>NW_028186446.1:4921730-5079939 GCF_003343005.1 Rhea americana
AGAAAAAAAAAAAAAAAAAAAAAAAAAGGACTAAGGTAGGTGGCAAAGGCACCCTTACCAGCACAACTGAGTAAATTGGGTGAAAAGAGCAGGGGAGAGGGAATTATTTGTAGGCAAAAGAAGTTTAATTAAACAATACTTTCAAATGTTTCAGCAAATATTAATAACTGCAAACGTGGAAAAAGTTTCCCTCTGACACAGACTAATCATTGTGATAGGCAAAAGAATCCCCCTTCTTAATGCGATTAATACAGATTAGGATTTGCCATGTGCTTTTGCCAACATGGCTTGCATTAATCACCTAGAAGTCACAAGCAGCTTTGCCCTTGCCAGTGCTCATACACATAAATCCTTTCACTGACAGCACAACTTAACCACTGCCATATATGATATGAAGTAGCCAAGTTCAAGCATTCAGCTCTGCTGGCTGGGCTGCCTGGGAGAGAGCTCCTTCAACCTGCAACAATTGTGGTGCCARATCTGTTTTCTTAGGGGAAAAATTATGTTGTCCTCTGCTGCTTATTGCATTTGTGAAAACACGTCAGGAGGGCTGCTTTATCCAGAAAATTTTAAGGTATTTGTAATTATGTTTGGGTACTGGTGAGAGGCAGCCATGAGTACTGAAAGCGCTGGCGAATGTCTTSCTAGGCCACTCTCAATCATCTGTGAAAGGTCATGGAGAGCAGCAGAGGTGCCTGAGGACTGGAAGAAAGCACATATCATTCCAGTGCTCAAAACGGCAAGAAGGACCAAAGGAACTACAGAACAGTTAGTCTCACCTCCATCCCTGGAAAGGTGATGGAGCAGCTCACCCTGGACACCATCTCCAAGCATGTGAAGGAAGGATAAGAAGGTGATCAGGAGTAGCATGAATTCACCAAGGGGAAATCTGGCTTAACAAAATCYTTCTATGATGGGATGAATGGCTGCRTAGATGAGGTGAGAGCAGTGGATGTTGCCTATCTTGACCTTAGAAAGGCTTTTGACACTGACTCCCATAACATCCTCATAGGCAAGCTCAGAAAGCGTGGACTAGATGAGTGGACAGTGAGGTGGATGAAGAACCAGTTGAATGGCTGAACTTAGAGAGCTGTAATCGGTTTTCAACATATGCCTCAGAACCTCTCAAAAACTGCTTATTAAGTAGATATGGTATTATTATTTTCTATAGAGCCTTAATATCCATCAGCCCCCAGAGGTCTTGCATGGTTTTTAGTGTACAGTGTTACTAACTGCTTGAGACAGTGAAKCAGGAGGTGTGGAGACAAGAGCTAGGAAACGGCGTGGCTCTCTGCATTGCCTTTTCCAATTTAAACAGCTATTAACCCCAGAGAAGTCTTAGAAAAAATTTCCAAAATACYTGTCCTCACCCTTAATTTTTCATCATTTTCTTATCCCCTTTAAAATCAACTTTGAGGTTTAATTAGCACATAGAAATGTTTGACGGYCTCCAAATCCCAAGACTAAAAGTGCACCGGCTAAATTGCAGGGAACGCATGTGGTTGCCCGCAGCTTAGGGTGAATTGTCAAAGGAAGAAGGGAGAAGCCACATCTCTGAGGACCCACCAGAGCCCTCGCCCCCCAGCACCCCTCAGTCTGCTCCTGTGCCTGGTACCGCAGAGCGACAGGCAGCCGCCACGTGTGGTACYCAGGGCAGGTGCTTGAGCCTTTGCAGCTTTTATTATACTGAAAGTCATTTACATTCCCACTACTGCACATACTTTCCTCTGTGCCCTGTGGCTTTCCGTGTTCCGCAGTGAGCCCGCGTCTGCAAACTGATTTTGATTTGGAACTGATATCTATATCTTGGACATAGGTATGTAAATGAGTGTGGAAGAGACAAAGTAATGTACAATGCTGAAAGCAATTTGTATTTCTCATATGACAGATTGCCTGCAGTTTTCTAATGGTTTGCTTATAAAGCAGCTCCTTTGAAGGACCAATTATTTAAAGTTTCCTTTGTCTAATCAGAAATCAGCAACAATTATTYCAGTGACTTCTTAGGTGTATATTCAAATATATATTGTTTAAAACAATTCATGAATTTTTGGATTATTTTGGATAGAAAAAGGTGATTTTTTACACTTTTGAAATGTTTCCATTTTTCATTTTGAGATGATTTTCATTTTACAATTTACTTATACGTCATCAGATAAACCTTACTGAAAGTTGAACAGGCTATTTCATTTCTAGGTCAAACAAAACATKTGGATGTCAGATTAATCAAAATCTGTTTGGTTTTGATTTTTGCATTTCARCCAGTGAACCAAAAAATCAGTTCATGACATACAGGAAATATTTAACTTGCTTTACCAAACCAGTTTCTGGTAATGACAGAGAGGCTAAGTGTTTGCAGGGTGCTTCTCTAATGTCTGATTTTAAGTATCATATTTGATTGCTRTCTAGATCACCAGACGAGTCTGTTTGAGCTCATCTGAGGGACACAGGGTGGTAGYGGTGGGGAACATGACAAGACTGACTGGCAGCTGGATTAACTGCAACAGTTGTGCACGTTTGTGCAAGTAGTGTGCCCTCCATGGTAGGACCAGCATTGCAAACAAGATGGTGTTTTTGGCAGATCACGTTATCATTTCATAAAATCAAATTCAATTTGCTTCGTTTCAAATTAAGCAATCACATTATTTTTACTGGGATCTGTATAATAATATTTTGTGGGTAATTTAACACGACACATGGAACTTAACATTGTAGATATTAATGTGAATTTAAATACAATTAGAAATAAATCTGTATGTGCTAGCTAACAGATTATATGAGATTCATTAAACTAAGCTGAAAACTTTCGCTCCGATCTCTTAATAGCAACTCTTATCTGCAAGCAAATTACCCCATCAGATACAGCAACAACAGCAAAAGGCATTCTACTGCTTAGTTTTTCTATGTTATATATAAAATATATATTTACCTGCTTCATTTAATCTTTCTATAGAAGTGTAGAAAACAGTCAGGAACAACATATTGAAAGTCTACAAAGGTGTTTCTCTTTTCTGGCTTGTTTTCACTCTGTGGAATTTTTGCACTTTTTATGGCAGCCTTTGCTCAGCAATGATGATATTGGTACTCCTTGCCAAACAGCATCAACATTGATGAGTGTCTGTTAGATAACCTCATCCCAGATATTCATCTGGAGATTATGATGAAGTTTTTTGAACGTGTAGTGACATCCATCTCTAGCCAGATATCTTGATGTGTGGACATCTTTTCTCCAAATTGAAAATGCCTTGTTCACAGCTTAGCTTGATGCACTTTCAAAAGATGTGGGAGGAGATTAGAAGAGGGCAGGGCAAAACCATTTTTTTCAGAGCTATAACCTAGAGGAGAAGGGTACCAAGGAAGGTAAAAAGAGGTAGAGCCCACTCCAGCCCCTTCTAACCATTCAGATGGTGGAGGGAGCCCATTTGCAGAACGGTTCAGATGGCACCGAGGCACCAGAGACAGAAGAAGTATTATCATACTTTTCCTAATGCAAATACTCTCTGGCTAATTTTAGTGTTGCTGCTGCTCTCAGGTGCTCCATGAGGTTATCTTAGGGTAGCAAGCATTTATTCTACAAGGACTGCATGCAAGTACCACTTGTAAGCGGCACTATTATCCTGTAGGGATATGTTGTCAATAAACACCATATAAACATCAGGATTCATGTTAACTTTTTTTCCAAAGGGGAAAGGCTACAAGGTTGACTTATATATATAATCAAATATTCATCAGGTATTAGGAATAATATAGTTTAAGTCCATTTATTGTTTTTCATATCCTCTTGCCTGTAACATTAAAACGTGTTCTTATCATAGACTTACCCTTTGATCAAATGATTGCATATGCATATGATAGACAGTAGGGTTCAGAGAAGAACAAGGAATTGATCCTAATCTTGGTCCAGTCTCTGCAAAATAGGTCAAGACTGAGATGTAAAAAGTAAATGTCTGCATGTTTATCATTTTTATTTTTCATATTATCATTGATCTCCTCAGCAGTGAGTTGCTCTTCTAAGAGAAGCGCTGGAGAGTGGGTGTGCAGTCTGGGTTGGTACTGGTGCTGCTAGGCTGCACGACTGCTGACTTTCGGACCAGGTAGCTGGGAGTACCACTTGCGGTTGCCTCGACTCGCTCTCTTTTGGTGTTGAGGACATTTCCAGTGTTTTCTACTGTGTTTCATTTGTCCGTACTACAGAAGAGCTAGGTGACTGAGGGACCTGAAGCCTAAAACTGAAAGGTAATTGGGAGTGTGGGCAGCAGTGAGAAATAGGATCTACCAGAGAATCTCTAGTACTTTGTGGGGCTTTTAGCCTAAAGATTTGTTTGAAAGAGAAAGAAGTTATGTCAAGGAAAATAATAAAGTTTGAAGCTCTTGTGGGCATGAAGGCCAAGAAGTGAAAAGGTCTAGGGCTGCAGGTCTGGTTGCAGCTGTAGTGGTAAAGGATGGGCCTTCTCCCTGTAAGATGGTACAGGGTACGCACYGATCCTTTATGGCCATAAAGAACTGCAACTAATAAAGTCTGTAAGGTGATTTGTTGTCTGTTTTGTAGAATACCTAACAATAAATCTGCCTTCCATTATGAGAGGCAACTGTGTGGCTAAAAGACAAGCTCTGCTCTGAGGAGCTTAAAATATTCACAGTCAAGGCCAACTTCTGTTGATGGGAACAAAGAAGGAATAAAATGTACTGTTGAGTCTGCTACTGGAGAGGGGACACTAGCACAGGGCTGTACAGGAACCTTAGAGAAAAACACATTCCAGGCAAAATCCCAGCCCTTGGTACGCCAGTGGGCTGGAGAGGAGGTTGTTCTTGCCTTTACAGTTTTGGGTTGCTGCAAGCTACAAGACAGACTTGATCGACCCTGGACGAAACTGTTGTTATCACCTTTACTGACTGCAGATGTTCTGAGAGGAGTGTTAAATACAAGTTTCAGGCAATCCTGTCCATCCTGGTGATCAACAGGGAATCGGGATCAGGCTGATTCATGTGTGCTTTCTGCAGAGTCCTTACATCACCGAAGGTGTGCCACTCTTCCTCTCACTAGCCAAAGCCCTGGGCTTGCTGAACTGGGCTTTATAAATGAATATATAAATGAGAAAAAGGGAGAGATCTATTGAGCATTCAGACTGATGCAGAGGTGGTCAGGTGAGAGTACCATGGTGTACTTTGGAGAAGGGACTCCAGATGAAGCTTTTACAATGGCTCTAAAATCAATAGCAAGAAATAAAGCCGAAAGATAAATGTATGAAGTCAGATTGCTCATAGTAAAGTCTGATACAAAGGGTCTTTGTGTGCCATGAAGCAGGTTAAAAGTTTTGATTTGTTTTGTTGAACTGCAATGAGCTGGGTTCCTGTCCAGCAACACTGACTCTCTCATTGATAAACGACTTCATTATATTAGGATTTTACAGTAACAGCTATTTCAGAAAATTTATCACTGGCATAAGAGTGAAAAACTTATCCTAGTGAGGAAATTACATGTAACAACTGCAAGCATATACAAATGATCCTTGCAAAACTGGTCTGCAGAGCCAGGCATTAGATATCAGAACATGACTGCTGAAGAGGTGAGCCAGCTATCTGCAATATTAAATATTGATCATTTAAGCTGTATCTAGAAATTCTTACTCGCTTTTTTTTTCTGGGGCAAAACACTCATTGATTCACAGTTTGACCTTGAGTCTTTTCAGTCATTTTTTTTTTCTTTTCATAGTCAGACAAGAATAAGAGACCAAAAATACTGAAGCCCTTGCAACCTAGCCATTCCTGCCCACTGTCCAAAGGTGTAATTAAACACACAGTTCTCGCTACTAAAATTTTTTTGTCAGCTTCAAGTCAATGAATGAAGTCAAGCTACCATCATTTTTTAAGGTGATAATCCCTGGACAATTCTGTTTTGATAAACCTGGAATTAATTCTATTTTCCCAAACAATGGCAATGGTTGTGTCCTCCCAAAATGTATACACGCGTCGAATTTGTTTTAAGGTAATTGCATTTGTCTCTAATYGTGAGCTGAATTAAGAAACCCGCAGGATGCAAGCAATGTTGTGCATTTAATAAAGTCTGAAGGAATAAATAGTAGACCTTCTATGAGAGGCTCCTCTTAAGTAAAGATCAGATATTAAAATAATTTCTTTATTCTATTTCTAAGCAAATAGAAAGCAAAATAGTAGCTATTGAAAACAGAACAAATCCTTTTAACCTAATGCATTCTGATACTTTACAAATAGAATAGTGTTACATTTTCTACTGTCAGACAGTGCTATATAATTGACTTTTAAAAACAGTATGAAAAAAGGCATTAATAAAAAATTTTGAAATATTTTAGGTCTTATTTGCAAAATCTTTCTGGCATTTTGCTGCCATTKTTCCTGCACCCAGCTTCTTGCGCTGATATTTTCTGTGGGAAATGGTGATTTATACCATGATGATAAATAATATTACCTTAGTCTTTAATGAACAGGTACCTTTTGAATGGCTCTAGGAATAATCTGCAGACRTGGACAGGAGGCTGCTATCTATTAAGACTGTTAATTACAGATGCATAAACTGATATCAATAAGCACTGGACAGTAAACASTGGAAACCACCAATTTCTAATTATAAGTTCTTATCCAGATAAAGGATGAATTAAGTAGGATTAAAATCTCTGCTTCATGTAATAAATGTATTTACACCTGAATACGTCACAGCCCATCTGTAGGTACCTCTCTTAGTTATGACTGTGATACTGCTGTGCAATTTCTGTTCTTGCTGGAAACATTTCCCACAACTCTGATGTCTTAATTTACATTTATTTTCAAATCCAATAATTCCCTGGTACTCATTAGTCTAGTTTCTGAAATAATCTTTCTGCTGTGTCTTCGTATATGAAAGAATTAATATCTTGTATAAATGTGGAAATAAGATRATGAGGAAAAGTACATCAAGTGAGATATGAATTTCATGGTTAAACTAYGAGTAAAATCAGCATACCCTGGAACTTCTTGGTCATCTGTCTGAAGCTACTTTCGTTTCATTTCTCTCCCATCCATTTACTTTAAATCTGGTGCAGATTTTTCTAATGTCATTGTCACAAATTCACATCTATTCTCCCACTCCCCCTTTCCTGTGACCTGTCAGTTCTATTCAAGCAAAGTCAATAAAAGCAAAATTGAAGAAAAGTCAGTCAGGAAGYGAGGGAAAAAATAATCTCTGTGTAAGTTTGAACAGCAGAGGCGAAAAGTGGCCCCTTTAATCCAATGCGTTATAGAACAAACTTTAGAATAATGGATTAATTTACGGCAGAAACCACTGGCAACCAGGTAGTCTTCTGTGGGACTGTCTGAYTATAGCAGTCAGTGTACAAAGCTCTGCTGAGTATTGTTGCACTTCTGAAAGTGCTTTCATTGGAAAAATCATGKGAAAAAAATCATGTGAAAAATCATACTATAAAAATGCAGCAATGCAAAAAAACCTGCAAATGTATATGAAATGCCAACTGGCTTTTCAGCCATGACTYGGGCCCCTCTTCTTCACCTCGGGAGAGCTGTGCCTTGTTTGTGCCAGCCACATGGAGTGTGACTTCAAAATGTATTTCACATCAAAGATTTCCAAATGCACCTGGAGAGCCCTTCTCTTCGCCGCGAACCAGCGCGTTGCCTCCCCTTCACCAGCCTGGGCAAGCCTCTGTGTCGCCCTCACGGATGGACTGAATTGTCCTGAACCAACGATTTTCCAGATCATTAGACACTGACCCAGCATCAGTGTGTCTTTCAGAAGATACACGTTCAAAGATTTTTCAAAGTAGCAAATTCAAGAGCCTTTAAAAGTAACAAAAGGAACAAATTACATTGAAAGACCTGATTTACAGTCTGTGGGACTTATATTGCAAARTAAGAGGTCTGGACGAGGTTTGAAGGAGACTGATGCATTTACACGCAGTCTTGGCTTTTCTCCCTGACACTGTGGCAGGAAGCTCTTATTCTAGTAAAGCACAAGAAACTCCTTGAAAATAGGAATGCCTTCAGTAAGAAAGTCCTTGTAGACTGGGACTCACAGCCTGAGATGTCTGTAATTATTACCTTGCAAGGTACAGTGTAGCAGAGAGAAAAAAATCAAGCAATAATTCTAATGACATGACAACAGGTGATGAGTTCGACCTTTGTATGAATGAGTTCAGTGACAGCAACAACCGAAATCTCTGTGGTGGAATATTTGGCACTGATGCAACTAGCACTCCAGTGGTATGTGATGAAGTGATGATACTCAGTTTACAACTATGGCAGTGTGAAAGACTGTTTTTTTTCTATTATTTCTCAGGTCAAAGTAAAATTACACATTTTTCAAAAAATGAAAAGGCATTTTCTTTATTTTCTTTTTAAAGGAAGGTTACCATTTGGTTTCTTTTATGTATATGTATACGTATACATATATGTGTATGTACAAGGGCTCTGGGACAAACTCAGAACCAAAGAATAAACTGGAGAAAAAGTGGTTATAACCACGTTATGGCTGGCTTAATTTGAGCTTGGAAATTTTACAGGTGGAAACATTTTGTAAGGGAGGAATAAGAAGAACTCAACTCTCAGAACAGGCTTGCACTGAATTCAGCCAGGTTTTGTAGAGCCATTTCCTTATCTGAACTACTTGTTGCTCCTGGAAAGCAGGACTGTAACCCTCCGGCTTTTACAGGGGCAGTTCCCAACCCACACAGAGTCATGGCAGTGGAGAGTGGGATGGGAAGCCCAAACGAATGAGAAGACGACTCCCTCAGGTCATGGAGCACCAAAGTAATAATGAAGAGACAGGGTGTTAGCTCTCCCCCTTCTCCAAACAACATATAGAGGATGACCATGGAAAAGATAGTAAGTTGTTTGYGATACGGAGTAGCAGACCTCAAGCCCCAGGAGGTGAGTCCTCTGTGGCAAAGCAGAATTCAGCCCTCTTCCCAGCTGCGTGCCAAAGCTAAAAGACACAGTAATTTCCTCAGGGTAGGCAGGTTGCTATGGTTCCTGAAAAGTGTTCAGTGCAGTATTAGAACTGATAAACAACATGACAAGGTCATGTCTTTTCTTAAACCTTGCAGAAGACACCTAAAATTAAAAGAACAAAACTGAAAACTTGATGATAGGCTTGTGCTTTCAGAAAGTTTGGGAGAACTGCAGCAAATCACATATATCAAGAAAAATAATCCTATGATTCGAGAATATAATTTGACAATGACATATATAACCCATCTAATTCCGTATTATATAAAAAAGACACTTCAGTATTTATCTTAAGGTCTTTCTCAATTTTTTTGTATTCTTTAATGCCAGTGAATACTGAAGACTGRTCAAGACTTCTGTGCCTTCAAATGTTTGTTGGCCAGGCCCTTAGATGGAAAAGAAAACCTGACTGGCAATGTCTCCTTTGAAATGTGTTTCYAATCTATTTTTGTTTCCTCTCCTCATTAGTCAAAGACCAGAATTAATCAAGGCATGCAGACTGTTTTCTGTATTTGACATAAATCTTTTGTGGTAGCTTCGCATTCTTTACTATTTAAACACAGAATAAAAGGTACAGAATTCTCTAAGTTTACTTAGAAGCATRTATAACTTCATTTCCTTTAAAATCTTGAGAGTTTTACACCTCCTACAATGTAATTAATGTCTGCCATAAAATATCTTTAGCTGCAAAATACCCRTCACTTTGTTCTGCAATGTTTGTCATCTCATGTCTCAGTTTCTTACTTTCCTTGATGAACACGATAAATGTAACCATCTACTAATATCTGCTTTTCTTGGGGAGGAGGGAAGGAAGGCAAAGCAAAAAAAGAGAAAAACAAAAGTTTAATCAATTTGTACAATTTTTTGAGGGTAATATTTGGAATGCAGGTAATATTTGGATCACATTAGTTAGGTTTCCATAAATAATAAACACATTATCGAGTCCTAACTAGAGACAGTGACCGTGTTGGTATGAACAGTTTTAGCGGTCAGGTACCAGGTCTTGACCAGGTTGCCATCCACACGCTGGTGTGCTGCCCAGCATRTCTGAACAGAGAAAATGGACCAGCAGAGTGAGAGCACTCAAACTGCATATAGCCCTTGAYGCATCACGGATGTGACACGACTCTTTCCCCTACATGGGATGGAAAATTCCTGAGACCATCCTTGCCCTCTGCATGGGTCCTCTGGGAGTACTGGAAGGCTTTGTGYCTACGGGAGTCCTCTCGGAGGATGCAGGGCAACTAAGCTCACTGCTCCCTTGTGAGGCACAGCACAAGCCAGCCTAGCAGGACTAGCCATCTCCTGGGCTGGAGAAACAAAAAGCTAGCATTTAGTGCCCAGCATGTCAAAAAAGCAAGCTAATGGAGATCTATCTCCATGTCACCCTGGTAGGCAGCCATTCAACATTTCAGATGATACCTCGGTGRCTTTTTAGCCCTGAAAGTAATAGAGGTGCTACTCTTGCAACCTAAACACCACAGTAAAGTCCTGAAATTCTCCACCAGGCTGTTAGCRTTATCTGAACAAAGCAGTTTTAATTCCAGTGACAGTGCTTGTTTACTACTGTATTTTCATTTCACCTGTCGGCGCAAAACAGCCTTGCACCCCCAACGCTTGGAAAGTCTTACTGCAAATGCTGTTTTCAAAGTCTCTTTTCATTTTATTTTTCAGGTGGCTACAGGATTCCTAGTGCCAGCCAAACCAGGTCTCATGACAGTGGATAGAGGTACAAGTACTTTAAACTGTAAAATGACAGAAAATTTTTTCCATTTACAAGGTAATGAGACACCCACACTAAGAAGGAAATGATTTGAGAGGCACAAATGCAGGAGGCAAAAGCACACTACAGACCGCTGTTTTGCCAGTTACRAACTAGAGACTGTTGCAGCCTTACTGAACTAACAACAGAAATAACTTTATACATTCCCAGCATTAAATCTTACTATGTAGCGTTTAAAAATGAGGGAGGAAGGGCAGGAAAATAGCTAGAGGAGTCACTAACAGATTCACGTGCTGTTTCATCAAATAACAAAAAACAATTTAAGGTATTCGGTACACAGTCAAATTTGGTATTTCTTGTAGTTGTATTCTTCTGTGGTGCCTATGTGTTGCTGAGCACGACTTGGCCCAGAAARGTGATTTGGTCAAAATGAGTATGTTAGGTCTTCTCTGGACTTCAG
The DNA here is from genome assembly GCF_003343005.1 of Rhea americana. Classification (NCBI taxonomy): domain Eukaryota; kingdom Metazoa; phylum Chordata; class Aves; order Rheiformes; family Rheidae; genus Rhea; species Rhea americana. Next base: position 4,932,881 of record NW_028186446.1, read on the forward strand.
TGGGACCAGGATTTAGCTCAATTTTCCCATCTTTTTTTCTTCCTTAGTTTTACATGTTTTATGCTTCCCCCTGTTTTTACAAGATGGTTTATAAACTTTCAGCTAGAGCACCTTGCTTTCACCGAGAAAGCTCTGAGGTGTAAGGCTACAGCACACTTTCACAAAATGTTGTCAAAGATGGAAATTCCCCATTATGTGGGCTCCATGACTCCAGGAACTTCATTTATCTGGGGAAGTTGATTAATGAAGCTCCAAGGGAACTGAAGTTTCACTGAACWACAGGAAAGTTTCTGAAAGCAGAGACAATGAAGAGGCTCGTGGCTTTCCTGCGATTGCCTGTGGGTTGCTGAAATATGGATCTATGGAAATATATGGGGCTTTTCTAATGGACACATCCCACTAAGCTACAGGGGTAGGTCTGTGTCTCCCCTTACAATCCAGTTGCAGAGGTTTTTGGAAGCAATGCTATCATTGTGGTAGAGTAAAAACATAGCAATGTACAGATTGTTTTTTCTATTCCCTCTTTTTCTGACCAGAATCATTCCTTAAGTGTCTAAGTGTGGTTACAGGGTTATAGCACCTCCATGCAAGCAAGCCAAAACAGGAGACGTAAAAATCCCAGCTCAGAGAAACAAGGAGAGTCTTGCAGTGATTTTAATTTCCCCTTACTTGCATCCTGTGGCTGGGTGAGYGGGGCCCGGAGAAAGGATGCTGGAATCTGGCCGTAACATATTTCATTCATTCATGATTCAGGGTGGTCCACCTCATCCAGGGTTGGCAGATGAATGCCAGTTGTGGAGYGTGCAATTTGCAGGTTTAAACACTGGGTCATGGACTGGTGCAAAGAGCTGTTTGAGTTTCACACGCTGCCCTGACAGGTGGTTCTCCTCTCCTCGGAGCAGAGGTGTCAGTGTGGACAGACTGCTTCCACAGCCTGCCTATGGGACCACCCCGGCTTTTCACTTTCCTAAGGCAGTTTCACAAACCTTTCCCAAGTCAGTCGCAAAACAASAAGCTTCCTTAGAGTTACAATTGCTTACTTTCTAACTCATGTCCTTCYTCCTTTCAAAGATGCATCAAACTTTCTGGCTGAGCAGTATCTACTCAAATGTCTGTAATCTGCTAAATGCTTGAAGAGCACTGAATCTTCAGAACTTTTCTGTGGCTTGATTTCCCCAAATTGGTGCAGCTGAAATGGAGAGAGGGTCATTTTTTGACAGCAGCCCTTTCCTACAAGGACTGCCTCTAAATGGAACCAAGCATCTTCACAAATGGGCCTCAATGCAAACCTATAATTTCAATTACCACTCTTTTGTGGGAGCTTCACAGCACAGTGAAATCTCATCTCTGCAGTTCACTGCCATCTTCTAACAGCCTGTAACAAAGCTCAGCCTAGAAAATGTCAGGCACGATGAAACCTGCTCTGAATCATGGTATGCCGCTATTCACCTCCACATCAATAGGAGCAGGACGGCCTTATTCTGAGAGCTCTGGAAGAGGGTATTAGATCAAGACTGACCTGATCCACGAAGATGCTGTGAGGACAGCACTGTGACTGTATCCAAGTCACTGCAGTTTGTTACGTGATTATCCTGATATTCTTCTAGAGCTGATGGATTTTACCTTCTAAATTAGCATATTGATTTCCAGAAGGTTTTTGTGGCAGTGTGATGCTCATCAAGAAGCATAATTATAGACAAATCAGACAGGGTCAGAGAATTTTAGGTGTTAGGCTGGCAACGCATGGAGATGTGAATTGTCCTTCCTTTCCATGTGCATGTATAGGAATTACCCACAATGAACTATGTGATCCAGGATGTTGTCTCAGAGACTGAGTGGTAAAAAAGTTTTACAGAAATTCATGGAAAATTTAGCTGGCTAATAAGAAGATAAATATATAGATGAATGATAAATGGATGGATAAATGATAAAAGCCAAAAGTCTTGTAGTTTGAAAATTTTTAGCTTTCCAGTTAGTTGCAGCATCCCACTCGTCCCTGTAAGTATTTATCCCCCTTTTCAGTTCCTGCTGAATGACCATATTTGTGTGTCACTGACAATGGTCACTGCTCTCAAACAATACCCTGCACGGGATATCCAAAATTTGTGGGTGCTCTTTGATTTGAATTTCTGTGTAAATCAGGTTTCCATCTGTAAAATGAAAGTAATAATAATCCCTGAAATTAAAAAGTTGACTCCCTACAAATTTCCCCAGATTTCCTTCTCAAAAAAGAAGGTGTGGTTAGCATGCAGTTCTGGTACTCTGTGGCTTGGTGACCCTCTGATACTCCCTCTGGGTACCCCAAAACTGCTTGTATATGTCAGTTTGTCAAATAAATATAGAAAGGCAGAATTTTTCTGGGATATTTATTTTTAAAGGATATATGGGAAAAAACCCAGCTTTTCCTGACATCTTGAAAATTCTTTATTTGTTTTTCCATAAGCTGAAACATTGCTGAGTTCTCTGTGCAGGCTGGCAAGGTACTGAAAACAAGGGATTTGCTGGAAACATGGAAATTGTTCAGTTTATTTGGCATCACAAGTCCCTAGTGGAAAGGAAATATCCAAGAATCTCCATGGGACAAAGCATTTTGCAGCTATAACAGTGAAAAACTAACATTGTTAAAAACAAAATGATTATTTTTGACTCTAGAAATGAAAGTTTGGGTTTTACAGTGGGAACAATGACAAAAGTTGAGAAAGAAGTTGATCTACTCAACAAAGCTGCTTGCTAAAAAAGCAGCATGCCTGGATTTGAGGGCACTACACTCTGAATAAATTGTAAACCACAGGGTGTACTGAAATGTTTTAGAAAAAGGAAGTAGAAGATTTAAAAATTCTTCTAATCTTCAATTCTTTCTTTTTTCCAGGTGGAAATTCACATTATATCGGATAATAGATATATAAAACGTACAAAAGTAAACATACACATGGATGTTACGCAGGACAGGACATTATTTTTTTAATGATACTTCTCTAAATATTAAATAAAGTGCCTTAGCTATGGATGTGGGGATGAGATTAATCAAATAGGAGGGTTAGGACTAGGTTGGATTCATGCGGCTGTGAAGCCTGAGCTGGACAGCCTGGCTTTCAGCTCCGAGTCTCCGTTCGGATCGCTGCCCCGTTACTGATGCCCTGCCTGTGCGCTTCGTCACAGCAGCTCCTGGACAGCGGGGCGAAGCAAAACTAGCGCGGACAGCAAACAGATCCGGCAAGTCTAGACCGGACCCTGAAATATTTTTCAAAAGGACAAAGCCTGAACGTATCCATTCATATTACAAAGTGGTTTTCCACAWTTGTGCTCCCTTTCACTCTTACTTTACTACAAGCAAACTGTATATGTACTGCGGTTTTGCTTATTTTTGCCAGCATGCATCATCTGTGCATTTCAACTGCCTTCCCACTCTCAGCGGTCTTTAAGGTTTATCTTCTGTTTTACCAGAAGACGTATTGTGTTATTAAAATGYAGAACTGTCTCTTTTTCAAGAGTTTATCATGTTTGTAGCTAGTATGTGATTTTTTGATCCAGGTAAAGGCAGCACAGAGAAACTTTTCCAAAGGATTTTCTGTGTCCTATGCTATGATGATTYGTATTCCTCATTGCCTCTGGTTTCTCTCAGCAGCAAACATTTTTCACATTTGAATGATGCTTGTCTTGAAGTGTGATTATTTGCATTTCAGAAGAGTCTAACTGAGGTCCCTGAAGTAAAGATGCAAGATTTAATGGAATCTTCCTAATAATATGTTAGCAAAAATTCTCACTTATCTCCCAACTTCCTAATCACATACATAGCTCAGTAAGTGTATATCAACATTAAACTGGAGAACAGTGATTGGCTCAATGCCTGGTGACAGCCAGAGAGGATTTATCCACAGAGAATTACATCCTTAAATAAATCCTTGAATAAACCATTTGGTGTTATTAGGAAAAAAAAAGAGGAGAAAAAAGATAGCATAATCAGGTGTATTGGTCTTTAAAAAGACATATAAAAAGATTTATAAAAAAAATATATCTGAGGATCTGATTTCAAGTTTAACTTGAAGCTATATGCAGGCTTGTACTATGGGGGAGGGAGGGCTTCYGGTTTTTGGCTTACCATCTAGCTCAATATGGTCACACTGAAAGCTCTCACAAAGGTTTAGAGAAAGAATTAGTATTCGTTTAAGGGAATCTGCTCCRGTGTGGAGCGTGCAGGGCACACTGAGAACGTGCTTTTTAGGTCAAGCACGGGACTGCGCAGCACGTGAGAAATGTCATGCTGCCAGCAGAACATCTGCTTCAGAAGTGACCTGGGGTGTTACCTTGTTGAGAAATGGAAACTGAGGACGTGTGGAAGGATTTGCGAGCCCTTTGCCTGTGTGCCAGAAGAGCCATGCAGTCCTTAACTCGGTGGCGGTGTACACTCCTGAACAGCTGCTTTCCCTGTTATTTCACTTTGCCCAGGAGTGTGAATCCTTTGTTTCTATTTCAAATGAGAAATGCTTACATTCTGTATGTGCCATGTGCTTGTTTGTATGATGTGATATAAATCCTTGCAAGTTGTACACATTTGCAGCCAAATTGCATATTGTGTATTTCTTCCATATTTTTCACACACTGAGTGAAACTGCTGTTCTTGCGTGACTCTTTGGAGGTGAAACACGGCAACATATCTCCAATTCCATATATACTGAATAAGCAATAATTATACCCCAGCCTTCAGCAGGACCCAGATCAAGCAACAGACTATGAAGATCATAAACTCGTAACAGAAAGTGATTCTGTGGATAATATTAATGCTTTGTTCTTTGTGCTGGAGGGTTTAGTCGATTAATCTTCTATATTATAGCAACGAATATTCAAAGGAAAACACTCACAGAAAAGTGATCAATTGTTTTTGTCAGCACCCTGATTTTATATCATCTTTCAAAGCATCTTCAAAGCTATCAGCATATTTTCCCTATTTTATGAGGAAACAACTCATTGACATAATGAGATTTATTGTTCCAGGCAATTTCATTTTGATAGTRTATTCTTGTGGTCAAATACAGTGTAGCAGTAATCTATCCAAAGATACTACACAACTGGCCACAACCACTGGCAAAACAGAACTCAATTTCAATATATTTAGGGATATTTTGAGATAGTCTTCTGGGGAGCATATTGTTCACTGAAGTGTTCTCACAGTGTTTACAAGTAGAAATTTGTTTTCTGGAGTTCATCTCTTTCACTCAGACCCTCTGAAGGGTCATCATACTATAAAACTAATGTTCTTCATATTTTCAGACTTCCAAACCAAGATATTTATCTTCTGGACTTCTTGAATATTCACATTCAACTTTTTAAGGCTTTGCATTTTCAATAATTTAACAAGATAAATTTAGCTCTTGTTTATATTAAAAATATTTCTAGATATGTTAGATCTGTAATTTAAGGCTGTAAAATACAAGGACAAAGGAGAAGATATTTTTCACAGAAGAAACTTGACATTTCTTTTCATACTGTATATTCTAGAGTCTTCAGAGCTAAATAGCTTTCAAGAGAATAAGAGAGAGCTTGAATTACCACATTTTAAATTGAACAGGACATTTATATTCCACTCTGTGTATAAGGATGTGTCTTTATTTGGTAAAATATGTCATGTGTTTAGTGAATTAAGAATAATCTTTTCATAAGTAAGGCTCTAAGAGTTTTACTTTAAAAGTCACCTTCTGTGGTGATAATACTCTTTGGAAATGTGGCAAAAAGTTTTACTAAGCGGCAGAAATAATGGTCAAGAGTGTTCATTGCATATTCATAAAGTCTGGTTTACTTTCAAAAAGAGACACTGTGCCAAGCCCATCTAACTGGAACATGAATCTTAGACTGGCCGTTAAATGTTACTGAAGAGGAGCAGAATTCTTTGGTTACATGCCAAATATTATATGTCTACTCTCCTCTCAAACCTGATTAGTCCCTAATCTAAAGGTTAAATACTCAACGGACAATCACGTGTTTATATTCAGAAATTATAGCATGCAAGACTCACTTTGCAATACAGACAGTTACCCAATGTACTGAGTTTCTGACTTTGAATTTGTCTTCTGTTCGGCTAGAGAGAGTGCTTACATTATTTGCAGCAAAGTTCTCAAAACCTTGCAATTCTTGAAGTGCTATTAAATCTTCCAATACTTTGAAAAATACACAGTGACCAAAGCCCATTGTTTTTATATATTTTACAGCACATTACGAGATAACTGAATCTTTCCATTAAAGGGAAAACAAATGTTTTTTCTCTGTAAGATGATCAAATCATCTGCCTCACCTACAGTCACAATTTCTTATACTGTGAAGGGGCAAATCTGTCTGAAGGAGGTAAGGATTAATCTGACCGTGAGTCCACCTCACACCCTGACCTCGGCAAGGCGGTAGGAAAGGTAATCCTGCCGGTGGCTGGAGACAAACTCTGCCTTTAGAGTTTGAGACTCTCAAGTGTTTAATTGAGAAAGCCTTTTTGGAGACATTTCTTGTAGGACACACTGAGAAAATCAATAAATCCTCCTGACTGATCAGTGGCATCCCCAGCGGGGTTTGGGTTGCAGAGGATGCGGGGCAGCRATCAAATTTCAGGTTATCGGTAGGGTATTAATGGGCTTCAGACATCTCTGGCCCAGTGTTGGGTCACAGCAGGCCACCCAGAAGGCCACTCTCTGCCAAAAACTCGGTCACCTCAGCGMTGGAAGTCCAGACCCTGGGGCTGCGGGCGGCTGCCCAGCTCCCTCGTGAGCTGTGGGACGGGCCCTGTGGYCCAACTTGACCACCATGGGTGGTCAATCCTCAAAACCTGTTCACCTCAACTCTGTTCAGCTTTGCACAAGTCCTTTTCAGCAGCTTTTCTTGCTTTTCTTGCCTTAAAAAAAATCACTGTAGAACAGAGTTATGATTCATGACAAGATATTAATAAATTCATGTGGGTAAATATTTAGTTCTCTTCAGCTCTGTGGAGAACAATTAGGTGATGAACAGATTGTGACTAAGTACAATTAATAGTGCCGGTGTGCACCTTCACAGGGGAATAAATACAACAATTAGTRTCTTATTTTATCAGTTGTGTAGGATTGTTTCTAGCATCTATAATGGCATTCACGRAGCAGGCTAAGATGGCATACAAAACATAAGCTCCTCTAAAATCCCAGGACTTTATAACTCGAGAAAAAAATTCTTTGAGACCAAAACTTTTTCCTGGCYGGTGAAAAGCTCTTTGCTTTCTAGAAAGTTAGATGATAATTGATTTAGTAAAGATTTTGAGCACTAGGACATGCAGAAAATATGCTGTGGGGSCCTGATCCCTGTCCGTCCATCTGTCCCCAAGCGCAAGTCTCTTGGAGCAGCGCAGCTCCCCTGGGGCTAAAGAGCAGGAAAGGTGTGAAGCTACGTGGAGCGACACGAGAGGCCGGGCTGGCCTTTCACTGCTACAGCTGTGCAGCCTGCCAACACCAYCCCACAGCAAGGWAACCATCACCTRCCACTAAGTCAGGAAATACCTATGCAWCTGTAAACATTTGTCTAATCTTAAATTATAAGGTCACACTCTACTCTTCATATAGGATAACTTCTGTCAGCTGAAATCTTTCAGTTTTGGTGGAACCTGAGCAGGTATTTAGAGCCTTGCCAGGTACAACATCTGACAAAATTCCACTATAAAAGTCACCCCAATCCTTAGAATGGGCAAACCAGGTCTTAAAAATGGCCATATCATTTTTATTACATTTTCTCCCCTCCTCCTGCTTGCAAAAGCAGTGAAAGCTTTTAGGTGAAATAGTTTGTGTTTGGCAAAGACTCTGAGGGCTAAAACTGGGCTGTTATAATGGAGAAGCTCAAAGGCAGGTGTCTATCAGTTACGTCAATAGGTATGGAGGGGAACTGAACTGATGTTGGTCAATAATTATTAGATGTTGATGTCAGGAAACTGTCTTTTATTGTTGGAAATCAAGGCTCTGGTTCTTTTTCATGCATATAGAAAACCAGTAATCATTTCAGTGCTCTCCACAGCTCCCTGACACTGTCAGCAGCGCATGTTCCCGCGTTACTCAGTCCTGAATGGATCGTTCTGTAATTGCTCTTGCGCTTTCCTGTGCATTGTTAGAGCACTCAAGAAGTACTTCAAAGGTGCTGCTGTTTTTCTAAAATATCTTATTGTTAGAAAGGGAGCTGAAGTGTTCTATGCAAATGGATAATGTTCAGCATTTGCCTTGGCTTTTAATTGGTTTATTAATGATGTATGCATAGAATGAGATTGTTTTGAATGCAGTTAACCAATACTTTGCTCATTACTGTTCATGTGTGGGTAAATCCTGAGCCRCAGAGGTTTGCTTTCAGCTACATACCCTCCCAACATGCAGCCCCTTCGCTGCAAGGGCAGTGTCCGCACCACACATCCCTGCCAGCYCTATCTGCACTGGGACAGTGATTTGGGGAAAGGAGCATGCTACCGAGGCAGACCAAGATAAGTGATATCCCTCTCCATGCTTGCTCACCGATGGTAACGGCTGGAGTAGGGAAAACGGTTGGAGCCCATGCTTCCTCTGCCCTTGCCCTGAAACTAGCCCCTCCCTGGCCACTGGGAGAAGACACGGAGGATTGCACGGGCCACCATCTATCCCTCAGCCACCATCTCAGTTGTGGTGATGATTCATCTCTTTTAAGACAGTGCATGTGGAAGCAGCACAGAATCAGAAAAAAATAGCAGGTAGGATGTGAGGAAATAACAGAAAACATAATTTAAGCAAAAAAGAAGGTTCCAGAACTACCAGAACAGGCAGAAAGAGAAACATATAGATATATTTCTTTATAAATGCATGTATATTTTCCATACATAGCTGGATTAATTCTGCAAGATCTTGTGATGGCTTAAGATAATTCTGGACCCCATAAAAAAATGCCTCTGAGTTGTACAAAAGTCTATTGTACCAAAGGTGATACCTGAGAGTGAAAGCTACTATTCAACCAGAAAGGACCGTTTGTAATTTAAGTAAGTCTTAATATGCTTGAAAAAGCATATATTTTAAAAAGAAAGGGTTTGGAGTCTTTTCTTAAAGGGCACAGAACTTCAGCTGATTTAGTTTTAAAAATGCTGATTTTTTTCCTAAGACTAATTTTCATGGAGAAGATCTTGTTCAGCCCTTCTTCTTCCTCCAAATAGGCCTTTACAAATGTTCAGAATGGTTATTTTCATGCCTGTTTTCTCAAGTCTTTATATATTTTCTTCCCCTTACGAAGACATACAGAATTTTCAAAGCAGTGCATTTCTTGTACTTAAAGTAACATAAGATGATTTCAGATAAAATCTTACTAAATTGTAAAGTTCTTTTCTTTTTTATGGGCTGTTCCATTTTCTTCTGCTTTCTTGAAAATGCATGCACAGTAACAATGCTGCAGTCTTAAACTTTTTTGTCTATATTAACCTGCAAAAGAGGTTTGCATTCTGTTGCAGCTCTCATTTGCCAGGAGAAAATAACTGTCTCCTTAAATTGTCTTTCCTTCCCATTGATTCTTGTGTGTTGATTAGATTTATAATGACTATGATGACAACTAAGACTAAGACTGGACTTAGTCTTTGGAGAAAACTCAAACCAATCCAGAAATATATCACATGATGCCGTCCTTACATCTCTCCTGATGCTGGTCCCCTAAAAGTAAAACATATGTAATACATCTATTTGCATTAAGCAAGGCAAACCATCAGTAAGTTACAAGCAGATTCTTTATTTTATTCTACCCATAAAAGAGAACGAGTCCCCTAAGCCTTCTTTCTTTYTTGTCTCCTCTAAGATCCCTGCACTGGTCTCAGGTGTGTGTTACATTTAGACGTTTTTATCAGCTCAGTTAATAGCAGTGCTAATTCACTGTAGTAAAATCACAAAACTAAAATAGAAAAAAGATGGATGAATGCCAGATCAGTGTTTCCTGAGGCTAGTTTATAACTGCAATCTTACACCAAACACCCCAAATGCTTTCCCTGTTTGTGACAGCAATTCCCATTGCCATCTGGTGAACTGGACAGTCTTTTTCTCGTCAGAAGTGATTTGATGCTGTTGAGCCTCTATAGTTTTGCAAAGACTTGAACTACAGAGGTACTTTGCCCTCCCAAAACTATAGAAATAAACACTATGAAAGCACTAGCTTCTGCTGAGCTGCCCTCTTCTACTGTCAAACAACCTTGGGCAGCCAAGATTCATGCTGCTCCCCCAGGAACCACTATTATGCCAKCATAAATTAATTTGACTTCAGTGAAGTTCCTCTTCACTTGCATAGCACAGAGAGATCAGACTGGGCCAGTTGTCTTTAGCAATGTTTTTCTTTGTTGCTRGATAGATAGCATATCCAAGGTTTTATTTAATAAAATCAGCATGTGTAACATAAACCAGATGGACTAAAGTTTGTTGACAAAATGGATAGGTTATTTTCAAGGACACTAATTCATGGTCTTCCAATGAAAAATAGCATTTAAAAGATATATTGTTGTTGAATAGGCAATAGAGAAGCTAGGGAAGGTCGATTTACCTAATGTTATTTTTATAATTTTAAAAGCCTTTTGCTGGATATCAGAATACATTAGGCAAAAAGGTAGCTTTTTGTTTGCTTTTAGAATTACAACATCGTGTAAGCTGGAAGGGACCTCTGGAAGTCATCCAGTCCAGCTCCCTGCTCCAAGCATGGTCAAGGTTGCTCAGAGCCATCTCCAGTTGGGTTTTGAATGTCTCCAAGCACAGAGACTTTGCGGCTTCTCTGAGCATCTGTTCTGGTGCACCACTCTCGTGGTGACTTTTTTTCACTGTGCAGCTCTGAGAACAGTATGACTTTGTCTTCTGTAAGACTTCTCATTAGATAGAGAAAGAGAACAGTAAGATCTTAGCCTTCCCATTTAAGGTTGAGCAAATCTGATTCTCTCAGACCCCTTATCCACCAGGTGACCCATCCCCCCAGTCTTTTTGGTGGTCTCTCAGAGGACTCTCTCCAGTATGTCAAKGCCTTGTACTGGGGAGCACCAAACTGCACACTTATTTCATAAAATTTTCTTTCTCTATCTTTTTTCTTTTCCCCACAGGGTCCACATTCCCCAAAATCATAAAAGCAAAAGAAAGTGTTGAATTTTGAAAATTGTTTATGCTGAGAGTTACAGGCAACCATCCCTTTGCTGTAACTGAGATGGTAGTTCTGAAACTTTAGGACCTCTGAATCTAGATTCCCTTTATGTATCTAACTCTCCAAAAGATGAAAGATGGTGCTTGTAGGGAGGAGTCAGTCATTTCTGAAAGATCGAGATTGGCATGTTCTACCTTCATTATTTATGAAGACCTTAGAAAAGGAGATGAAGGTGGTCAGGACAGTCTTCTAAAGATATATGAGTTGAGAAGAAAGAAATCTAGGGGTGACCTGTAAAAAGAAGGTTTCAGTTTCAAGCAACTGGTTTTCTAGAGGTTCCTTCTTTTGTGAAGTCAGGGCAGCTGAACTGCTGGGACTTCTTCTCCAGGGCATTTTCTTCAGAGAAYAATGGAGGGACCCAAGCTGAGAGGAAACTATCCTTTCGCTTTCTCTGGTATCTCCACAGGTCTTATTTGCCTTTGTTTCCTCAACAAGCAAACAAAACAAAATACAGGAAAACACAGATTGAAGTCTCTTGTTGAAGAAAGTTCTGGAGAATTTTCATTTTAAGTCAGTTAAAAAATCCTGAAAACAAACCAGCTAGTTTCCATTATGTTCTTTAACTGTTTTCYCAGCTTATGTATGTTAAAATGGAATAATACCTTTTCAACAGGAATGACATTTTTTTTTTGTGAAAAGGACAGGTCAGGAGACATAACCAAAGTACTTCTCCAATTTGTTATCAGATCAAAAGCAGAAGAAAAAGTAGCTCTTCTCCCTCCTGGTGAGATGCAAGAAGGACATCCACAGGCCATAGAGCTAAGCAGTTTTTTCTCCTACTGCTTAGTAACACTACATCCATCAGGGAAGGGCATGCTGCCAGCCTCTCACGCTGGGATGTGGCTTCCTGGGCAGGTTCTTCTTTTGGGGGTTCTCTCAGCCTTCCTTGAGGTCTACCCTGGGTCTACCCCAGCTTCGGGCAGTGCGAGCCCCCACTGCTGGCCAGGCAACAGGAGTGTGAGCAACGTAGGCTAGGAGAGAGGCTTGGATGCTGCACAGCTCATGAGCTACAGCCTTGCCACCATGGTACGGCACTGCAACTTCTCGGAGATGGTGAGCGAGCCTGGCTGCAGGCAAGTGTACCTTGGGGAGTGACATCCAGGCAGCCAGGGTTAGGTCTCCTCAAGCAAAGAGCTGTCATGAACCAGATACTGCCTGGAGGACATTGTGCAGCTGACAGCTATCAATAATCATGCAGCTTTTCAAATCCAATATTGATTAGACCTCCATAGGCAAACAGACAGATGAGATGGTATCTTTGCAGTAAAAGCTTGATGTTCTAAAGAAAGGCAGGGCATYAGAAATCATGTGATGTTTTCCTCTGTTTGAAAATGATCTCTGACCAGTGGCAACATTATCTGAATCTAATATTCTAGTAATTTTAGCAGTTGTGACATTCTAGCAGTTCTATCTATCTAAAAGGCAGGCACTTCTAACCACTCCATTTGGTGGGTGTCAAAGCTACATCTGTACAGAATGAGGTAGGTATGAAGTATTACATTAAAATGTCTCCTTATCTTTTATCAAGATAAAAGATAGCCTTTATCAATTTAAGCTTTTACATATCAAAGTTGTGCAAGTGAGCAAAGCTCCAGGCCTTTGATAAACAGAAATTATTTCCACTATGAATAGCATTGCACTTATCCAGAAACCTGTGTATTTGCCCAAACAGGTACTTTTCAGTTCTCACCACTTCTTCTTCTGTTTTTAGAAAAGTGCCAAATATTGCTTACCTCACTTTTCATCACAGTGGTTCTGCCATGAGAAACAAAAGGAAGACAAGCCTATGCGAGATTACGGCTGCAAATTTGCAACGGGAAATAAATGTGTAATACATTCTGCTTTCACTAGTTCAGCCATAGTTAGTGCATTTTTGTCCAATAGTCCCGGTTCTTCCCTCTTTATCTCCTTCTTATTCAGGGAAATCTATTGATTTTGTGAACTGAACCTGCTGAAACCTGCAACGTGTGGCACAAGACAGTAAAGAAACAAGAGGGCAAAATGCCTGCCATGTCGAGTGCTGCATTTTGCRTCAGCTCAACAGTCTCCTCCTCTAAAACATTTAATAATTTTAAAAATATATTTCAATTACTTACAAAAGGGCTCTAAAGGGCTTTTGTGAAACAAAACTGACAGAAGTGTCAGTTTTTAGAAGCACTTAGTACTTTTGGAAACCCACGCACTACATGAATACATTCAGCACATATACATACATATATATATATATATATATATATATATATATATATATGTATGTAGTATATATATTAATAGAGCTGAAAATTACACTGTTCCCCACTCTAGGATTATCACTATAAGAATTTCCAGAATTTTTCCCACAAGACACTCAGGTGTTAGAGACAGCGCTGGGAAAAGCCTCGGGCAGACAGGCAGGTTGGCAGCTTTGCTCCTCCGGGCGGCAGTGGCTCAGGCTCCTTCTCTCAGGGGTGAGGAGGCAAAGCAGCCCCCGCGCCAAGCGCGGCGCTACGCCTGCACGGACGCAGTCTGCGAAGCAGGACACTCGGCTGGCTCTTCCGAGAAGCTCAGTGTTTGCCACCACGAGCAGTCTGCAGCAGAACCGAAGGAAGCAGAGAGTTTGCAGAAAAAAATGTTGTGTTCAGGTAACTAAAAGTTATGTCGTGATGCGTCCAAAGGAGTCTGGCCTTAAATTACACAGGCATCCTTACGATGGCATTCTTTAATCTTTGTCTGCTTTGCTGYACAATTTGAGCACTGTAATTCTAATAGGGTAGATTTTATAGAATTGACTTTAATACTTGATCAAAAACCTGTCCTAGAAATGTTTCAGAWAGTATAGCAGAAAGCATAGCCCAAACTACCTTTAACAGGCAGCTATAGCAATTCCTCCTACGTGGGAATTAGCAAGAAGGCATGGCTAAATAGCCATGAATATTTGGATTTCAACAGAAAAGAAAAACGAATATAGCACACCGATCACAGCCAAATCTTTCTGACAGATCTGCATGCTTTTTTTGTTTGTTTTGCTTGAGCACTCTGCTGACCAAAAGTGGAAGTTCAGATGGGTTAAAAGCATTTGCAGATTCAACTGKTATTTCTCACATTGTTTCAGTCAGACAAAGAAAAATGAAAGAACAAAAGGACAAGGCAAAACATTTTGTATTACATTAAAAAAAATGAAGTAGTTTACTTTTTGCTTAAGGAAACAATCATTCAAAGGGAAAAAGCTTTTCTGGCTAGTGTCCCGGCTAGGATTCTTGCAGGTGGAATTCTTTCTCTGCAACCTTGCTGTTGTTTCAGACCTCTTTGATGAGCATAAAATACATCTTTCATGAAAGAAGACACCATATCTAGGGTGGCAATATATTTCCCAGTGGACAGCATAACATCCCCCTAATACTTAATACTAAAAGTGGATCTACATTACTTAAAYTAGGTCAAATATGCATTTGCTCTTTCCACACTGGCTATTGCTTTCTCCTGGGCCTGGAAGCCCCACACAAGGAGCCCTCTGTGATGGGGCAGAAAGAKATCAGTACTTTTAGGAACAAATTTAAATTGTGCCGTGTGATGAAATATTGTTTGCACCAGGTCATTTGTGCCACACATGCAGATACTCACAAAGAGGCAAGCAGTAATRTTGGAACTGAGAGAAGTGTTTTGGAAAAGTGTTTTCTTCACAGGGAGATAAAAAATATTCGTTAAACAAATCTATTCTTGGACTCATACCAAATTGGACATTAAAATCTGAGCAGCAGCACTATAAAAATCAAAGCACTACTTTCATCATTTTTGAATAAGGTAGTTTGATTTTTTTTTGTTTGTTTCCAGAGGACCTAAGTTTATTTTTAAATTCCATATCTAACCTGAAACAAAACATACCTTCTGAGGTCGAACAAACTGCTTTTTCAACCTGGAAAAACATTGACAAGATAGGGAGGTGGCTCCCTTTTACAAGATATAAACATAAATTATTCATGTGGTTTAAATACTGTGTATCTATAATTTAGTATAGTCCTACTGTTTCAGTGTCACATTAGGCAAACAGCAAAAAAAGGAGAAAAAAAAAGACTTAAATTCTATGAAGGCAAATTCTATACAGGTTCATCACACTTGATATATTAATAAATTATAGCTGTTTAATAAAGCGGTGTGCCGCAGATCTAAAAAGGAGAGCACAAATAATTAAAAGTGTTATATGAGAAAATAGGAGAGTTCTTCCTTGTGATCTTGGAAAAGAGCACTTTCGAGTTTGTGAAGCTGAGAGCACGCATAGCAGCTCTCCCTGTTATTTCTGCTGTCAGCCCAAGGTAATTCTTTTGACAGGTGCCATTGATTTTTCTGAAATGCCAGAAGGCAGACTCCTTACTGCCTCGGCTCTGCTCTTCCATCGAGCGCAAGTCACAGTCCTGAAAAGAAGGGAGAAGGAATCCCAGAACAGAGGAATCTCGTGTTCTCGGAGGGACTTTTGCTAAAGGGAAAATTCCCCAAAGCCTGCAGAGGAGAGGGTGAATTTAGGGGAAAACTCAAGCAGATAAAAGCATAAACTGTTTGTATTCTGATTTCTATAGCGAAGTCAAAAGAAAGAGAAATTTCAAGTAATGATCTGTGGAATTTTACTTTCCTCTCCTTTATAGATTGGAGAAAACAACTTCTGTCCTTCTTAGAGTTCTGTTCCCCGTGGAAATATACACCAATAGAAGAGGAATTGATTGTCAAATTCCCTGCCAATCTCTGTCTTTAATCCATAGATGTTTTATTGTCTCACTCCTCTTTCCACTGTTGCATTCAGTTCTCTACAAGTACTTTCATGCCAGGAAGCTAGGCATATTCAGAACAGAAATGCCTCGTTACATATTTTATGAGAGCCCTTAACCACATGCATGGAAAATGTTTATTTTATAAGCGCAGAATTGTCCCCTGGGGATGTTTTGCTTCACAAATGAGCCTAATGAGCACGAGAAGAGCAATTTTGTTCAGGAAAGTGGTAGGTTTTTTTCCTCTTTAATTTTTTAATTACAGCCCCCGACCTGAAGGACTAGCACGAAACTATAAACAGATCGAGATTACAGGCAACATGCCTTTGCACTGATGCCACTGGTGCGTGCCCTGCACGCTGCTCTGGGGCGATGTGGGGTGAAGCGCTGTCTGCTCCGTGCCAGCACGGGAGCTGCTGCTGTGCCCCGCGAGTCCCCAGCCCCCCAGGTCTGTGCCAGGGAGCTGCCTGAGCTAACAGGGGTCAGCAGGCGTCCCTCCGTGTGAGCCCACTGTAACACCAGCACCTAAACTGGGCAAGTGTGAGGGGAAGGATGTTGTCTCTGACCAATTTCAAATCTTCGTGGCATGATGGTTTCTGTACCAGGGATGCAATTCTCTGCCTAAAGGGAAGCAGCACCTCTGATGGAGGGAGAGGCATCATGTGCACCATGCAGCTCATGACTTTGCCACCAGACAGTTATAAACTCTGATTTGCAAAGATATAACAGCAAAATGCATTATTAAGGTTATTCTCAACATTAGAAACTCATCTCAGCTGGTTTGTGAGGCGGGATAATTAACCACAACAACTTAGCTTCTAGGTGGCCTGCTATGGAGGGTCCTGAGTGCCATGTGTCTCCTGTTCCTATTCCCAAAGATGGTCACTCATCCATCTCCAGGCCAGTATGGAAGGAACTCTTCCTTTCCTTCTTTTCCTGTTTGTCCATCTTTTGTATCCGCTGACTGAATGCAGGAATAGTATCTTATGCTACCATAAAGATTGTATTATTTTCCTTCCTTCCTCCTCCTCCTCCTCCTCCTCAAGGTTATTTGATTAATGTGCCTATAGTATATTATTAATAGCAAACTCCTGCCTTCAGGCTTCAGGCTGCTTTCTTCTGTTTTGAACCTCGATGACATGCAGGTGTTTAACTTTGAAAATTACGCATCCTGAATACTATAAATGATAACTTCCCAGCTTTGCAGATATATGAATGCAACAAGACTGCTCTCCCAGAAGAGTGCAGCCCTCAGCCTCCCATCTGGCTGGATTTCTGTGGATTTCGATGGATTTCAATATCCCTATTGCTCTACTACAGAACCTCAGTAGAGATGTGCTGAGCAACAAGATGGGAAGGGAAAGCTTTTCTGTCTGTTCCAGCTGTCTGTGCTCCACCAACTGGAGGCTCCAGCTTGTTCATATAAAATCATTTAGGAGCCAGGCTGTTGCTTCACATCCCTACCAAGAGCAACCGCACAGCAGTTACTAGCTGGTGAGGAGCCAGCAGTGAGATGGAGTGTGGTTTGTGTGCTGCTYGGCAGCAGGTCACTGGGGTGGACTGAGCCAGCTGCCCAAACATCTGGCAGCGGCAGCCGCTGGGGCAGGGTGGGGGACGTGCCCCCTGCCCGCTGGGTGTTTCTTCCTGACGCTGTGGAAAGCCACTCAGCACCTTCAGGACAACTTGATTTTTCTTCTCAGGTCTGGTGCAAATTTCAGAGCAGCGATATCAGGTCTATGGGGAGGCGAGGGCCTGGCCCCCATCCCCGACCTATCTCCTTGTCACCCTCAAATGGCCTCAGGAACACCTGCGCTGTTCATTTAACTCTTTTTTTGCCAAATACTACTTTTACATATACTTTTTTCCCAAAGGAAGGGGAAGAGCTATATTTCACAAACTTTATGCTAAACTAAAGCAAACTTTATGCTGCTTTTCACTATTACTGCTTCAAAAAAACACAGCTTTCTATTGCTCCTATTTATCCCTTTAATGTTCAGTCAATAGCTACAACACAATTCTGTTTATCTCAAATAAAATTGACTAAAACTCCAAGCAAATTTGAATTATCCATAAGTCGTATTGTATGACTGTGGTGTCTCCTACGTTCTGGTATAAAGCAGTCGTATGAGCTTCCTTTTTTTCCACAGAGGAAAAATTAAGGATCATAGGATATTACAGAAAAACTATTCCATTAATCTGATCTTTCTTTTTTTTYCCCTTTTTGTGTCACTGCTGCTTACAATGTAAATTGTCATCATTAATTCTTTAAATCACATGGATAGTTAGACACTTGTACTGATCTCTTTACCTGTCTATCATTTTTAAGAAAAAATTGTATTTTTAAACCCCAATTAAAATAGTGAATATTACCAAACAGTCAAGGCAAATATGAATTTWAAAAGATCTTTTTTGAAACTCTTCTTGACTTTCATGTTAATTTTACTTTACTAGAAGTGAACCTAAGGTTTAACAATGGAAGCCCACAAAACTCTGGTCCCTTATATACGTAGATATTTGTGTGTATCTGTATTTTATATGCCCACGCGTGCGTGCATGTGTGCGCGCGCGCACACACACACACACAGAGGTCCAGGATCATAAGCAGCTGTAGCAGATATTCTGCTTGTCTAGCTCACTTGATTTTTTATGCTAGGGTTGTGGAACTGCTGAGACAAAAGCRAGCAGAAATGAGTTTGCTCAGATGGGGACCGGAGGCTCAATTTTCAGAAACAGATCCTGTCAGAAGCCTGTGGCAGAAAGCAAGTATGCATGTGCTGCACAGTCATTACCAAGGGAACATTAGATTTTTGCAGTTTAAGTCCATAGAAAGGTATTTTGATAATGGAAAGCTGGATCCAAACATCGTTGCAATTTTGCTGGTGCCTGGAGAGTCCTTTATACAACACATACCTGAAGGTAGCCCATTTTATCCTAGCTGACTTTGCTCAGTGCTGTTTGCAGAATAGATGCCTTTTTGTTTGGCACTCAGTGAGTATAAAGAACATGGATAATGGTTTAAATTGTACCAGCTGTTAGCAACATCACTGTAATGTATCTATTGCTCATACTAGCAGAAAAAAACCCTCAGTGTTTCAAAATGTCTTTAGTTTCCCTTCTACTTCTGTCCCATTCCCTTTTGTGATAGCAAGTTAAATGCCATATGCCATGGAGGAGTTGGAAAAAAAGAAATCTGAATTCCTGGGAAAAGATCTTAGTTTTGCACATTAAACTTTAATTTAGGCCATGGAAGAGTGTTGATGTGTCACTGAATTGTGTAAATGTCTCATTTCTAAAAAGGCAGTTCATGCTGTGCACATATAATTTTTCTAGTATTTTTCTTCTTAACTAAGGTCAAGTGGGAGAGCACATGTTTTCCTTGAGGAAAAATAAAGTGCATCTTCACAACATGTTCCCCTTTTTTACTCAGAGGCAGTTCCTTGTAACACCTCAATCACCTTTTACTGTACTGTTCTGTGGTGTATAGATCCTGCTGAGCTCCCATATGCAGGAAGAAGGTAAGTCTTAAATATCAGAGGTATTATATTTGAAATAATACAGGCTATTAGGCATTAGGATGAAGAGCAGATAGTGTTTTTCCGAACACTTTCCCCCAATCTCAGCTGCAATTTTTGTATTCTCTTTCTTATAGGTGAAAATCCGTATAAAAAGGGTCAGATACTAACAGYTCCATGCCTTAAGTGCTTGTTATCTTGCTTATACTTAAGCGATGGCAAGAACTTTCACTATTTCTAAGACCTCCCCTGCTGTGAAGCAGTTAATTTTGACATTGTCAAAGAGATGACAACTCCTCTGAGCAATGAAAGACTTTTGATTCAGTGAGGCAATGGCATTACTTTGCTACATAGCACCAAAGTGTGAATCTCAGGGTGAGACACATTTAACCCAGCAGGAGCTCTTGATGGATATTGGTTGGAAAAAACTGTTTGCATTGTCTAGAGGAGAAAGAGATTTGGGGGAAAAAGCGAGGAACATTAGGCAGTCAGGGTTGCTTGTTACCTTCTGACCCCCTCGATAYTGTTGCTTCGAAGGCCTTGAGTGACAGTTAGTGAAATATCTTAAACACCTTTTCTTATGTCATCTGCAAATGTCTTCTTACAGAGCCAAAACCACAGTTAGATCTTACAAAGCTGGTTTCCTTATCATTTATTTCCATTTTTCCATCATCAYGTGACTTAAGAGTATGGAAAATACTCGTTCCACTTGTCTCTTAATTGTAACATATTTTCAGGAGAGTCATTATGAAAATGCCTTTTGAAGTAAGACTAAAAGATTGAAACATGCTTGTTTTTCCTCAGTTGGTGAGAAAAGTAGTTTTCTGCTTTGTTATTTAAAGTATTCCTGCTAGTTTTGTTTTTCAGATGTTAGAATGGACAGCAAATTTGATAGTTAAAAATTATGGGCTTTTTCCAGCAAAAAGTACTTGCAGTCTAGAGGAAAAGTTTGCAAGGAGTTCACATCTGYCATGTCTTTGGGGGGTCCCTGAGACACCTCTATCTCCTGTTGCAGAGAAAACCTAAGAAAAACTGACTGTAGATGCAACAGCTCTATATTCATAAAGAATATGTCTTAGAGATCTGTCACTCACTGCAATTCCAATGTTACCTTTGTATTGTACCAATGCAGGCTTCACTCAGTTATGTTTTACTGAAAACTATTTGCATCAGCAATGAGAAAAGGAATAGTAAGTGCTAGGTGTGTGCTGAATTTTCTTTTGATTTTAGTCTGAATTTCGTATGTCCGATTACCACAAACTGGCACACTTTCATGTCAGTGAGGATCTGACAGAAGAGAAGTGGGCATGGATACTAGGAGAAAAACAGTGGAGAATTATGAATGTTGTGTTAATACCTTCTGTCTCAGTTTTTTAATATTGGATGTGGCTTACAACAGAAAATAAACAGTAAAAGCTTTACTGGCACTCCGTCTTACATTCATGGAGTCATCCGCAGTTTTTGTGTTCAGCAAGATCAGCAGAGAAACAAGCAGTAGTGATAATATATGAGTGACTGGTATTAGTGTCAGTAAAGAAGACAGAGAAGAATGAAGATACAGAAGAGGAGCAGCRAGAGCCAGAGATGGTTAGAAACTTAAGTAGGTTTGTCTGGATCACAGACRTATAACATCAGGACATCTGTTTAGATGTTTCTGCCTTTTACAAGAGAGAAACATATTTCTCAAGGTGTAACTAACTTCGATTATCACTCCTCATTTCCTGTACYACCCTAGCTCACCTACCTGCTCTTGTTGCTAACGCATTTTATTTCCTAGCTTGCTTCTTTGYATTCAGGTGTTATCACAGGTTCCTGCCAGGACCAGCACCTCGCTGTGCAAGGCCGTGCACATGAACACAAGGAAAGACAAACACGGAGATGTAGATAAACAATGGTAGTTTCTCACACTTCTTGTTCTTCTCTAATTTGGATTCATACTCTCCATTTTGTAGAAGCTTACCAGTTTTGCAGACTGTCATGATGTGTCCATRTTGCAATTGCAAAAGGTTTCCAGAAGCATGCAAAAATTTCCTACTGTACAGGGCACAGCAAATTCACTATCCATAAACTCTAAGGCAGTGAGAGCAGAAAAAATCTGCTAAATACAAACTGCCTGCTTACCTGGATAGRACACCAAATACTACAGCTTTTCATGTTTTGTTCCATGTAGGTTCAAAAGGCCAAATGAACCCTGCTCTATACCAAAAAGCAATGAGCATAATTTCATAGCTGACTATACCTCTCCTAAGTTCCTTCAAAGTATTTACTGCTCTCAGGATACTGGTAGAAGAAAAAGCTCTTTGATTTTTTGATTCAGAATATTTYGTGCCTTCTCACATTAGTCTGACAATGAAAACTAATTATTTACACTAGTCAAAGTACAGTCTATGGTGCACAAAGTGTAATCCTAAATTAGGTGATGAACAGAAATTAAAGAGAATGTCAAGATTTCAGCTACACAAACTTAATTCTGTTCTTATATTTTCAAATCCTGAGAAAGACTACATGCTGTAAGGAGTTGGAGGAGGCAGAGACTTTGGAATGAACACAGCAGTGTATGTAGTTTATCCAGCAAAGCGATTGCAGCACCACCACTTCAAAGTTCACTAACTAGTTTTCACTCTGAGGACATCAATGTGGAATATATCCTTGTTAGGGTATTCATCTGATAATCAAACCTTGAAAACAYTTATAAGAAAGGAAAGCCAAGATTTTAACTTATTAGGAATTTACTATTTCCTAGTGGCTGGGATTTTTATTTGTTTTCCTTAAAGGATGTTCTGAAAGATTGTTCTCTGATGTATTTGGTTGGAAAGAACTGAGAGTCCAAATTATTTACAGTTGTCCTAAAAAGCCACCACCTGCAGAGCAGGGCTATGTTCCTTATTGCTTAGCATTGGCAGCCAAACCCTAGYATATCGTGTTCACCTTGCAATAACCATTCACACAATAACAAAGAGTATGTTCTCTCCTAAAAAAYAGCTATGGCAAAATGTTCTTGTTCCAAAGCAGTTACATCAGGGAACTGACTGCAACATGTCTATGGATTTCAGCCGCTGCACATTCACACGTATAACTCTCACCTCAGTCWGTATCCTTTATAAAGTATTGATATTTGAAAATAAATCTTCAGACAAGCGTCAGGGCCACGGATGCTCTAGGAGATGGGTTAGGCTATGGAAGAGCAGCAGCAGGGAGGCAACGGGGAGAGAAAGAGAAATCAGACAGAGGGACTACAGAGGCTCGGCAGTAAGTTTCCCCTAGCACCTATTTAACAAAACGTGCTGCGGAAATAGGGACTCTTCTTCATAAAGAACTTGTGAGCATATGTATGAAAAYACATTTCCCCTACCCTCTCCTGCTCCTAATAGAGAGCATGAGCCAAAGCTCACATGCAGTCCCAGACTCCTACAAGTCCACAGGATTTTAGCTCTATTCCTTACCCCTCCGCTATAGATCTGGAGAGCTTTTCTAAAACTAGAAAAAAGGTACTCCTGACAGATTGAATGTTGTGTTACTCGTAGCCAACAAATGACAATAAATGCTTGGGTACAACATGTGGGAGCTATTCTTTTGATGTTTCAGGTCTAAAAGGGAGTACACAGAAGAACTTCAAAGATAAACAACCCCCAAATGATGTGTTGACTGACCTGCTCTTTACTGTGCTGATCCCYSTGACATGCAATTTTGCAGAAAGAARAAARCAGAAACATGACCATGACAAAACAGAAGYTATGTTTTTCAAACTCATTTGGACCTCAGAGTTTTAATTTCGCTTCTAGCTATGGGCAGAGGGCATGGACATCCAGTGAGCACTTATTTACCTAACTAACTAACTAACTAAAAAGGAGAGAGAAARAGAACTAACCTCCAGAGACTAAATGCATCTCAAACCAGTTCTTTTTCTACCTGCTGCTTCAAATGCAATGAGCCAGCAGCCCATAGCAGCTGCTCAGCAGAGTGAGAAATGAAGAATTAGAGTCATGTTAKCTCTAAGCTTCTTGTTTATTTGGGCTCTTTGTGTCATATGTATAATCACGTGAAATAGCACAAGTATAAATATATCTTCTTCCCATTCTCCCCATGTGTTAGAGAAATCAGAAAGGCAGGAATGCAGCTACAATGATCAGAAAATTAAGAAAAAAAAACATGAAACTTAATATTGTGCTCAGTTACAGCTACAACTCATTTGACCCTTCCTTTCTGATGCAAAACATGATTCTAGCAAACGCTGTGTTCAGTATTAATGCCTGTTTAGAAAAACAATGACTTTATTTCCAAAAACTCAGTATTTTATAAACACAGATCAAACRATGGGAAATAGTTTCATTTTCCAGAGCCTTAGGTGATCTCAGTACTTGTGAGCAAATACCTTCAGAGCTGTGTTCACTGACCACCTCTGACTTGCATTTGGAACAGAAAATGCCATTTCTAGGTGAAGAGGAGAAAGCATCTGGCATGCTAAGATAAATCAAAAAGGTTTTTAGCAATTTTGACTCAATTCCATGTGGCTGACACCTTCTTGTGMTCATACATTCCTGTACCTTGACTGAGCTTGCCAGTATGGACAGAGTCCCTGGCTCCATTGGTAAGTGGATAAGGAGCAGCCCACACAACAGTGTGAATAGGATGCACCTTTAGGAGCTTCAGGAGATTTAAATATAGTATGAAACAGAATGAAACACTGTAGTGATGAACAGAGAGCAAGAATCAGCAAAGAATAAGATCCCTTTCTCGTTTTGGGGAAATCTACTGAAATACAAATATGCAGTTATTATTATTATTACAACAGTTATGATTGCTGCTAGCATTTCCATCTTAAAATGCTGAAAACTGCCTCCTGGTTTATCTTTGTGTTGTTGGCTCTGAGCCTCTGGCGAATTTCAGTCCTGGCACACTGAACAGTTTTGCAGAATGAGCAGATCTTTACACAGCAGTCAAGGTCATGGACCGACTTTATAACCAGCTTTCCATGTTGTGCTTCCCTGATAAGCTACCCCGTGCCTTTAAGACATCTTTCTATCTGTATATGCTTTGCAGGCTTCCCCCTTCATTTTGTTTTTCAAACATTGTGTTTAAACACTCTGAGCAGGTCCTGCATGGTGCCAGGTGCTGCAGCATGCTCAGGTAGTGAATAGTGAGACAAGGTGCTGAACGCTTACGTCTGGTTTCTGCCAAAAGCAATGTGATCGCAGRTTCTTTGGGCATTTTGGCTCTGTGATGTGTATTTCACAAGAAGCRGCACAGACAGGAGTTTATTTCCTTTCCATTATTCATTTGCACTAGAGAAATGCTGCCTGAAGAAGATTTATTGGACAATGCAATTCCCCCCAGTGTACACAGCACACGAACAGTCTCTGCGTGACAGAGGAATATGCGAACAAAGAGATAGCATTAACCTCAGTTTTCTTTGTTTCTTCATACTAAAATAAAACATGATGAGCTAAGATGATTTGTTTTTCTAAACAATAGTTTCAGGGCATCCCAATAAGGCTATTTTTTTTCCCTTCTGCTTTTCTCATCCTTTTATTTTTGTTTCTGTAATAAACAGACTGGCATGAAGTCATTATTAGTTGCATCACTGTAGCATCCCCAGGTCTCAGCAGAGACTCGGATGTCCTCGGACTGGACACCAAGGAAGCCAAAGTGATTTCTGTCTGGAGGAAAAAATGTGTATTTCTGTGACAATTTCGTTGATGAAGAACAAAAAGCTAGTATGTAATTAGCCTGCTCACGGCCATGCAGAGTAACCTGTGATAGGAGCAGMTACAGGGATTAGGTTGGAAATGCGTCCCAGGAAGGCAAGCGTAAGTTGTCGTCACTCTGACAAGGCCATGGGACATTTCCTGAACCTCAGAGTTCAGTGACAACTCTCAGGAGAAAAGTTTGCGAACAGCTTTACCAATGTAGATTATCAAGATGTTTGTCACCACCTCTTGCCCTCTCTTTGTCCATTGACAAGAAGTATGCTTTCTTCAAAGACCTCAGCCCACTTTGGGATACATCCCTTGGGCTTACAGTCCGAGGAGATGAAGAACAGGTGTAAAACAAAGCAGAGTGTGGTGTTTCATAGAAAACTCTCTGGCAAACTAGCAAGGAGACTTTAGAGTATGGTGAACAGTAGCTGTTCCAGTGCATGGCAAATTACCCATTTTCTCTTTAACAGCACACTGAGAATGTCTCTAGGTGCAAACAACAGTGTTACTGTCCCACTGGGACATGGATTTGCTAGATTATTTGCAGTTCAGACTAACAGCTGTAAATCACGTTGCCTGAAGATACAGTACCATAGCTGTGATTTTCTAAATAATTCTGAAACTTCTGCAAATCTCTCAAACCACAGAGGCCTCATTTCCTGCAATTACCTGCATCCACCGATAATTTCTTTGCCAGATATTCACATTCAGCAGATCTGAAATCCAGGCCACTTTTAATTAGAAGTCAGTTCAGGAGCCTAAGTTAAGGCATTCATTTCAATTTCCTATCACAAAAAGGACAAACTTCTCCATTTATGTGACCTGATTGACAGTCACAGGAAGCCTGTCACGAGAAAATCATTTTCTTCTTTATTGTGTTGTAAAACTTCTTTTCTGATTAGTGTTTCAGTACAAAGGACAAGCTCAACTGCAAGGCATTCCTTTTTCTACATTAAAGTACATGTGTTTAGAGAAATTATCATTTGTCACAGTTCTTGATTAAAAAAAATGATTTTCCCTGATTAATTTGAGCATGAGAATCCTCATATCTCAGGAAGAAATTCCAGATGATACATATTTTGCATGTATATGGCTAATAAATATATGAATAAATACACAAAATAYGATTTAGAAAATATTGTTAGCAAATGAATAGGAGCTGGTACTTAATATGATCTGTCCTAGTTGCGTGCATGTAAGATTTTTTATCAGTCTCTAGTCCTCAAAGCTCTCTGTGGACAGCAATATCTTCATAAGCAACATTTCCAACAACATTATCTACCCAATACATGACCTCAGTTTTCTCTTATTGTGAAGTACTTGTGTAAAGAAATACCATACAGAAAGGGCTCAGTTTTGCCTGTTCAGGCTTCTAGGAAGTAACACACAGTATGTCCTTTACATTGATAATAAAGTGCCGCAACTCTGCTCTCTGACGTGCACATGAAATTGCAGATACAGCTGGGTTAACGATGATCTGGCTTTAGCCTCTGTCATGCTGAATAGCTTACATTTTCAAATCCAGTCCAGCTCTCCTTATTCAGTAAATAGTATTTTTAAAGACTGACACTTGAGTCACACAACACTCTAGAAGAGACATCTAACTCATCAGAAAGACAAAGTGAGTTCAAAGATCCCAGGAGGCTTTGGATCTGATCCACAGGTGATCTTGGCCTCTTATTTTAACCTTGAACTCTGAAGCTTTTCACACATTTGATGAAATTTTTTGAACTGTTTATTATCTGAGTCAGATGTATTTATCCATTCATACATGCAAATTCCCCAAATATCAAGTCACAGGAGAGGAAGAAGAGATTTTAATAGCTGTAACTACGTGACATCTTTTGCTGATGAGATGGTTGGGCTAAAGTGATGAAGAACATTCATAGAAAGAAGAAGGACTGAATGTAAAATCCATCATTTACAACATGAAGCTTTTGTTAAGAAAAAAGCTTTAGAAAGCTGAGCTCTGGAAGCAATGCTGAGGCTTCCACCAGAATAAGTTGGACTACTCTGTGGCATTTCTCATCAGATTAATATAACTGAGTGGCAGGTTCTTGGAGAGGAAAGCATCAGCCACAATAAAGGAAAAATAATTTAGGAACCACTTAAGCAAATTCAAGATGCACAAGCCCACGGGGCTATCCAAGAATACTGGAAGAGTTGGCCAATGTCAGTATGAGAGTGCTACTCTACTATCTTTGAGAAGTCATGATAATCAGGGGCGGGTCCTGATGACTAAGAAGAGGCAAATGTCACACCTATCTTCAAGAAGGACAAGAAGGAGGATCGAGGATCTACCAGCCAGTCAGCATAACCTTAAGGCCTGAGAAGGAAGAATAAGAAGGTAATTGGGAATACCCAGCATGGATTTACCAAAGACAAATCATGTCTGACCATTCTGATCGTTTTCTTGCCTTTGGGCATGAGGGAAGACCAGTGGATGTCCTATACTTCAACCTTAGGAAGACCTGTGACACTGTCTCCCATAGTATCTTCATAGCCAAATTGGTGACATATGGACTGAAAACATGATTGATTAATTCTGTGGAAAATTGGGATGACTTGCAGGTTCAATGGATGGTGATCAGCTATAAGAAATGTATCTGGCAGCCAGTGACTAGTGGCATCTCTCAGGGACAGACACTGGGGAAGCATCACTTTATCAGTGATGTGGATGATGGGATGGAGTGCACTCTCAACAAATTGGTGCATGATTCCAAACTGAATGAAGCGATTGATACACCACAAGTTGCTACTCAGAGGGACCCTAGCATGATGGAGAAATGGGGCAGCAGGGACCTCATGAAGCCCATAAAAGGCAAATGCCAAGCTCTGTGCCTGGGCTGGAATAACTCCTGCAGTGGTGCAGCAGGTCTGGCTAGCCAGAAAGCAGTTTTACAGGCAAGAACTGGGGTGCTGGTGGACAAGTTGAGCATGAGGCAGCCATGTGCACATGCAGCAGAGAAGGCCAGCTGCAAACTAGGGTGTCTTAGCAAGATCATAGTCAGCAGGTCCAGGGATGTGATTCTTTCTCTCTCTTCCACACCAGTGAGACCGCACCTGGAGCACTGGCTCCAGTTTTGGGCTCCTCAGTATGAGAAAGACATTGCCACACTAGAGTAAGTCCAGTGAAGGGCTGCAAAGATAGGCAGGGGGCTAGGGTATCTGAAAGATAGGAGAGATGAGGAAGCCGGGTTTGATCACCCTTTGTAAGAGATAGTTACAAGAGGACCTTATTGCTCTCTTCAATTATCTAACTGGAGAATTTACAGAAGATGGAGCTAGACTCTTCTCAGAGGTGCACAGAGATGGGACAMGAGGCTAAAGTTGCAACAAGGGACATTCTAATTCTATACTGGGAGAAAATCACTATGAGAGTCGTCAAGCACTGGAACAGGTGCCCAGAGAGGCTTTGGAGACATCCTTGGAGATATTCAGACTTTGCCATGTCCACGTGGCTCTGAGCAAACTGATCTACCTGCAGATTTGACTCAGCTTTGAGTAGGAAGTTGGACCAGGTGATCTCCAGAGATCTCTCTCAGGACTATTCTGTGATTTTTTTTTACCGTACTTCATCAGGTATCCTTCAGGCATCTAGACATACAGCACCCAGACACACAGTTACACATYTTTCTCAGGTTATGTGCACAGTAATCAGTACTTTACAAATCCTTACATTTACCATGAATTCATTTATCTATATATGCAAATATATATATACATATATATGCAAATATATGTACATATATACACATAAATAATGACATTTTCCACAGCAATTAGTTTTTTAAATCAATCATCTCACATATGATTGAGACACTTCGATGAACAGGCGTCCTTTTGTCACTTATCATTCTGTGCTGAAATTTCTCTGATTGCATAGACAGATTGGGGTGGGGGGGGGAAGGAGCTAATTCCTGACAAGTATTTATTACCTGTTCATAATATCCAAAATTATTGCCATATTTTCAAGCATAAAATGTGTCAACACTGTTCTGACAGTCTCATAAATATAAATCACTATTTCTTGACTGTGTCAGCCACTAGTACCGCAGCAGGATGTATTCCGATTACTAACCAACACAGGGGAAGAATGCTTATATGTTTTTCACTTATTCTCTCCCTGTTCTTTACTCCTAGTGGGTGACTGGTTATGATTCACAGTAAGCCACGGTAAAGAATCATTTCTTAGTTAACAGATCATTGCTGTTAGCTTGTGAGTACAGATAAAATTCTCTCCAAAGACAAGAAGTTGRTGCAGTCTCTGCCTCCCCAGTTTCGCCCTGTGATCTTTTTACTAAYAGCTACACTTAAACTTTTTCAATCAGTAAAAACATTTGCAGAAATCTGTAACTTATTCCCCTCTCATTCCAGTTTTTCTGTCAATTGCCTAACAAACTGCTACTTCAAGCATATTAGAAAACAAAATCTGTCCTCTGAAGTAGTACCTTCTTTTTGCCTGCACTCCAATATCAAGTTTAAAATCTGATATGCTCCATACATGGAGAGCTGACTCCATGTATCACAGTCAGTTAATCAGCGACCAGGACCAGTGTGGGTGATCACCTGAACACATCCAGGCAAAATTAATGAAGTATTTCAATTTTGCTATTGAATACTCACAGGAAGGTCTTTATAGCTTGCCTGCTGTCTAGATCAATTTTAGCTCTATAGCCGTTTCCTCAGAGTAAAGACAACATGACCATAGATCCTTAGGCTATAAATCCTTGTCACTGGAGATCTAGCTATAGTTTTGCAGGAACCATCTAGGTTCAGTTTAACCTGGACTACATGATCTCTTAAGATCTTTCTATTCTTTACCTCCATCAATCTAAAAAAAGATCAAACCTGTTTATAGAAAGGGTTTCATCCATGCTGGTGGATGACTCAGCTGGCTGTGGCCCAAATGCAAAGAGAAAAATGGGGTTTGTGTCCAGTTAATCATCTGCACTTGTTTCCGGCTTTCTCCATCTTCACTGTTCAGTTCTTTGGTCCTTCTGCCCAGTGTCCCCCACCAGTGCAGGCAGCCTTTTCTGTACATGTGATATTTGCTCTATTGTTCAAAATAAGGGAAAACCGTACAAAACTTGCATAACGCCAGAATTGCATGCAGATGATTCTGTCTTTATTTTATAAGCTGCTAAAAGGCATAGTATTAGGAATTCAGAATCACAACACCAGTGAGTAATATATGTTGAGAGGTACCTCTGGAGATTTTCTTTTTTCTCATGAAACATCATTTGTATCTGCTGTTTTTTATATTATTTCTCAGAAACATTTGTTATTGGTCTCAGATAGTAATAAAATGTAGCAGCTTTATCGCTACTAAAAACAAGGTCTCCAGTGCTAATTGGTACATCTTTCTTATGTTCTTAGAGTTAAACTAAATTTGGAATCAGAAGGCGATTTTCTCTCAGGTTGGACTGGCAGGAATCACCAGGGGCATTTCTGGGCTCCCATTTCTGATGTCCAGCTGGCAGCCTCACCTAAGAAATTCCCTTCATTTACAGGTCATGGAAGTTGGTGCTTTTCCTTTCCTTCCCCTGGGTGACTGCCCACCTGTGCTCTGAGGGTCACACAGCCTCGTGGTGACAGTGGATCCTCCCTGGGCCTTTCAACACAAACTCATGACTACATGGTTGCCTGTGATTACTGGGTGTTGGACTCAGGCCATTCCTTCTATTTCTGAAGCAGCCTAAATGCAGAAGAAATATCAAAAAGGAAGAGCTCTGTTAACACTGCATCTATGTAGTATGAAGTAGCACATTCAGGAGAACTCACCTGTTAAGTAAAAAGCCAYCAGCCTCATTGAAATCCTAATCAAACCAGATCTCTAGTACCAGGATGTGCCYTCACATGAGATATTTCCCATGATCTGCCTTAATCATCCTGAGCTGAAGAGGGAAATTAAAGTTATGGAAGCCAGGAACAGCCCCATCCTTGTAGGCTTGCTTCCAACAGCTGGCTCCTCAGGCAGTTTGCCACGGCTGTCCCTGTTAACCCCAAGAATGGCTGTAGCTTGTCAGAGTGAAGATTTATCCCAATATCCTGTCCCTGGGAGTAATCAAGAAGGGTATGTGAGGAGCAGGGCAACAGAGTGGGTTCTCCACACCACTGGTGCTTTCTAGAAAAACGTCTTTACAACCAAACAGCTCTCCTACCACAGCCTGTAACAGCCAGACTTATTCTCCTCAACCCCATCTGTAGTCTCTTTAGCTCTGAGCTTTGCCTGTCATCCCAGGGAGCTCTGAGGGGAGGACATTGGTGTTTGCACCCTACTTGAGGCAGAAATGTGAAATTCTCAGGTTAGAAATGACAGAAATGCAGCCCTGCAAAGTGCAAATGGCCAGCCTGGCAATGTCCAYGTTGGCTGGGCTGCCCCAGATCATTCTGCCAGCCTGGCCCAGCAAGTGRCCTTTGATCTTCTGAGGGGAAGATTTTAAATCAATGGAAATTYGCAGTAATTAAATTTTATTTCAACCTGGCTGCGTTTCTAAGACAATCAGCCAGTAACACCACATGCCTTTTCAATATTCCAGTGGGCAGGCCCCGACAAACACTTGTGGAACAATCCAGAGCCCAAAGAGGTTCAGCAGCAGAAAGCAAATATTCAGTGTGCAGCAGCTCCTCCACATATACTCCARTATATACAACATATGGTTCTGTGTGCCTTTAGTAACCAGGGATGCCTTGTCCTTTTGGATACCATATGCTTCAAGAGCAGGACAGGACCAGGGATCTAACCACAAGAGGAGGGCCAGGGAGACAAAGTGAAATAAGAGAAGGTAACTGCTGTCAAACCAAGGCCAAAACCAAACCAAGCTCAGGAGTGAGAGGGGAARATGCTGGGGATGCAATCAGAGCAGGTGAGCAGGCAGCGGACCAGGCGGCAGGGAAGGCTGGCAACTCCTTGTGATGGGCAGTTTGGTGGCTGACCTTGACTTCAGCAGCTGGTACACATGTGCTAGGCAAAGCTGCCTCCAGAACAGAGAACAGACCTGCAAATAATTGGAGTGATTCACACCTAATTCATAACACCCCCAAAACGAGTGGTCTCAGTTACATGGCAACGGAGATAYTAATTCTTTTGGACTCCTTGTTACTATTTTTTGAAAGCCAAAACTGCTTTTTCTTCCTCAAAACTATCTCAGCAGACTGCAAGACTGAGAATACTTACTGGGTTGTGGGCATTTTCTGTGGCTTGTTTTGTGGATCAGTCTGAGTCTTTTTCCCTCTGCTTGCTCTCATTCTCTTTGTATATCTAGGTTATGGGCCCTGTCTGCCAGGGATTCTTCCAGATATTGTGATTGTGCAGGCGAAGCGCAATAGATTACATTATTAAAAGAAAAATTCTCCTCCTTTCTCTTCTTATGACCACTGTAAGGATAAATATTATAGGACACAAGTTTCTATATCCATACTTCAACCCAGTGAGGAAAACCTTTGTCTAGTTCTCAGCCTGCCACTGATGATAAGAGTAACTTTGGCCAGGTCACACTCAGTACTGCTCGTATAGAGTAGAGAAAATGAATGAAGAACATAAGAACAATGAAGAYAAGAACATATTAAGTAGAAACATTTGCTGATTCCATGTTTCTGGGAGGTATTACAGGAGTTCGGGGACAAATGACCCCTCATAAGAAATTACTGGTGGTTAATTCACTGGAGGTAACTTGTTGCTGTGCATAACTGTTCCCACTCCTGTAGCAGCCTGCMCGGAGGCAGGGCTATGAGCCCAGGACACTTGCACACTCCTGTTTTATAGGTGTGGGAACTCAGGCAGGCTGGACAGCCTGAGCATGAAGAGCAGATCTGATGTGGGGAACACAGGTCTGGTGAGGTGAGACTGTGCCCGACTTCATAGAGTCATAGAATCAGTAAGGTTGGAAGGGACCTCTGGGGATCATCTAGTCCAACCTCCCTGCTCAGCAGGGTCTCCTAGAGCATGTTAGACAGGGTTGCATCATGTGTTCACAGAATCACAGAATGGCTGAGATTGGAAAGGACCTCTGGAGATCATCTAGTCCAGCCTCCCTGTTCAAGTAGGGTCACCTAAGGTAGGTGCACAGGGTTGGATCCAGACAGGTTTTGAATATCTCCAGAGAAGGAGATTCTTCAACCTCTCGGCAACATTCCAGTGCTCTGTCACTGTGTTACTGAGGCTGGAGTCCCAGGGCAAGGCATGAGGGAAATGGAGCTGTGTTCCTAGTCTGAGATGCCTGAGAGTGTGGAAGGCAGATAAAATCATAGCAAGGRGTCCTGTTTAGGGGATATAGAAGGAGAGTGGAGAGATGTCTTCGTTTGAGATGCTAGACAGTATAGTAAAATGTCAGGGAAGATACGAATTGCCAGAGCACATGGAGGGATTTTCATGCAGAAGCTTCCTCCTCTGCCTGCTATGGAGTTAGTTTATTATTATTATTCAGAGCCTTTCTGATTAATCAAATAATAGCTGGAGGCACACTGCCTCTTGAGCATGCATGCAGAGCAGCATCCTTGCACAGAGTAAGAAGGCAGGGTTGCTGCAGAGGGCTGTGCCACAGCAAGCAGGGATGCTTTAAGGACTAGAGCAGTCTAATCTTTCTGAAAAAGGTGTTTAGAATAATTAGAATTGATGTCAGTGCATTAGCTGCTCTTACTCCTAAAATAATTAAAATTGAGGAATTTATGGAAAATTTCTAGGGGAATTGCCAGCATTAAGAAGAAATTATTAAAAGAAAATGCTGTTAAAGTACTTACAAGTGCACTGCATCAAGAAAATACACTTTTGTTGAGGAACTGGACTTTCAGAAAACAATTTCTGCATTAAAAATGAATAAAATTGGAATGACCAAGTAATATCTTGCAGTGATAAGTTCTGACGCATTGATCTCAATGTAGCTGTCATGCCAAATGAGCAAATCCACGTGGCCCCAGGAACCTCCSTGTGATTGGTGCCACCACCCTTTTCCATCTTGATGTAATACCCAGGTGGCTCCAACAGGTCATAAACAGACCTGGGCTGGATTTCTCAGCTGAAGGAATTTTACTTTCTTTCTAAATTAGCTTCAGATTATATTGGATAAAAAAATTCTGATTCATTTTACAAAATTAGGTATGTGATCAAGGCAACAAGCAAGTCTCAGAGAGAAATAGGGATTTTTGGTCAGTGGAGGTCACATTTTTGCAGCAGCAATAGACCTGACAAGACTGGTACACACTTGGAAGCTTGCCCCAGCACTCCTACAGTCTGCACCCTGCTCTGCTGAGGGAAGCCTAGACACTGAGCCCTGCTCAACTAGGGCTCCTCATGTCTCCTCAAACAATTTGTGAGATAAAGCACAGACAGATTGCACCTGCACTGTGGTGGGCTCCAGATCAGGTAGCAGTTTGGGGAAAGCCCATCTCCCCTCTGGATTATAAACCTGCATTTTCCYGCCACGGAAACCAGGGTGTTATTCATGGACAGTCAGCTCATCCTGGCTGTGTCTGCACGTCTGAGAATGTGCTCGGTTGCTCGCTGGCACAGAGACCAGCTRCGCAGAATGGACCATGCCCATGCTGTTAAATCTGTCACTTCTGAAACAAGCTGCAGCATGCAAACTGCCTGTGGAGAGTGGTGGAGGCCTGGGCTAGCTCCTAAACAGCACAGGCTTTGACTGGAAGCATGGGCTATGGACCTCTAACGGCACAGCACTGGAGGTGACCAGGCCCTAGGAATGTCATTGGCACAGACRCTGCCCAAGTGTCAAGGTCTTGCTYCAGCATGAAGTTAGGAGGTCGCAGGGGACACACAGAGGTCTAGGTGTCCAGAAGTGCTCTTAGGACAGGTAGAGTTTACCCAGAGGGAGCATGGAAGGGTTCAGACTGCCACCTCAAGCCCTGTGTGACTGCCACCCTGGGCACTGGGCTGTGATTATTGTCATAAGCAAGTGGTAAAATAGCTTCAATCCTTCTCCTGCTCAGGGGGAARTTTGCTGAAACAGTAATGTTTGAAATAACACATCAAGGGCTCTACAGAAGTATATTTCCCAGTGGAGTAATCAATGGTGGTTGAGCACCTGGGGACTCTGTTTTGCTTTTAATAAACAAATAGAAAAAGCATTGATTTTCATGTTGTCYTGAAATCAGGGTGAAGTTGAGCGACAGAGGGGGGATTCACCAAGTGTGCTGAGCTCTAGCACACCATAAACATTTAAAACGAGCTTTTCCCCAGCATGTCAGCCAGCCCCAGCTGACTCATACCCAGAAAGCTTCTTACTACCATGAGCAGTGACCCAGAAGGGAGCGTTGTGTGACTTTGGTGTTCCCAYTATTTTATCTCAATCACAATCAGGAGTAGGTAGGCATGAGAAGACAGTATCTGTAATTCAGATATGTAACTGTTGATTCAAAAAAAGGCTTTCAAGGAAGTTGGAAGTCGTAGTCAAATATTATAAGAGTTTCCGAGAGATGGCAACATGCTTGCTRGATGTGGAGYTAGCCGCTCCTCTCATCCTGTGCAYTACTTTTGACGAGCATCAGACAACAGAAGCAGCTGTTAAAAATTTTGTTATCTGGCCTCTGCTCTGACACTGAAGGCTGCTCCCTGGCTCGCAGAGGGGGCTGCTATTGCTCTTAATACTGTTGCAGTCTCCGCTTGCTCTCAGGCTCGATGAGATGAAGAGCAGGGATGGTTCCCAACAGGTATCACTACTCACTGTGGAGCGGCAGTATTTTCCAAATGACCTTAAACTCAGAGGTTATGAGAGAGGGTTATCTCTACGTGTCCACTGCTGCAGGCAGGATGAAGCAGAAGAGTCCACTGCTCTCCCACTCCTACGGCGATGTCAAGGGGATCATAGCACAGAGATGAACCGGGGCAAAAAGGGGTGAATATCTCCGTGGTGACCAAGGACTAGCTAAATACAAAGTTTAAATAATGTTATTAATCATTCTGCATCCTCTTCTTCCCACATCACCCACTGCTAAGAGCCCCTTCTCACAGCTGCCATCTCCATTTTATGGTGCTCTATGAAACAGTCAAGTTTTCACTGAAGTCTCTCACTAACTGGTGGTGATTATTTTAGTAACAGATGTTTTATTCTGGGGATCCGTAAAAGCCCAGGTCCTGTTGCTGAAGTACATCTGATAGGCTGTCTAACAGCATTTGAACCAGCTGCTGCTGAAGCATCCAGGCCCGGTGAGTGACCCTGGATGAAAGGCAATGCAGGAATGCTTGATGCCTAAAATAGCAAGTTCTTCTTGATAAAAATATATATTTGTGCATAAAGAAAGGTATGAACATTGACATTTTTCATGCATAAACAYATCTGACTGCTCAGAAAGGAAGAAATATCTGCACCTAGGAACACAAATACATTGTTCAAAGTATTAAACATATAGTAGAAACATAGAAAAGCTGCAAGGCAATACGTCTGTATGAGGAGAATGATAACTACRTAGGAAAATATAAAAGGTGCAAAAGTCTACAGAAGGTTAGACAAAGCCCAGTAAAAAATAGTATAAGACTCCTGGCAGAGAATCCAAATACTAAAGAAAAGGTGAAAAAATCTTTTCTTCTGCTTTGTTTAACTTTCAGTCTGAAACTCAAGGATTTGCAGAGMTACATCCATAATTCACAACTCATGAAGACTGATTAGGAAAGTCTTTGCTCCTTGAACAGGAAATATGATAACACTAGTAAGGACTTACATATGAGCTTGCCAGAACTGCTTCCTGATTTCCAGCTTGTTTTGCATGAACACTGTTCTTCCAAACTCTCTAAAGAGTATCGAGTGTTTTGAGAGATGCTGTTTTGCATTTTGTGTACCATTCAAGGCAATTTTTTAAATGAATACATTAAAGCAGTAATACAGAATGGCTTCTCAGAAAAAGCCCTTGAACATTTATTTCACATTCTCCTGTGATATTGCTAGATTTATTGTATTTTCCAATATCCAGAAGAATTATTTTTACTATGTTTGCACAAGACAGAGCTTCAGTGTTAGCTGCTCTAGTATTGGGCTCCCTGAATGATCAACGGAAGAAAAACAGTAAATTATCCCATCCAAAGCACTTTTCAGAACTGCTTTCTCAAAATACATGTCTCGCTTCCCTGGATATAGCGAGAGTAGGTTAGCAAAGAGGTCTGCCTTTTGTGTGGCTACAGTCGGTGCGACAGCTCCCAGACCACAGAAGCAGCTCCATTAGTGCCCAYCGCCTCTGGTTCTCCCAATTCGTCTGTGTTCAGCGTCGGCCTGCCCTGTGCTCGGGGTAGATCCTCATAGTCCACAAGGGATAATTGCCACAGGCTCATTTGCAGGGCTCTTGCTAGCGTGCCTATGTGGATTTAGGTGCCAACTTAGGTAATACAAGCTCAGAGGACCAGTGATTCAGACTGCCCGCTACGCAGAGCTGCTGCACTATAGCT
Source organism: Rhea americana (assembly GCF_003343005.1). Lineage (NCBI taxonomy): Eukaryota > Metazoa > Chordata > Aves > Rheiformes > Rheidae > Rhea > Rhea americana. The sequence continues at coordinate 4,970,385 of NW_028186446.1, forward strand.
GTGGTATGATACACTTATCTGCTAAACAACAACAAGAGCTTATCTTCTTCCAAGCTATATTTTCTAATTAATCCACTGCCTCACAGCATTAGATTCGAGAGTCTCATCACATCTGTCGGAGGATAGTCTCACTGCTTACCTTGCTAGGATCATCAAACAACATGTTTCTCAGTTTCTGTTCGATGTACAGGATAGCTCATGGCATATGGGGTTTTACCCCTATTATTCTGACGGCATTCTCAGTATTACTGGCTGCCAGATTAGATAGGGTCCAATTAAACTTTTCTAGGTTCATTCCTGACTAGCCACTCACCAGCCAGTTATGAAAGGTCACAGACTGCCTTTGGCCAGCAGTCAGAGATAACTTTCTATATTACTTGTATCAAACTGCTGCCTCCCAGGATGCCACGAGAAACAAGCAGAGGAATTAGACTTTCTAGCAGATTGCTGTTTTTCTTCATGCTCACAGCTCCTACAGCTTGTGAGCAGGCTACCACATTGAGAGCTTGTCACCAATGCAGGAAGAGCTGCAAAATCCACCTCTCATATCCACTTTAYGTATCCATTTTCTAGACAGTTCCTATTTCTTATTTCACTAATATGTAAAAGTGTCTCATTCCTATAAGTTACTTGGAGCAATATGCATGCAAAACTTACCTCAGCACTTCCTGCTTTATTTCTGTGACTCTGTCATTATTATGAATTATATTTGCATGATTATATGATATATTATAAACCTCACAGGTGGCCTACCACAATAGTTATTTCTGTCATACTCTGTCTGTACATTTTAAGGAAGCAAGTCACCATCTCTTATGCTCTGTGTCCCAGCTAACTAGAGCAGGTAAAAGGGCTCTGCCCATAATTCAGCTGCTTAACTCAAATTGAAAAGCTCTCGACAAAATAGGTCTTTCAGAACTCTACTTTCTTGTGTTTACATTTCAGAGTTAAACACTGCTGCATAATACCAGTGGTAAGTATCCATGGGATACAGAAAATTCAACATGGCACAGGGACTAAAATCTTTATTTTGACCAATAACAAACTGGTTTGTAAAAGGATGGTGCCTTGAGGTGTTTTCTGCAGTAGCACATACAGATACATGAGACCAGCAGTTAGTTATGCCAATGTTAACATCGCCATTATCTGTGGGTGTAGAACGTGAACTAGAACATCCCTACTAGAGCAAGTGGGCTGCAGGACCCACGTCAGCAATGATATTTGGGAAAAGATTGTCCAGATTTCACCAATATCCAGAGGAAAGTATAGAGATGCCACCTTGCATGGGCTCTTCCAAGCCCCCTCGATTCCCATGCACCGAGAGCAGGACTGACTCTGCTGCAGTGTGGAAAACAGCTTCCTGTGATTAGATGAGTGTTCATCATAAGTGATGATGAGATCCTAGGATGCAAAGGATGGATCTATTGCTGCACAGTGACTCCCATAGCCATTTTCCTACTTAGGAAGGCAAAATTTCATTGAGCAGCTAAATCCAGACTTTGGCATTGACCAGATAGAGCAAGCATAAATTGRGGCTCATTAGATCACAATGAAGGTTTGAGGAAAAGCTACATGGATGAATGGAATAACATTCTGTGTAACAACGTTCTCCCCCTTTATGCTTTCTCACAGCATATTTCCACCTTCAAGAAATCCCTAGAGGCAGATATATTCATCAGAATCCGAGAAAGACCATGCTGCTGCCTGGAGAAGCAATATATTCTGAATCTGCTCAAAGGCAAAAGCTTCGCTCCTGAAAGCCATGCAGGGAGCCCAGCCCCACACCTTTCSTCCCACAACAGAATGGCCTTGCTGCATGTAGGTGCTCTCCACACATCCCCGCTGGGAAAAGCCTGGCATTAGCTGTGAGTAAAGGCTCGGAGGGGACGTACTGCTCAGCCGCAGATAGTAAACAGCACCCCCACATCAAAACCAGTTAAACCAGCCAGAATCTTTCCAACGACATATATTTTTTGTGTCCTTTGAAGACCATTTTATCATTGAAAATCAACTTTTGTTAATATCTCTGTCAAAGGAATACTTGCTCTCAAAATATCTAATACATCGTTGTGAATTTGTTTGACATCAACACRGCAAGCTAACCATAAATGCTATTTAGAAAAGAAAAACCAATATGGGTCAGATTCTCTGCTGATATAAATCCATCTTACTCTTTCAATTCTATTACTTTACAGCATATTCTGTGTGATTTCCAAACTACTCTGTGAATACACTGATGTATTTAGAGATTTTATGGCCACCCTAATTTTACAAATTCTCCACTATGTGGTCCTGTATATTATCTTTGGTACATTTCCAGACAAGCTGGTGTCTTCTTTCTTGCTGCTCCTTATGCTTGAGAGGAGCTCCCTCTGAATACCTGCAGAGCTGGTACCTTCTTTTCAATTAAAGTACTCTTTGAATAGGAATTTTCCATGACAGTGACAAAAAAATATGATAACAGCAAGTTTTCTTATGCAGTGATACTAATACCTTCCATGATGATCAGAATTGCTCAYTGTTTCTTCATAGTATCTACAGCCACCTGTTGCCTCATATCTTATGGTTTGGTCACAGTCTTTAACGAACTGTGATTGAAATTTTCTTCAGTTTTCACGTATAGAAGGACATAAATTGCAGTTTCTAAATGCTGTAGTAATATGAATAATGCTTATTATGAATAGCCTAATAAGACTTAACCTTGCTGCAGGTACTGTGCATAATATCTACTAACAAGAGTGAATCTACAAACACGATGCTTCCTTCAGCGAGAGAACAATAAGAAGCAGTTACTGACTTGGGAAAGTTTTTTGTCTTGTGYCTTACTATTATTCAGTACAAACTACTGCAACCACAAATAGCTACGCTTCTGTGCTGTCAGCTTCATTCTAATGTGAGAACTCACTCTTCAGGTTTTCAGTGCCTGCTTCTTGGTTAAATGTATTCTTTTATATAATCACTTTCCCAACTACAAAGACATTTTGATTATTTTAAATATTGTTAAGACTGACAACTTATTTTGGAAGACTGTTTTCGACAGACAGTCAATAGATAATGTAATTGCCTTATTTTTGTGACATTCTGTGTTTTTTCAGATCTTTTTTCAAATATATATACATTAAAATAGTTTATTTTAATTCCTTAATCTAGATAAGTCTTCAAACATTGTTTTTTATTTCTAACGAATATGCATTTATGCGACTCAACATTCTGTTGCGCCTAGGATCTTCAGGCTAAAAAAAAAGAAAGAAAATAACACTGYAAAAAGCATAGAAACAGCCATTATGCTTTAATGATGCACCACTGGTCGAATGCTATAGAGAAGAAAAGTAAAAATGAACACACTCAGTACTTTTTTTGCGTACAATTCATTTTAGCTGAGCAGATTCAAAACATCAKTCTTGGCAGAAACACCCAAGGTCAAAGGTTTCCCAATTTAAAGGCAGACATTACGTGACTGAAAAATGTATTCCAGCTTTTGTCTGTGTAATGCTACCGCTGCTGTCATTAAGCTAAATGACAACTAGGTAAACGAACATCACTTTTGGAGATTAATGCTGTCTTAGAGAGGATATCATTTTAGCTCTTAATTAAATAATTTGCCATTTCTCACTAGCAAAAACCCTTAAGATCCTAATCAGAGGAACTTACGTACAATAGTCTAATAAGCTTTCAGTATGTATGATACATATGGACTGGAAAAGGTACTTTGCTTCAATACTTCCAGTCAAATGGCTGTTCTTCATCTGAAAACAAACTTTTAAAAAGCGGAAGGAAAGAAATAGAAAGATTATTATGATTTTTCTCTCTCTACAACACAGAAGCTTTACAGCCATTCACACCCTTTGCTGGTATTCACTTGAACAGTTTTTATACCTGCTTCGATAAGAAGAGTCAAAGAGAGACTAGGTCATTTTTAGAAAAAACCTTGGTAAAGAACTACTGTAGAAAGATTGGCAAATCCAAAAATGAAATATTTGAATTGCAGTTTCACATTAAAAGGCCCTAGTATCTTTAAATATATTAATTGTATCTGATTTAATTGTTAGTAACGCAAAATTTAACTCTGAGGTTAATAGTTCATGTAGCTTCTTCTTATACTGTTTGCTAATCAAGCATAAACAAAATGAGGTTTCATAGGCCAACTTCTAGAGCTACAGGTTTTTGTTAAAGTTCTTTCCAGTTAGAGTGATATGTGCATTTTTCAGGCAGCAAAACATCAGGCAATAAATTAAAACATTTTCCCCCATATGCTACAACTCCTTGGCTTCCTTCTTGGGAAACTTGCAAAGGCTCCCCAGGATTTGTCATTCTGGGCAAGCTTCTTCTTTTTTATTTTTTTAAGGCAGCTGAATCCCTTTCTAGCTCTTGAACACAGTGGTTACTCAGGATTCGGCAGGTCTCTCTCAGAAAGCACTGCTTGTGTGCGGCGAGACTGAAGGACACGCCAGACTTGCACAGGGCCACGCGCACAGAATGTCTCTGCACAGGCCACAGAGCCAGTGCCCGGGGGGACGGGGCTTTGTGCGGGGGAGCTCTCATGAGAAATTAGCACAGCTGGGCCCCTCTGAAGCGCCGCACATGCAGCATAGTGAGCTAACTAAAGGAATTAGAGGTCTGCATGCAGTTGCAGAGCTATGATCTTACTGCGATCATAAAGACATGGTGGGACAACTCACAGGATTGCAGTGCTGCCAGGGATGCATACAGGCTCTTCAGTTACGACAGTCCAGGACAGCAAAGGGGACCTGCTTTTTACGTGAGAGTGCAGTGGAAATTCATGGAGCTTTGTCAAGGGATGGGTGATGAGCCAGCTGAGAGCTTATGGGTCAGGCTTAGTGGACAGACCAATATGGGTGACATCATGCTGGATATCTGCTACAGACTACCTGATCAGGAAGAAGAAGTAGGTGAGGTCTTCTTCAGACAACTGGAAGAAGCCCCACATTTGCAGGCCTTGTTCCTCATGGGGGTTTTGAGCAACCCTGCATCTAATGGAAGTGCAACACAGCAGGCAAGAAGCACTCCAGGAGCCTTGTGAAGAGCATTGCTGACAATTTCCTAACACAGGTAATCGATGAACCAATGAGCAGTGACACTCTACTGAACCTTTTACTTACAAATGCAGAGGGACAGGTTAGGGGCGTGAAGGTTTAGGGCAGCCTTGGCTGCAGTGACCATGTGATGGAGAAGTCTAGGATCCTGAGAGGAGGGGAAAAATACAAAAAGTAGGATTTGTATTTAACAGAGGTCCATAGATATCTCTTCAGTTGAATTTTCTATTTGCTCCTTGAACATCAGTAAACTCTTAGCATCTGCAGCATCTTGTAGCAAGGGGTCCCAAAAGTTAACTAAGCATCATGGAAAGAAAAACCCAGCTCTGGGAATTGGTGCACATTCAGTGATAAACAGTGCTTAAAGAGGTGTAACAGTGATCACTCAGCTGAGATTCTTATTTAGCTCTATAAAATCTAATATGAATGTCAATGCACTTTTTCCTCGGATRTATTATGATTTTGTCTTGTTTCCTGTCTTTCCTGTTTCATCCTTCTGTTCTTCATGATAGTTCTTCATGCTCTTTTCAGCTGCTGATGTTTTTCCTGTTCCACTTTTTTTCTGATTCCTCCTTGTATTTTTACAATAAGTGGAACACCTCCAAAGAATAATAGCTACTGAAATACAAATTTCCATTCATGATATCGAAATTTGCATTCAAAATCAGACATAGGATCACTCATCAAAATATCTGGCATTTATGTTCTTATGCTTTATGCTTTTCTTGGCTAATGGATTTATTCTGAAAATGACCTCAGGTTTCACCTCGATCCTTTCAATGGGAACTTTACTATATTAACAAGTACTATACTGAGTTGTGTGACCAGGAACTTATTTACAAATAATAGCAAAGGAGGAAAAAAAAAAAAAAAAAAAAAGTTGTATGCTTTTGTATTCTTACCACATAATTTGTTGTATCTAAGCCATGTTAAGTTTTATCTAATGGATACATCAGGCTGTCTTCAACTGACATTCATCCCAGCTATCATACAGTGTAGAATTGATTTTGTACTGCCTTTCAAAGTCAGCCTGACATACTACTGCATACCAGCCTTTTGCTTTGTGCCTATTTGAATGGATGTCCTAAAAGCTAGACTGACTCAATTGGCATACAACAGATCCTGGAATAAACTACAAAAACAAAGGCCATTGATTGTCCAATATCATTATAGAAGCTAACATGCACAGTCTAATCAAAGTATCATTAGTTTATTTAAATTTCTTATTTCTAGAGATAGAAGTTGTCACAATTATCCCCTGATACATACATGCTGCTCTGATATGCTGGATGAAGATTGCTGAAGATTTTCATTAAAATAATGAAAATGTGATTCCAATCCTATCAGCTGCCAAGGGAGAAAATTTCCTATAGTGATCTTCAGAAATATCACTCAGATATTTGCTTTTTGGCTCTTTTTGGCTGTTGTATACACATGCTATTGACATGCTAGGACTCATACCTCTGAGATGTCATTACGGAGGCAGAATATGATGGTCTTAAACAGTATGGACTTGCCAACCTTTCCGGTGAGATTTGGTCAGGCAAGTGAAACAATTCAGGAAGGCARCCTTTAATTAGAGCTTGATGGCACTCTCTTATTGCACAGGGACAGTTCAGAGAGATCACAGTCTTGAGGGGGAAAGTATACCTAATCCCAGGAACACCAAAATCTCCAATGGCGAGAACTTGAAAGTACGTGAAATCAGGTCACATCGTACTGAGACATTCCTCGTGCCTGACTTTTGGCCCCGAAATAGGAAGTTTGTCTCATCAAATCCCRTACAAAATTAATGGAGATGAAAGTTTACCCCATAGAGCTGTGCAGAACCTCTGATGTGGGGTCCTGCCTTTAAACTCCCTGTTGAAGGGACCATTACTCTTTCCCAGGAAGGACTGTTGCCTTATTGCTCTATCACTAGCTTCCCCCATGGGCTGGATTTGCCAGAGGCAATGTTCCCTTAGAAGCACCTTCTCCAGGTCTGCGCACTTGCAGTGTGTGACCCTTCTGTGCTTATGCGACTGAGGAACCTAAAATCAAAGTAGCCAATGTCATGAACTGGAACTATGTACATGAAACACATTTGACAATTTAGTTTTTTACTATTTGACTTCTATTTGTCTATATGTGGCTGAGCTCATTTCAGATGTACGATTTTCTTTTATATTTATTACCACTGACAAAACTGTCAACTTTGGCTTACTTGAAAGAGACTGTCGTGGCTTGTGAAAGTATCAGAAACTTGTGACTAGAGTGTGTGGAAATATAACAAAACTTTACATTTGCAGACTTGAAGGAACAACTTACTATCTCTGCTTTGGAAGGATCAGGACATCAAAAACACAGTAGTTCCAGTGGGTGTAATAAAACACCTCAGGGGACTATCCATATGACTTGACACCTAGAGGAAACGCTGGATAATTGCCACCCACAATTTTGAAAGGATGGATGACTAACAAACTCAACTGCCAGTCAAGGAGACAGTTTTGTGGGAAGGATGATTCATTAGAGAACAATANTTTTTTTTTTTTTTTTTTTTTTTTCCTGGCCTGCCAACTAAGATGGTAAGAACAGGAAAAATAGTGGCTAATAATAGAAATAACCACAAGTAAGAAGAAGGTTTTGCAGTCTTTACTGGTGCCTGTTTGTTTATATACCTACTGGAAGGCAGAGGAGCATTGTGAGTCTTCAGGTGAGCATAACACAGTGACATGATGCAAATAACAGTGAGTGATGTGGCTACCAGCTGTCTGGTATTTTATTTTATTCTGTGAGGTTTTCTTCTGTGAGGACCCTTATGATTATAAGAGTGCCACATGTTTCCCATCATTTATCTCTATCCTATGAAGTATGCTCACCCAAGGCCACAACTCCTTGTCTTTTCTACCTACAGTGAAGTGCTGTAACTCTGAAGAAATTGTGTAGTAGGTATGCAATAGCTACACTGACCACTGCAAACAAAACTAGAGTAAAATTTTTTTTTCTATTTTGAATTACTTTAAGTGGCAAATCATTGTACTTGGGGAAAAGGAGGAGATAATCATCAGGAGAGCCTCAAGGCTGGCAAAGATCACTTTTCCAGTGAGCACCAGAAATTGCCTGTTTCTCAACTGCTGTTGTGCAAATCTGTGGGTTCCTTGTGTTTTATCTGTGAGGGTGGTGGGACACACTGAGACACCAGGTGAGAGCAAAAGTCTCCACTGRGCCCCTGACTCTGGAAGGGATATGGAGCCTGAGCATCAAACTGTGTGCAAGAGTCCTGAGCAAGAGCCTATGAGTGAGGTGAGCCCATGCCCTGAGTCCCTGACACAAAGCGTATCCTTTCCAGGATTAGTACTGATTCACCCATCAATCTGGAGGAACACCACAGGGCTCTTACTGTAAGAACTTTGAATTTTCATGCCTACAGAAAGCATCTTTGACAACATTTATAAATATTTGGTTCAAAATTGGAAACCTAAATCCATGCTTAAATACTTCAGTAAATTATAGTCTGTGCTGTTACGGGGTTTTTAACTCAAAAAGAAAACCAAACCATTCTTAAAAGGTAAGATTAATTCCTCTAAATTTAGGAATCTAAAAATGAAGTGTCTAGTCTAAGCTAATTGTCTGGGTGGGAGGAATTGCCTCTGGATGTGCCCATTTCTGTGTTGACTACGGAGAGAGTCTACATGACAAATTACATTAAACATCTAACCTGTAGCAGAGAGAAATCCCACTCACTGTATCTACTTTTAGGCACGGGGATGTTTGGGGGATACATTTTAAAGTGTTGACTATCACACTCAGCTGCTGCTAGACAATAATGGACAATAAAATGTTTCAATATCCATTTGTATCCAAGTATTTTGTTAAAACAATAATATTCCCTCTGGTTTGTGGTCACAGTTACAAGACTAGCTGTATCTTCGAGTCCTGCTGCAATCATATTCAGAGCATCAATTTCGAGTGATAAACACCCCATCCGCCCCTCTGTCAACATGGGATCAAAACCTGCTCCTGTCTTAGCAGACAGTCAAGTTTGATGCTTATAAGAAACTTTTCTTTAGGATTCATGGTCATAAAATGGTGTAAGACACAATATAAAGCGCATATTCATAAGGCTATAAGAGTCACAGAAAAATGTTAAAATGGAAAAAGGCCTGAAGAACTATTCATTTTATCAAGCATATGTTATCACCTTAAGCTTTATGTAAGTCCTACTTTTTGCAAGTATTGGCAGTTAGGGGATGTGGGGTTTTCCAGGCACACTGCCACTGCCTGACCTTTAGGATACAGGTATTCTTAATGTTTGTGGCTGCAGTCTTTGACCTCCTCATATTTTCATGCATACAGCAGAGGAAGGACTATGACAGTGATAAAGGCAGCATTTCAGAGCTCCTGACACCTATAAATTCAGCTAAGCATCGGGTTCCTATGTATTGTTAAAATACRTTGTTGTTTCCCACTATACACTTTCAAGAACCATTTAAATGTACGGATAAATCAGTTGTTGGCCATCTGTCTAGTTCAAGCACGATATATGCAAATCCCACCTACCTGTTTGGCAGCGCAATCTGTTTTGTAAATTCGGTATGATGTGATAGGGCAATTATGTAACAAAGAGTCAAGCTAGCGTGACTGTCGGGATTTTGTGAGATGAAGGAGGAATGACAGAGCTACAAATAAATGTCCTCAACGTGGGTTTTTGGTTGTTTCAGTCTATTTTAAATCATTCAAACCTGAAGTGCATTGAAGAGAAAAGGTGACACAGCTCAGATAGAAAAAACTCTTTTTAACTTTACTATGTCAAAGTTTGAAAGGTACCTAACATCCAAATTGCTTAGTGCTCTTGAAGGAAATTGCAACTTTAGGAAAATTCTGCTTGTTTTATGTTGTCTAAGTTTAATCTAGTTAGTGTAAATCAGTATTAAATCAGTCAGTATTAAAGGATCAAACTAYGGATATTTACTGGTGCCAATTTTTTTCAGTGCTTGGAGTAAAATTAGCAGCTGAATGGTCATTCCCATGGTGCTATTCTCATTCTTAATACTACTCTGAAGTGGAAGGGCTGGTGTTGTCTCTCCAGCATCTACAGACTGACGAGGTTAATAGATCAACAGGAAAAAAGGAGTTCAGTGATTCAGCTCAGAAGCAGGGTACTTTGACTAGGAAGGTATCCTCCAGAAGGAACTGACTATATTTGCATACTAAAATCAGATGATGCTCTAAACCAATCTTTATTACCTTCAGTGGCCGTAAAAACACCGGATTTTCTGCTTTAACCAAGGTGCAGGTGGTGCCTAACGCAGGCACCATTAACCCTGCTGCTGCCTGCAGCATCCCCCAGACAGCAGCAGTACAGAAACATGCAACATTATGGCCTAAACCTTAAAATTGCCTGAATCGGCACCTTTCAAGTGACTGATATAGAAGCGATGTAAGCATGGATTGTGGAAGGTCAGGCAATTTTACATTCTTTAGTAAACTGCTGGATAAAACCTAGACTTTCAAAGTAACGGCACCCTCTCGGTGTGCTGCGAGCCTTTTCGGTTGCTCGAGGGGCAGGGGCTTCTTGCCTGTTCTGGATCATTTTCTCAAGTGAACACACATCTCTGTCACTTCTCCCTGTGCTTCATCCCGGGGTTCTTGTGATGTTAATACCAACAGAAATACGCACATAAACCGAGGATATACTGTTCCACAATGCCGACTACAGGAAATAGTTTGGCTTTTATTGAAGCTGAATAAAAGTGAACAGGAAGGATGCAGGCTCTACCCCTGGTAGCTGTAACTCCAGTTCCCTCCTTCGGGATGTATCCAGTGATATTAGCTGATGCTAACCTGCTGGGCTGAATCTCTCCCAAAGCTATAGYCCAGAAATACATATTTGTTAAGGTAGAAAAAAACCCAAGACAATTACAATATCCTGATTTTAAAAGAAAGGATCATGAAAAGCACAGGGAGCACAAAAGCAAATTGCATTTTGTTCAGCGTGCAACACCACTCTTAGATGAGGTGATCCCATGAGGAACCGACCTCCCCCACCTCGTCGGGGGCCAGGACCATGGACCCTGGAGTGAYAAATCCTTTGACAAGAGAGGCTTCTTCATGCAAAGTCCTGGGCCTGGCTATGCCCTCCGTCTGGTGACGCGAGGATATCAGAGCAGCATTTTTGACCTGCCAAATTGTAAACCACAATGTGGCCTGCTAAGGAAGAATGCCTGAGCTGATTTTCACAGTCTTGAATCAATTCTGTCAGCTTTACACTAAATGGTAGCGTTGAGCCGTTGAGAAAAAACTCGAGGACGAGTGTGAATGCGCAGAGTCCCTGAGGAGTCATTGCAGGGACTGTCCTCAGTGGAGCCCCCAACTCACTGGGGACTGAGCTATCCCCAAAGAGCAGCCAAGGACAAGCGCTCATCCATCCCTGGGTACCAAGGGCTCTTGTACACGCAGTTTGAAGRGAAAACAGCCCTCCTCCCCCGCACTTGCAAGATCAGATCATGAAAGTGCTTTATTTTCAATATGAAAACCAAGTGGAGCTCTATGAGAAGATAGGCATATACTATGTATTACTTTCATCTGTAGTCTGTAGATAATAATGTTGTTTCCTTATTGTACCATTCTGAACAGCTTCTTAGAGGATGGCTTTAATGCACTGGGAACTAGCCGGCTGATGCATTATAATGGCATGGAATGGATGAAATTACTCATATGGCGCAACTTTTGTATGATGATATTTAAGTCTGAATGCTTTTTGTATTGAGCAGAATCACGATTGCCCAGCAAGAGACACCAACAAACACAGAAATATTTCACAGATTTAATTTGTTAGGGTTTAAGAATCTGTTCATTAACCAGAATCTGACCRTACAATGCTCCAAATGATTTTAATGTTTTTCCCGAACTGCTTTCAGGTATTGATAGCTATTGTATTTCCAAGACTGAATTATATTAGCCTTTTTGTGGGGGAGAAGAAAGGGAGGTCCTTCAGGAAAAAACACTGCTTGAACAGTTTCAACATGATAACAAAAATGATAATGAAGTTAAATGGTGCATCTTTTACTAGAACATACCTGTATGATTTTTTTAAAAAAATACTAAAATTAAAATAAATTAATATCTTATTTCCAGAACTCCTGTCAAGTAAAGGATGATATAAATCAGAGTGACTTTTTCATTTCATTCAGGGCTTGTAGCTTTGCCAAAACGTGRGTAAAGTTTGTGAACTTCTGATTTGTACAAGTTTCAGTCAAAATTCTCAGTTCTGATTTTATTTGACAAGTCTTCTTTTGACAGGCAAAAGATAGGAAAGTATGGAGATTACACACTTTCATTAAGTATTTTAATTGCTGAATCTAAATTTGGCAGTGTCTCCACCTTAATGGAACTTAATGGTACTGTAATTGCTCAGTGGTGTCACGGAGAATCGATTTCTGATTATGTTCAGGAATAGCACTTTCATGTCTCAACTGAATTCAAACACAGAGACATTCCTTCCAGTAGAGAACTATGCAACAAAACATCTCTTCATCATGATGCGAAACTCTGACGATAAACACTAGCACTAATGTTTCGATAATAACTTTTGTCTTTTTTGCAATAAATATTTTCTTTATATTTTAGCACACTAAGTGATTAAACCACTTTTTAGGTCTTTAGAAGCAATCTTACATTCCCATTACACTAATGAGCCTACATATAGTATTAAAAATTATGTGCTTTAGAAATTCTTATTTTATTATACTGTGTGTAAATCATGCTTTACTCTTATTTTCTTTTAACCAGAGTGATTGACTGTGAAGCCAACCCTTCTAAACTAGAGTCATTCTCTAGTACCGCAGGCTCCTTCCTGCGGTACTGTCCCACAGCAGGTGCACTATGGTTTGTTCCACGATCAAGGAAGGCAGTGAATGATAAAGTTCACAACTGTGAAGAGAAGAGTTCTGGTAAGGAAAAGCTTTTTATAATGTTTACAAACCATGTTTGAGTCACATATTTGGTGACTTGCTTGGGGGCATTGTGCTGAAGCTAAATATGCATCTATCATCTATCAAATCTATCAACTGCAGTCAGAAAAGGGTTCAAGTTCTTGAGAGCAGCCTGAAACCCGAACTGTGCAGCATTAGCCTTGTCCTCATGGCACTTACTTTTGTACTTCAGCCTCTTTGGCAGCTGGGCACAGAAGTTCACATGAGGTCTCTCGGATGGAGACTCTCACAGTCTACCTCCTACCCAGGTCTGAAATTCATTCCTGAAGAAATGTAGTATAACTCTCTGAACTCATACAGCTGGGGACAGAGAGGAGCAGTGTTCATGACCTGGCAATGCAGAGCTCTTTTATCTGGCCTCTGAGAAAGCTGGCCACTGGCAGGTCAACCAAACGAGGCTAAATGCAGCATGTGTTTTGGTGAACGAAGAACCAGAGGAAGGGGGCAAGATTGACACAGTAGRCATTGATCTGGCCTGTGAAAACTTGCTAAGGAATAGAATTGGTAGCAGAGCACAGTGACGCTAGCCACCACAGTCCAGAAGAGAGGTTTTTGGTATCTGTAAGGAGATTCAGTGACCACTGGAATCAGTGGAGATGCTTCAGTAGGCCGCAACATGAAGCCTATRTAACTGCAACTATATTAATAAAATTTAGATCTGGCATGTCAGTCAAAAACTGCTACATGGAAAGGAGAGCTTTCAGTGACTCTTGGGCTGCTGTTACCAGAACATCTGAACAAAATCCTGTGTCCAGGGGCTGCTGGTGGCACCTTGAGCAGCTTCCAGTCCCAGGGTCTGCAAGAGCCAGAGACTTGAATTCTGCGCTTCTCTACAGTTACTGCTCATGCGAAAGAAAAGAAATAAGCCCCTGCAATAAAAGGTTAAGAGGGGAAAAAGAGATATCTAGTTTCCTTTCCTCTTTGCATTTCAAGAATGAGACATCTCAGTTCCTGACATCTCTATGTGCTCAGTCTGTTCCTCATGTAAGTCAGCAAGTTTCAGTGCTCTTGCAAGTAGTTGAAATTCTGGAAGTACCCTGAGAAGGTAAAGCAAAGCATGCACTGCAAGAGTGACACTAATATATATAGGTCTGCTTGCACTTTCTTGGTCCAACTTCTCTTGGAAAAGGATATAAAAGATAGAAAAGAAGATAAAAAGACGATAAAGTCGTACCCCCCTTTACTCCAGTGATCCAGAGACGTGTTTGCTCACTTTGATAATCCTACCAACAGAAGTCAGTTGCCCTATGTTTTGATTGAATGGACTAGATCCGATCAAAAATTCAGAGAGCTGACATTGTCACTTCTGATGAAGCTCACTGACAAAGACTCATTCTAGTGTGATGATCTGGGAGTCTTTTAGCACTCCCTGTTGGAAGCCTGCTGTTTGACTTCTTGTTGAAATATCTTTATTGTCTTATCTTCTCAAAATGCAGCTTTTTGTTCTGTCATGGGATGTTATCTATCAATCATCCAAACTCCATGCTGCTTTGGTACTTAGCTAGTTTTTGATCAGAGGCCTAGAAATAAAAAGGTGACACCTGCAATGAACTGAAAGCAGAGAAATTATAGACAAGCGTTGAAAACCCAGCTCTCAGTTGCTCACAGGTCCAACTCCGGTGTTAAYGGAGCTTTGTCACCATATGCTGGCTGGGAATCTAGTCCCTAAACTAAGGGCAGAAATGATGCAGGAGAAATATATGGGAAAATACAGAAAATGAATATAGAAATACATATTTTTTCCTGGACAAAGAAGCATTATAAAATAGTTTAAATCATTCATATGTCTCTGAAAAGATCTAAAAGACTTAWGTGACTTTGCAGAGTTCATCCATTGGTTTTCTAACACAAAAGTGGCTTTCTGCCCCTGCTCTCTTTTCAGGAATAATTTTCTGCTCTGCCTCAGAATTTTTGTCCTGTTACAGCCCAGGAATCAGAACCGTGCTGAAATGTCCAGTCTTTGCCCTGTTAGACTTACTTTGCAGAAACCGCTGGTGGGCATTTGCACACCTGAGGTAAATGGGATTAGTTCTGTAAATAGACATAGTCTAACGCTTTGATCTACACCTAAGGCTTTTAGCTATGTATTTAGTTATATCATTGATGTCTATAGATCCATGGGAGCTTGGGATTTAGTTTCTTATGCCAAGAGAGTTTATTGAATTCAATGGGCTAAATTTAGTCTTGGTCCAAATGGACATAATTGAAGTTACTTCAAAGAAAGAAGGAGGAATAATTTATGTAAAACCAGACTTTTAGCCGGCAGAAGATAATTAGTATAGATCACCCCTGGTTCTCATACCATGCAGTGTTCAGGGATTTTTCATTTATTATAATTCCAGATTGTCAAGTATTGCAGATGAGCTGCAAAAAAAATGAGTTGATGATAAATTGCATTCTATAATTCACTGGCATGTTATGCATGTATCTACATAGGCATTTGAATATGTTTATTCTGGTCACTAATTGCAAGTATGAATATAAAACATCAAAATAAATTGTACATTTATTCTGTTACTACCATCTACACCGATGGAGAAGGAACTCCTTCCATGTGTAGTCCCACTGGGATTGATGAATTGGATAAACTCCAGTCCAG
Source organism: Rhea americana (assembly GCF_003343005.1). Lineage (NCBI taxonomy): Eukaryota > Metazoa > Chordata > Aves > Rheiformes > Rheidae > Rhea > Rhea americana. The sequence goes on from NW_028186446.1 coordinate 4,986,011, forward strand.
CCACTGGGAATCAAATCCAGGAGATGTAATTGATTCTGCAGATGGTGACTTAGAGTGACAGTCTTGGCCCCTTTCTTTATTTTTATGGTATGTAATGAGATCACCATGACTAGAGAGTGTGGGTCCCATAGGCTCTTCCTGTCTGGCTTTCTCTTTATTAGGACTGTGTGGAAAATCCATCTAACATCTCATAGCATATTTCTAGTGCCTGGCTTTATTAAGTGATGGGAATTTCATTGTTATGCCTTTGGACCACAGTGAGTTCATTGCGGTAACTGTCCTTCCCTCTTCTTACAGTAGAATTGTCTCTTGTCAGAGTCAGTTAAACTCCTTGAGGCAGATCCTTTTACTCACAGACCAGCACTGCTTCTCACAGTGGTCCCATTGTGGGACTGCTCCTGAAGCAGCTAATCTTGAAGAAGAAAAGGCAAGCCTAGATTAATTGTCACTGTATTTGGGCTCTCTACCCATATGACACACTTTTCCATTCTCTTTAATCTGAACACATGTACATTTTGGAACAGCAACCAGATCTACCTCTCTCTCTCTCTCTCTCTCTCTCTTTTTGTTTATAGTTTAACAAGTGTGTGTGTGTATAGGAGTGAATATAAGATAAGAATAGTGATGAAAGCATTTTTTCATTATATATTTAAAAGCTTATAATATTTCTTGCCATTGGAAAAGAGTGAATGTTTGCAAATGCGTCCATAGGTGATCTGTCAGTTTGACTGGTTCATCRCTGCTAAGGGTAACTACCACCAAATCCTTTCTAAGCCTTTTGGAGAGAGTATTGTGAAGCACAACAGTTTTCAAGACAAGATTACTGCTGTTCCTGCTCTTTTATAACCTCAAATGAATAAAGAATGCTTCAAAAACTAATGGGATGTTATGTATAGAGCATAGGCTCTCCTCTTTCCACAAACTCTATGAAAATTGAGAGAAGACGACTCTTCCCTGCACTGACATGGAGTTGTCTGTATGAGCGGAAGAACCGTGTATGGTTGCACTGTCATTTACAAGAGACACATTATAGAGATTCAGCCAAATGCTCTTCAGCTCTTYGATGTTTGTACTGTCTCAAGGAATGGAAATTTCCTTGCAAGAAGTAAGTCCAGAAAAATTACAGGATACCTCACATGACAAGAATTCAAAAGTGTACACCAGCTTGAATATGAATAGTATTTATTTAGGACTTGTCCAGATACACGCAGAGTGTCTAGGATACTCGCTAGCTACAGTTGAGGATATTTGTTAAATGAAGGAGACCAAAAGGACTTGCTCACTTAAGGTAGTTGTCCTTATAACCTAGACCATTTGSCAATAGCTTCTGTTTAAAAGGAATTTGTAGCAATACATCCTTTGCAATGAATGGTGCTAATAACTAGTCTTTATGACAGTTCCTCAGTGTTACCTTTGGGGACAGATGAAAAAGAGCGTATCTAGGATAAAAGAAAATAGTATGTCAGCACTTTTTCAAAGGTGTGCTGTTGACTACAAACTGCAGCTCAACAGTACACAGACAGCTCATCAAATTTATTAACCTATCATCTCCGTACTTTTCCATAATTGCAGAAAAAGCATACTTTACCCATTACCTAGCTTTCCATATGTATAACAGTTCCTCCAACTGCAAATTAGCAACTCTTTTGCCTTAATTGGGCAAAATATCTATATGTATRTTGTTGGATAGTCTCCATATAGATTATTTAGTCCAGTTCCTTGCATGATGGTAATTTCATCCTATAAGCTCTCCTGCAAGTCCAAAACTGGAGCTGGATGGAGATCATTTTCATTTCATAGCAGTTCTATGACTTGGAAATATTTCCATTGCAACACTGAAGTGCGACAGAAAAAAGTAATCATACTTCCTAGTGAAAGGGGAAACTGTAATGGGAATTTGTAAACAAACAATAGTAAGGGTTAATCTAAATACTTGCCTTGATAAAATCAAAATAATTCATTTTGACTTTACCTTGTATCTCACACTGTAAATTAATAGAATCTAAAGTTACAAAGTGTCTTGTTATTTTAAACAAAACATTTAACTTTTTCACAATTTTCTGTTTTTTTTTATGTTTCCTGAAGTAAAGTTTTGTAAAAATCAAGTTCTCTACACAAAATGTTTCCCTTTCAGCAGAAGACGTTTTTTCAATGAAAAATCTAAACTTTTAGTTGGTTTCAGTTAAAACTTCTGTTCCAAAGAATATAGCTCAGGAAAAAAAATATTAACATAATTATAAATGTTAATGTAAAAATTTCATTGATGAATAATTTACCATATCCCATTGTGAGCTAGCACATTGCTTTTGTATCCCGCATTATGAAAAATAATTTATGTTTTTTCTATTAGGAATTTGCCTAAGCTTGATTTCTCAAGCTTTTGTTTTAAGCCAAGTTTTCTAATAGAAAAGGAAACTTTCAGTAAAAAGCTAGTCAGAAAGAGACAGAAGAACTGGGCATAACATTCATAAAATTGTCTTGTTGCTGCTATTATTACAGTTGATATTTCCCATATAATTATTTTTATTATTAATAATGTTAGTAATAACAATAACCATAATAACAGCAATGAAATGTATCTGGACATTTGGCCAATTCAATATACTATGAATAAAGYGATTTTTTAAGTAACAATGAGATGTACAAAAGAAGCATTTAAAGACCATCTGTTTTTCCAAATCTTATCCAGACCTCTTGAGTCATCAAAACTGTTCCGGAAACATTATAAGAGTATATACTCTCTTGCATATTTTCCAATCAATCCCGCATGTGGCAACAGTAGTAACATAGGAACTGTCTTAYGATAAGGTAGCACTTCTGTTTCTGAGAGCTGGGAAATGCGAGAGAGATAAGAAAGCATTTTTAAAGTAATGTTTTGAGTGTCTAAAATGGATCAGATTTAGCTACTGTTCATGTTTTAATAAAATGCTTGAGCAAAAGAAAAGGTACATATTTTATTTAAATTCTGTTTCTTTAGTAACAGTTGGCTTATAACAATTGATGAATATAGTAAATTTTCCATGAAATACTAAAAATGCGATGTTTTCATTGAAAATTAAGAGACCCGTTGGGTTCAGTGGCTTCACTGATTTTTTTTTTTTAATTCTTCCTTTATTTTTTCTCCATTTTTCTAGTGAGAAAGGAGGAAAGTCAAAATGCAGAAGATAAAGTCCTGTTTTTCAATTTTTAGGATTTTCTGATTCTTAGATTAAAATACAGAAACCCTTCCAAAAATAACATATATATATATATAGCCATAAAAATAAGTGAACAGAGCCATATATCTTAAGAAGTTACTATCAAAATATCTAGTAAAGTGACCATCACTGAAAGACAGACTCACAGGAGGAAAAATATTCATGAAAATCTTGCTGTATTTGTTTGCCAGAATGAAAAATACATCCATACTTTAATTGGTCTCAGAACACACATTTTCAGTCGTGGATCAACAAAATAATGTATATGTGATTTAAGAATTAGTAAGCTGATGTGAGATGAGGAAAAAAATTAAAAAAAACGGACTTTCTTGCCTGAGTACTGTGAGGCGGCAACATCCTTTAATTCCTGAAGCTAGCTTTTCATGTCACACTGAAGTCTTGCCTCTTTTCTGAGACTAAAGATCTAATGAACTTTTTGCAGGGATTTCATCCGCAGACTGGACAGYAGGAAAGTTGCTGTGCATTTATTACCGAGGCTAAGTGTAAGCGCCTAGGGGTAAAAACGATAAGGGGCAACACTAGTCTCTCTCTCTGCCACCGCACTACCTCCGCTGCCGTCCAGGCTGTGACCACTGTGCGTGTGGATGGAGGCAGTCTCCACTATAAGCCAACAAGTTTGATGCCTTTTCCAGAGAAGAGGTTGCGGGAAACTCSCAGTAGAAAGTGAGTCAAGAACAGGAGTTTCTAACAAATGAGAAACAGACTGACAATGAGATCGATACAATTTCAAGCAATTTTGTGGCATCTCTCAATTTTTATTTGGTGAATTTTAACTGTTACTTTACAGCATTCAGCTGGAACTAATRTGCATACATCTTTAAAAGACAGTCTTTGGAAACAAGTTAAACAGAAAAGAAGCTTCTCCTAAAATATCTTTCTTAACATTTTCATCCTTTAACTTGTGTAGAATTATGTAGAAAGCTTAACTTTGAATAAAACACCAAAGTCAAACAGTTTCATCATTTAATAGAGAAGGATGGAATCTGGAAGGATGTAAATACCAAAACCAGCAAGGATCTGCATGTTACCTCTTCCACTTTGTCCTCATCTATCTCCATTGCCTATGTCACCAGTATATTTAGCCTCTTGTATTCCACCAGGTTATTCATATCATTATTCTCTAAAACATGCAGGAAAAGAAGAGTAACACAAGAGAGAAGAAAATTTATAAGTATTATACCTAGTTCTTAACATTTTCCTTTTTCCCTGATGGAGGATGTTTAGGATGGTTTAAAACACACACAACACATACACACTTCCTTCTTTTTGATTTAATTCCTCACTCCCCACTTAGAGGCCTTCCCAACACGTGCAATCTGTAACAACATTTTTTCTTCTAACTTCCTTTGGCAACAGAAGGACTTTTCCATGACTGGCTCCTCTTGACAGGGCTAAGCAGAAGCTTGCAGTGATTTGCAGTAAAGGAAGGAAAATGCCAAGGAGACGAAAACGTAAGCAGACAAGAGGTCTTGCTTGAATCCACATCTCATCAGCACCTTTCCCCTCGTTTGGCACCAGAAGCACAGGCAGGTGCCCCATGGGCCTTCAGAATCTCCTTAGCCAGGATGTAAGAGCTTGCCACAGGGACTGCCGCCTCCCCTGAGTACTGAAAAATAGCAGCTACTGGGAGGTCACTTCCTCTAAAAATATAGGGCTATTCTCATGGCCTTTCTTCCTGCTCAGCTGCAGTCCCAATCAGCTCAGGCAGAAAACCAAGAGTGAGACACAGGCTGTCAGCCTTCGTGCTCAGAGCTCTGCGACCCGCTCACACTCTCCTGCTGCTCTGGCACTTTTGCACGGCACTCTTCACACCATTGTGAGTCCAAATCTTGTATTTCTTTTCCTACAGTTTCTTATTGACAATGAGTTTGAGTCTGTACTTTTGAAAAGAATAAATCTAAGGAAGGCTTTAATTCAGCTGTCAGAGCTTTTATTGCAAAATATAAATAAAAGTTCCATAAAAGCACAGTTTAACTTCTTTACAATATGAGACAAAGCTAGAATGAAACTGATCTCACCCACTGGAAGGCAGAGCCCACACACTCATAAAGATTCATTAAATCATCTATAGCACTTTCCGCAAAGAATCCGCAAAAAGTTACACAAAACATACCGAAAGCAGTGTTCCCACAGCAGTTCAGAGGACATCACCTAACCAGCAGCCACTGGTGCCCCCCCATATCAGGACATATATCACAGGTGACCYGCAGCTCCTGCAGCCTCCAAGCCCTTCTACCTCCACGTGCCTGGGCTGCAGTGGCTGCAGCACCCTCCAAATCCTGCCACAGACCAGCACACAACACATCACCCAAACACATCCAGCTGCCCAAAGGTGTGCTCACTTGTCAGCTGCTTAGCCCACAGCTAAATGTCCTCTTCACGGACTCACAGATACTTTGGGGTGAAAGGGACCTGGAGGCTAGCYGGGCCAACCCTCACTCAATATATCCTGTGGGCCATGGAAAGCTTTCTCAGTGTGAGCRGCAGAACATAGTCAGGTCTCCTGAAACAGCAAGGCAAGGTCAATGTCTCTGATGGGCATAGTGACCATGGGATCACCCTCTCGATGCTGAATGGAAGAGATGTATAGAGAGAATCAAAGAAAATACATTAAGAAAAAAGTATGACAGGAAGCCAGATAGCAGGAAATAGATTTTTTCAGCTCTATGCAAAATGTGAATGCAAGATGCAACAAAAACAGGTTCCTTGAAGCTGTCCTACCTCTTCTCTGGCTCTCCCACCCTGCCTGTTGCAGACTGCATCGTCACACCTGCATGTGGCTGTTGTCTACTCCCACCATCTCATGGTCTCACCCACCACAAAAAGTGCTCATTTCTCATGAGGAGGTTACTGAGGACTGAGTGTCTCAGTCCCAGGATAAGACATTTATGTTTTCACAGAAGGATAGGAGCAGGCTAAAATTGTTGGATTCAATTGCCAGCTGTTCTGAGCTGGCACAGATCCAGCTGAGGATCCAACCCGTAAGAGAAAATTCAACATACAGGCGGTGGGACATTGCTTCACTAGAGCCTGTGCTGCTGAAAAGAAATATGAAAAGAGTTGTGGAAAAAGGCAGACCAAGAGACTAGTAAATCCTCACAGGCAGATATCTCTACAGTAAAACAAATATTTGTTCAATTGGAGGGACCTGGTCTTGTTCCAAAAATCAAATGAGCCACAGACTCTGCAGCTCTATACAGTCAGTGATCTGAACACTGGCTGTCACAATGTGATTTGGCAGATAAAATCATAATGGCTGACACCTCTTTAATTTCCTTTTACAGGAGAACGATTGACCTTGGCTTTCTGAGCTGCACAGCATTCAGGAGTCTTGCAGGAAGTGCAGGGAATACTGTAGCAAAATTGATGTAGTTATCCCACTGACAGCTGCATCCACGCGGCTCCTCCATGCCGGCTAACCTGAATGCAGCTTTACGCAGTAGACAAAATCGCTGGCGCAATGACGGACTGGTGACTTTGCTCTAACCGCCCTTTTAGTACTAACCCAAAATCCAGCCGTCTTTCCCTAGCCTTCAAAGCTCATAGAGAYGTCTAGGCAATCGAAACTCGTGGAGATCGTGCAAGTGTAATATAGTAAATATTCGCACATACCATTACCAACTCTTGCAGTGGAAAAGAGTCTTGGTGACAGACCCTGCTGCTAAGTCCTTCTGCCAGCAAGCCCAGCACGATCGGTGGGGACACGCACACACGCAGGGGTGTGTCGAGGGCAGAGAGCAGCACCCAGGTAAGCACAAGAGCTTTGCGGTTTGGAGACACAACCCCTCTTACAACCCCTTCCTCGTATGAATGACTCCACTGAAAACTATAGAATAATGTATTCTGTTCAAACTCTGTTGATATTGATATTTACTTTTTCTTCAAGATTATCTAGCTGGGATCCACAGTTCCCTCCTAGTTAGCTCAGAGGGAATCCATCTCTTTGTTTCTATTTTTCTTTTTTAAGGAAGCATAAGCTACTTTTTAAGCAGTATTTTGAGAGTACAAACTTGCAGGAAGGAGCAGAGCTGGCTTTTACAGAGAGATTTCAGATAATTAAGAGATTAAATGTAGCTGGCTGGACTACAGTAATGCTGCATCAGGGAAATAATCTTTTAAAATTTTATTTTCCAAAGATGTTCACAGAAACATTTCAGCTTGTCTGAATTTTTTTTCTCCCTCAAAATCACTTTTTTGTGTTTAAACTCATTTCCTTTTTCTGTCTTACCAAGGCAAAGACGTGCAGAAGAGACCATCCCCTCTGTAGTGGTCTGAGGAGGGACCTTCCTGGGAAGCCCTCTGACAGCCCCTGCCACCTCCTGCTGCCCCTGCTCCCTGGCAGGGCCTTGTGGAAAGAGGGGCAGCAGGTCTAAGGCARCGAGTGGGTGGTAGCTGCACCAGGGACTGTGAACCTTGCCTGAACTGAAGATCAGACTCTTGCTCTCTGTTGTCAATAACAAAACCAGGGGRAAAAATGGTGGAAAAGGGAAGAGAACACACTATTTTTTCCCCCAAAATCTCATTTGGTTTTCATTTTTATTAAAAGACGATGAAAGTCTGGAAAAACACCTGATTATTTCCACAAACATTATCCCCCCAAAAAAAGAAAGAAAAAGAAAACCCTAAGATTTTTAAATAAAAAGTTCTGACCTGCTCTCCAAGAGAGATTTTGCCAATCTGTAGCATTCAGAGGCACAATGAAGGAAATGAGAGATATGTGAGTGGATTTATCTGATTCCTCATCCTTCTTCTATGTGCCTTTATGCTAGCTCTTGGAATGTAGTGGTTGTGAACTGGAAAGGCATTAGCACACCTTCTGTAAAAGTCATGTTGTCCCACAGGAATGAAGATCAGAAGCAAAAAGAAGGGAATAAGGAAAGAAAGGCAATGCAAAGATCAATTTAAATTCAGAACCTGACCTGACATCCAAATAAAATTGAAGCTCCAAAGTTAAGCAGAAAGTATTTAAACTTCTTTCAAGTATCCCATTAAAACATCACAGGACAGAAATGTTGGAGAAAAAAGGAATAAAACAACTTCCAGGMTTTAAATACAGTGAAATATTTACAAAAGCACATCACCAGTGAACTCAGAAAAAAAAATGCTCTTGAAAAATGGCTGTCAGAGAAGAAAATTTATAAAGCTGGAATAGCAAGGAAGTTACCAAACACTGGTAAATACCAAAGTTACTAAGGACAGAAAACAAGTAAAACCAGGCACAGGTGCAGGAGGAGGCAGGACAAGGAGAGAGGACAAGGAGGAAGSGCCTGGGGAGGGCAAGCTCCCCAGCTCTGTTTGCCAGAGCGAGGGCAGCCAAGATCCTCTCAAGACTTGCAGGGAGGACACCAGCGCCCGCAGGAGGACAGCTGGTGCTCGGCACTCGCCTGGGAYGTGGTGGCCGCAGAGAGTGGAGACTGGGGTTTCCCCTGAGGGGTTTTGATGGGATTATGCCTGGGTGAGAAGCCCTGGGATGGAGGCGGCTGTGCACGGGTGTGTCAGCACACTTTTTATCATGAACTTTTAGCGGTATTTTTAATAAGCGCCTGAGAACCTCTGATAGATCAGCAGATCTATTTGCCACATTTCAGTTGTATAAGGCAAAAGAAAAGACAGAAAATGTAACTTAGTTTTTCCTACATAGAAATTATATTTTCCTCAGAAATCAGTTTTGGAGTAAAACAAAATTTATTTGCTCTCTTTTGCCTGAACAAGCTGTTCTGTGCAGCTCCAGACATATCCACCTAACAATATGTTATATATTCATCTCTCATGAGGACCCTTGGCAACTTATTTGTAAAATGTACCCTGATGAATTATAAAGGAGTATTGTGAAAAGTGAGATACAGCATCTCTACCTCAGGCAAAAATAGTTCCCATTTAAGGCAGCAACAAGCTCTTCTCAAAGTTTCATTGACATTTGAAATAAGAATTATTTCAGAGCAGGAATATTGAAGAGAACCTGGCTSTTATCCTCACCAGCCAGTTGCCCAGGTCTCTGTGCAAGGAAGCTCCTGTACAGCAGGACCACACAGTGTTAATTAAGCTATTTCTCATGAAGCATGTCATTTCTGATGAGATAGCATCTCCTGATAGAGGAAACAGCAACAGAGAAATGGCAAGCAGCTCTGCACTGCTCAGCTCCTTATAGCCACTGCATTATTTCGAGTAATCCTAAACTCCTAAATCACTACCCCCCCCGCCATTTGCTTTGGGAAACCACCCCTACATACAACTGTTCCCTGTTTTCAGGAGCAGAAACCCAGCTCCTCATTACTCTTGATTTTCTTGAACGTCAAACCAATTTTAAAATGTTTAATGTCTGATCTAAATCAACTGAAATCAAAGAAAAGACTGATTTTGATGAATTTGGACCAAGCTCTGTTCTTTACTCCCATGCTAATTCCCTTGTTGTTTTCCTATACTTTATAAGATACTTGCACATTGAGCTTAAGGAAATGTTTGCCAAGACTGATAAACACATTTTGAGAATGATGTTGTCCATAAAGTGTATGAAAATGATAGTGAGTGTGAGATTGGGGAATATTTACCTTGATGGTGATTCATCTCCTACTTTATATGCAAATCCAGTGAACTAAATTCCACTTACTTTATATGTAAACCAGCAAATAATTTTAAGACAATTAGAAAAGCATATTTCAGTTATTCAACATCATTCAGAGTTTCTGTTTTGTATGTGTCTTTCCAGATCCAAATTTTAATATGAAATGAATTGTTTAGAATATTAATCTGGTCTACAACTCTGAACATGCTAAATAGTTTTTGAATTTAAAATCTGAATTAACAGTTTGATAACAAAAGTTGCATTAAAATTGACATTGTAAATGTGTTTTCTATTTGTAGTACTCCTCAAGAAGGAGAAACAGATTACTTTAAAATATAATTTACAGGATAGAATGGAATTTCGTTTTGATATTATTATGTGTCCTGAGGTACATATAGTCAGGCTTTATAAAGTTCTGCCCATAAATGTTTTGTCCAAGGATATACAGGAAGCCTGTGGTAATGGTTTATGAASCACTGGTAGAGTCACTGGAATACATAAAGCATTTAGTTTTGAAAGACAGGCACCACTACACCACATATACCAATGGTTCAACAAGGAAGATGTAGCCAAAACTTTATAACATCCAGCTTTGAATGGTAAATAAGTTTAACTGAAAAGTAGTGTATTGATTGATATTCCTCGTTCTTCATCTCCGAAATAATGAAAGCCAAAGGGAAGGTGGATTGATCCCTTGGAAAGTGCTCTCAGCAAACCTCAGTCCTTCAGTACAAACTGAAAACTTTGTAGCATGTTTAGATTTCCAAAGAAGAGGAGGACATTTTACTACATTATGAAAATGAATAATATAGACTGCACAACACCTCCAGTTTACTTGTTGCTTCCTGAACCACCTTACTAATTGTTRGAATTATCAGTTGTCCATAGAGTTGTGAAGGAGAGCACTGTGGTGGCTGTAAGGAGAGAAGATCCAGCACTGATGGGAAATCAGACTGGAATTTAGGGAGAAGTATGTCACCTGGATATCTGCACCTCCCTAACATGCTGGGGGTGCTCGTTTTCAGTGATACCTTGTCCAGAAGTTTTATGGAAGTTGAAGTTTTTATTATCTTGCACTGAGTCTCAAGCCATCTTTGGTTAAATAGCAAAGTAGAAATTAAAGATGCATCTTCACTGTGATGTTCTCATATGTGTGACACTCCTGTCTTATTACACAGGTTGACTTGGTCTAGGGTGAGTAATCCTCAAGGTCACATCTCTCTTCCCTCTCTCTGTGGTTAGGACTTCTGGAAATACAGCTCTTCTTCATGTGCAATCAATTAAGCTGTTCTGTAATTTCTATACAAAGACATGTAGTCCTCCATCCTGCTAAGGATATGTCTCATTGTGGGATAGTACTGGAATARTATCAATAGCTGACAGGTTTATCTTATATTCTCCCTGGTAAATGACAGCTACCAGCCTAGGACACACATAATAGGGCTTGAGGATTCGAACAAGTTGGAAAATCCCATTAAATATGAGCCAGGGTTTGTATGGGGAATTAGAAGGATCAGTAAGGATGAAGTAAACACTGACAAGACACSGAAGCGTACACCAAACTGAAGATAGGCTGTTACTTTGTCACTGTTGTTTGCAGAGCTATCAGGGGAATGAGAAGTAAGCATTGTGTTGCAAGATGAACAAAAGGATCTTTATTTCAGAGAAATACGTAATTGCATCCATCTATATTCAAAATGTGCTGGCTGAAAACATGCAAGATCTTAGAGAGGGAGAAATCCTTAGGAAAGAAAGGGCTTGGCTAAGGTAGCTCAAATTTTAGGTGTAACTATTAATGAAACAACAGGATTTCTCATTGAAGAAATAACAGAAACCCAACCAGAAAGTGGGAAAGGTACCTTCTCAGACCCTGAGACAAAGACCCAACTCTTACAATGTCTGTGGCTCTGTCATGAGTGGAGGAGTCACTAAAAAGGTGGGTAGAATGCTGTGTCAGTGCTCCCAGGRCAGAGCTGAGGCCATCGTTGGTTCCAGTGTGCCTCTGAGTGAAGGGGGAGGTCTGAATTTTCAGAGGTCTGTAGCCCATATAAAGGGCCTCCCCCAAGCTGTAACATCATGACATGGAAAGCATTGCAGAAAGTAACTGAAATGACCAGTATGACCTGTAATCCCAATGCCAAGTCACTATTCTGTTGGCATAGCTTTGCTGCTGATCCCAGGGCAGGACTCCTACCCCAGAGAGCATATCCAGAATCTGTAGTAGGTGACACTAAAGACCATTGAGATAGAGTCTGGAGTCATTCCTGGCTTATTCTCACCTGAAAATGATGGCCTTTGATGTGGGCACTCATCACCATATGCTTGCCCAGTGCTAGGTGCTCCTGAAGCATCTGAGCATTGTCTATTTAAGAGCCAGGCCTGAAGCGCAGCTCCCAGAGGCAGTGCACAGACGCAGCAGTTTGTGCAGTAGTTTGCGCAGGAGGAGCGCAGTTAGGTTCAAGAGGACATCTTTCTTTTTCCAGTGCTAGTAGTGCCCATTCTTGCTAACTTGGTTGTAACTCACCATTAAGCATATTTGCCAGTAGCTGTGGGAATTGCTTCATCAGCTGTGTTGGAAGCTTCAACCCAGAAAGAGCCTCTTGCAGCAGATGTTGCCYTACAGGTCTCAGCTAGCAATGAGTGCTTAGAGCCTCTCCAGAAGGCCTGGACTGATGGTCTGCCTTCCTGCCAGAGATGTACTGTTGTTGACGATTTGTATGGCCAAGTCAAAGAGTTGCGCRATGAAATCAGTAGACTGTGATATATGCAAGAAAGTTTTTGTGAGCAGGAGACAGACAGGGCGTTCTCAGAGAGCGTACTRCTCCTGGAGTCCCAATCCCCTGCAGCAGGGGAGTTGCTGGAGGACTCTGTGAAGAGTGAAATAGTTCAGCACAGCACTGTCGAAGAAGGCTGGAAGCTAGTCGCTTCTCGAGCAAAAAGAAAGGCCTCTAATCCTCCTGTAGACCTGGAGTTACAGCTGAAGAACAGGTTTAGAGCACTCCAGAATGAGGAGAACCGGATCTGACCTCAAGGGAAGCAATTGGGCTGTCTGAGCCTGTGCCTTGTGTGACCACTTGGAAGAGGCGACGAGTGGTTGTAGTGGGTGATTCCATGCTGAGGGGGACGGAGGCACCTATCTGCCGACCTGACTCCTYCTCTGGAAAGGTTTGCTGCCTGTCGGGAGTGAGGATACGAGATGTATCTGAAAGGCTACCAAGGCTTGTCCGCTCATCAGACTACTACCCTCTGCTGCTCTTTCATGTGGGTGCTGACGATACAGAGAGCAAACTAGAGACAATCAGGGAAGACTTCAAGGCCTTGAGCATGGTGGTCAAGGGTCTGGGAGCCTAGGTGGTCTTCTCATCGGTCCTGCYGATTAGGGGGAGGCATGGGAGGAGGAGTAGGAAGATATTCCAAATCAACACCTGGCTATGCTGCTGGTGTTGGCAACAGGGTTTTGGATTCTATGACCATGGAACATGCTTTGAAGATCAATAACTGGTGGGGAGAGATGGGATTCACCTCACCAAGCGGGGCACATTTGCCTTTGCGAATAGGTTGGCCAGCCTACTAAAGAGGRCTTTAACCTSTAGGAGGGGGGAGGGAGGGTGTCGTAGAGACAGGGTAGACAACAAAACACAAGTTGGGTTGTGGGGCCTCCAACAGGTGCATGCAGCTGGCAATGTGCGTTCGGGACACGGCTATGGGGGACCCCCATACACCCTTTCTGAGAAACCTGCAGGCATGACCACCTCTCTGAAACGCCTGTACACCAATGCACGCAGCATGGGGAACAAACAGGAAGAGCTGGAGATATGTGTGCRATCGCAGATCCATGATCTCATTGCAGTCACGGACACATGGTGRGATAGCTCACGTGACTGGAATGCTGCCATGGATGGATATGTGCTTTTTAGGAGAGACAGGCCACGAAGGCGAGGTGGTGGAGTTGCTCTTTATGTGAGAGAGCAGCTGTAATGCATCGAGCTCTGCCTAGAGGTAGAGGAGGAGGAGGCAGTTGAGAGCTTATGGGTAAAGATCAAAGGTCAGGCTAGCATGYGGGACACTGTTGTGGGTGTCTACTACAGACCACCTAACCAGGAAGAGAAAGTTGATGAGGCCTTCTACAGACAGCTGGAGGTAGCCTCACGATCACAGGCCCTGGTTCTCATGGGGGACTTCAACCACCCTGACATCTGCTGGAGGGACAACGCAGCAAGGCGCAAACAGTCCAGGGGGCTCCTGCAATGCATCGATGATAACTTCTTGTCACAAATGGTGGAAGAGCCTACGAGGAAGGGTGTCCTGCTGGGCTTTGTCCTTACCAACAGAGAGGACTGGTTAGTGATGTGAAGGTTGGGGGCAGCCTTGGCTGCAGTGACCACAAGATGGTGGAGTTCAGGATCCTGCAGGAAAGAGCTAAGGCAACAAGCAGGACTGCAACCCTGGCCTTCAGGAGAGCGGACTTCAGGCTCWTCAGAGACCTACTTGGTGGAGTCTCATGRRYTAAGGCCCTAGAAGGAAGGGAGTCCAGGAGAGCTGGCTGGTATTCAAACATCACTTCCTCCAAGCTCAAGARCGGTGCATCYCTATGAGTAAGAAGTGCAGCAAAAGGGGCAGRAGACCTGCATGGGTGAGCAAGGAGTTCTTGGCTAAATTCAGACAGAAGAGGAAAGTACAYAGAATGTGGAAGAGRGGACAGGCTACTYGGGAGGATTAYAGGAATGCAGTCAGAGTATGTAGAGATGTGGCGAGGAAGGCTAAGGCCCAGTTGGAATTGAGTCTGGCAAGGGATGTCAAGGACAMCAGGAAGGGCTTCTTCAAATACATCAGCAGCAAGAGGTGCAYTAGGGAAAATGTGGGCCTGCTACTGACTGGGGGGCGGGRGCCCTGGTGACAAGGGATACAGAGAAGGCAGAATTACTGAAGGCCTYCTTTGCTTCAGTCTTYACTGCTAAGGGCAGCCCYCAGGAATCCYRSARCCTGGATGTGAGGGAGRAAGTCTGTAGAAGGGAAGACTTTCCTTTGGTTGAGGAGGATAGGATTAGAGACCTTCTGGGCAGGCTAGACATCCACAAATCCATGGGCCTGGATGGGATGCACCCACGGGTACYGAGGGAGCTGGWGGATGTTGYTGCCAGGCCRCTCTCCATCATCTTTGAAAAGYCMYGGAGAACTGGAGAGGTGCCTGAGGACTGGAAGAAAGCCAATGTCACWCCACTCTTCAAAAAGGGCAAGAAGGAGGACCCAGGCAACTATAGGCTGGTCAGCCTCACCKCCATCCCYGGWAAGGTGATGGRACAGCTCATTCTGGATGTCATCTCCAGACATATGGAGGAGAAGAAGGTGATCAGGAGTAATCAGCATGGATTCACCAAGGGGAAATCCTGCTTAACCAATCTGATAGCCTTCTACGATGGAATGACTGGCTGGGTAGACGAGGGGAGAGCAGTGGACATTGTGTACCTTGACTTCAGCAAGGCTTTTGACACTGTCTACCATAACTTCCTCCTASATAAGCTCAGAAAGTGTGGGTTAGACGAGTGGACAGTGAGRTGGATTGAGAACTGGCTGAAAGGCAGAGCTCAGAGGGTCGTCATCAGTGGCGTGGARCCTAGTTGGAGGCYTGTGGCTAGTGSTGTCCCCCAGGGCTCMGTACTGGGTCCCATCCTGTTCAACTTACTCATCAACGATGACCTGGAKGAGGGGACAGAGKGCCTCCTCAGCAAGWTTGCTGATGMTACCAAGCTGGGAGGAGTGGCTGACATACCTGAGGGCTGTGCTGCCATGCAGAGAGACCTGGACAGGCTGGAGAGTTGGGCRGAGAGGAACCTCATGAGGTTCAACAAGGGCAAGTGCAGGGTCCTGCACCTAGGGAAAAATAACCCTAGGCACCAGTAGAAGCTGAGGGCTGACCTTCTGGAGAGCAGCTCTGTAGAGTGCKGGTGGATGACAAGTTGACCATGAGCCAGCAATGTGCCCTTGTGGCCAAGAAGACCAATGGTYTCCTGGGGTGCATTAGGAAGACTGTTGCCAGCAGGTCGAGGGAGATGATCCTGCCCCTCTACTCAGCCCTGGGGAGGCCTCATCTCAAGTACTGTGTCCAGTTCTGGGCTCCTCAGTACAAGAGAGACATGGAGCTACTGGAGAGAGTCCAGCAAAGGGCTACAAAGATGATCAAAGGGCTGGAGCACCTGCCCTATGAGGAACGGCTGCGAGAGCTGGGCATCTTCAGCCTGGGGAAGAAAAGACTGAGGGGGGATCGTATCGATGTGTACAAGTACCTGAAGGGAGGGTGTCAAGGGGACGGGGACAAACTCTTTTCAGTTGTCCCATGTGACAGGACAAGAGGCAATGGGCAAAAATTGAAACACAGGMAGTTCYGCCTGASCGTGAGGGGGAATTTCTTCCCTGTGAGAGTGAYGGAGCACTGGCACAGGTTGCCCAGAGAGGTTGTGGAGTCTCCTTCTCTGGAGATCTTCAAGGCCTGCCTGGATCCAACCTTGTCTAACATGCTCTAGGTGACCCTGCTGAGTGGGGAGGTTGGACTAGATGATTTCCAGAGGTCCCTTCCAACCTTACTGATTCTATGATTCTATTCCATGATTCTACGATTTCAACTACTAGCTCACTTTACTAAAAAGTAAAAAAGAGTTACTAAATTATAGAGTGGGACTCTGTAATTCCAAGGATGAGCAGAAGAGCAGCTGAGGACAATTTCACAGTCAGTGGATGGTTTCTCTTCTTTGTCCACACAGGCTAACCATTTTCTCTTCTCCAAATCTCTGAGTTCAAGAGAGCCCAGATTCCTACCACTGAGCCTGGAGCAAGTGCYAACTGTAAGGTAAGGGAGGTGGGAACTGCTCTGTCTGAGGTCTGAGCTGGACTGGTCCCTTATGTCTGGCACACGTGTGTCATCAGACAATATGCTTGAGGAACAGGGTSGTATCTGCCACCTTTGGAGCTTTCTGTGTGGGTACAATGCCTTGACAAGTAGAGATCTGGATCTTTATTTGGGCCACCAAAAATTTTTATATTCCAATAACAAAGCATATTTATTTGTAACATCCAGAAAAATGCTTTCCTCAGCCATGCTACAGAAACAGTAAATAAGACCACTTGTAATTTTTATTGTATATTTCTCTTATTTCTCTTCTATTTATCAATATGTTTCTTAATATGTGATAGTGAAATGAACACAGTCTTAATACTTATTTTTCACAATGAATTATGTAGGAGCATGCAGGGACACCATCAACTTCATGGGAGAACTATGGGRAGAGATGGTTACAGCCAGTTCCTTAGTGGTTTATATATGTGTTTTAGAGGGTACAGTATTATGCTTTTTTTATTTTACTTCTTTATTTGAGGCTTCCTCATAATTAAAAGATCTATTCATGTGTCCTATTTTCTCACGCCATTTATTTTATACAAGATGAACTCTGGATGCAATAATACCCTTATCTGTCTAGTATCCTTGCTCTTTTACCTTTTAGCTACCAGAGATGCTGATAGCTGAAGCCAGTGGACAAGAGCACTGCCTAGTACTCTTGGAGAAGGAGCCCAGGCCCCACCACGCTGCCTGCTGTTTTCAAATCATGTAAAATTTTAGCCAGCCTTCCTTGTGAGTGAGTCATTCCTAACACCATTCATAGGCACCTGCTGGACTCCACGGCTGGGCTAATGCATTTGGATGTTAGAGCTCTAACATCAAAAATGAAATGAAAAGCTGTTCCCAAGTAGCTCATATGCCTTTGTCATCATAACAAAACAAACTCCACAAATTCATTTCATAATTTAGTCTTTTGGAAAAACCTTCACAGTTTAAAAAGCCTGTTTTTCAGTTTCGCCATTTCAGACATTGCATGCATCTGAAAATCAGTTTAGAATCTTTGGATGTATAAACAATATTTAATGTTTACATGAACTGGTTGTTTTTTTCATTGTATTTCTTCATGATTTTCTTTCAAATGCTTTCCCATGAAGAGACATATTTACTTTGTGAATGTCAGTGTTTCTAACATACTGAATGAAGGGGAGAATTGTTTGGACTCACAAATCAGGAACCTTGTCACATAAAAGGGCAGGCAGACGTGGATTTTCTATTTTTACTGCTAGAAAAACATTATGATTTTTAACCATTCTCAGGTTATCTTGAGCTTTCATTCACAGCTTTAGGGTTTTTTTTCCCCCTCTAATAAGAAACCAAAGTAAATAAAAATCAAAGCTTCTGAGTCTTGGAAAACCTTTTCTCTAAAGAATTTCATAGATATTTAAGAGAAGATCCATTGTACTCATCAGACATGAAAAGAAYTGAGGGCTGGAATAACTTCAGAATCTTATTTTATTAGTTCCTGCTGCAGACAATATCATGAAATGATACAAAGAACAGCACTCTGCTATACTCAAGGAAATGGGGGGAGGGGAACACAGAAGTTGTTTTGGTATAGATTACAGAATTTATGTAAAAAGTAGAAGGAAGATGAATTCTCAACACTCATTATTAAATTTTTTGTTATGAAGAGGACACATTACTAGAAGTATACTGAATACTAGAGATATCACGTATCATTAAGACAAAGAGTAATTCTAACTTTAAGTGCTGCCTATTCAGGGCAGTCAACTGTACAACACGACATTTAGGTTACAATTCTTTACATTGCTGGTTTCACAACTTCACCTTTACATATAAACTTTCAGCTTAATTTAAMTAAACGCAGATGTAGCAGCTCTGAGAACAACGTTGGTTTTAAAATATGTACATAAAGGCAGCAGGAATGCATTTTTTTTCCTATGAATTGAGTGATAATAATAATAATTGCTCTCTGTTGTTTTCCTTGACACATGTGAATTTATGAAATCTCCCTTGAGTCCTACTACCAGTTGGACATCTTTGCTCTTAAATGAAAACCATACAGTAAGCTCCTCGTCACACTGTTTACCTCCTTTCTGTTATTCATCATTAACCAGTTACCGCCTTTCTGTGTTTGACTCTATAGATAAATAGAAATTTTAATATGACTTGGGGAAATGTTTACATCATTTGGACTTTTCCTCACATATTTCTCTCTTTTTTGTTGTTTTTTTTCCCATTCATTCAACGCTATTAGGTACACACAGTTAGAACTTCAGCAGAATAGAAGTGTCTGCCCATAGACATTTGTTTCAAGTCAATTAGAAATTTCACTTGGTTTAGGCTTGCAAATGTTTTACGTATGATTTCTGTAAATCATACAGATCAGGCATACTAATCCTTCCGTACATAAAAAATCTAATCTTAGCTGAGTTATGTGCTGCAGATAAATTTAAACTAGCATATCTGGAAATAAAAATCTGAAATTAGCTGTCTGTTAGTTAAATGTGTGGGTTTGTTCCTCTCTTCTGAATGTCTTTCTGTACCAAGATTTGGTCTAGCAAAACACGTAACACGTTTCAGCAGGACATGCCCCATATTTAAAATTAAGTACGTGCTTGATTGCTTTGCTGGCTTCTGAACCATATTAAAATAAACAAAAAATTGTTTTAATGCTTTATCTATCTTTTCTCTAAGCTTAACATGATTATTATAGGCATCTATTTGCCATATTAAGAACTTACGATTCGGGGCCAAATTTATACCTTCTGCCTTGTTCCAAGAAGCAGAGCACTGAGAGTGCTCTCCAAGTCTCAGACTCCAAATAACACTTTATTTATGATAGACAAGAATCTTATCATACATTCTAGACAGAAAACACACAGACTGATCTCTGTTTCTTCAAAATACGTTTTGTTAATAGCAGAAATATTGTATAATGGTAATTAAATATAACACAGTAAGAGACAGAACATTTGGTCAGATTAGTAATAGCTGGCGTGGGTCATGCTGACTGTGAAAAGGAGTGTAATTTTGTGTGTCTCTATGAACTTTTTCCCCTAGATGACTGTAGCTGCAAGTATTTCTATCACTTTTCTCGGAAGGATAGTCTCGAACTGAGAAGTCCCACTGCAAGGAAATTGTTCTTTCTAGTTAGATTAAATGCGATCAGTTTAATACATTTATTTCTATTATCTCTCCGTTCTAGATTGATCGTTACTCGTTGTTATCTATTATTTTCTGTGAGCCTACAGGAGGTTTGTCCATTAATTCASTGTCGATCCCCTAGTAGAGAAGGATCTCATGTATCTGCTGGTATTCATGCGATCTGACATATTTTCATGGAATCTTAATAAGGGACTAGTTCCCCAGTAACCTGCCTGCAATAAGTGCTGCACAAATAGCACCAGGACCAATTTTGTTACCYTTGCCCCAGGGGGGATTTCAGATCTGGGGCTGGGGCTGGATTCCTGGTCTCTGCGGCCACCGTTGCCCCACTTGGGCCTCAGCTGCCCATTGCCAAGCTGGAGCTCTGCAACATTTTCTTGAGCTCTGGTCAGTTTAATCACCCGGTGATGGAAAAGGTCTCACATCCCCGCAAGGGACTTGCACGACTGGGACTCCTAAGCCTCTGGAGGCACTTCTGACATTTGTCCTGCAGGTTTCTGTGCTATGAGAGGGAGACRGATCAGTTTGTGAACAGCAAACTGGATGCCTTCGCTCTGACCGCAATGTGCTGCCTTTGAGGGGCAGACATGCGCGGAGTATCAGGAACTCCACCTAATTGGATCTTGTTTTGCAGAACATCAGTTTCACTATTGATCTTGGTAGTCCCTGTTGTCAGAACATTTTAACGTCACCCTGTAATGCGTATCAGCAATCAAATTTCCTGCACAAATAATCCTAGCACAGACCGTTCATTCTTCCACTGCTGGGCAAGGCAGCACAGTCCTCTTCCAATTATGTTTTTCTGAATGGAAATGCAGAGATACTTGTTTTGACTGAGAAATATGTGATTTGRCTCACGCTACGTGATTTTGCTATTGAACTGTATAAGCTATCAATTAGGGAACGTTTTTTACGTGAAATTGTCTATTTTTTTAATAGGAAGCCAAACCTTCTCAACTTTTTGCCTCACAGGTTTTACTAAAATGCAAGTAGTTACTTTAACAAACCAAASCATGAGCTTGTTTTGAAAACTTTCACAAGCGGTATTTACCAATTTCTGAGTAGCTCAGGTAGTACCACACAACCTGCCAGACCATCTAGAAGCTGGGTGCCGCGTGTTGCACAGCAGGCTGGGCTGACACAGGAGGGGTAAGCAGATTCCCTCTTCTGCTGACCATTGCCACCACTTGTCACCACAGTTGATGCTCTATATAACACGCAATGGAGACACAAAGCTGCTGCAATGACCCTCCCCTTGATTTCATGCAGGTTGCACCTAAGCCAACAGTGCAGCGAAATATGTTGTCTTCAGGCATATTTCTCACAAACCATTCGTAGGTCTTCCAGAAGGGTCAGTGCTATGCAGAGCCAAATCCTAAAGCATTAAGACTTTACACAAAAGTTACAGTTTCAGGAACTCATTTTACAATATGATATCCTCTCAGCTGAGCCTAGCTAGATTGCAGAAATGAGACAACACATATTATCTCTTGTTTTTATTCTTGTTTCTGAAACCCAGAATACCTGCTATTAGCATCAAACAAGGAAACCATAAGAAAATATCCAAATTTCCCTGTAACATCCGTTCTTTAAGCAATGATGGACAACTAACCCCACTGCTAAGAACTTAAAATTTCCCAACAGCTAATARTGAGAGAAGCCTTTGAGAAAATATCATAGCTAGATATAAAAGTTCTTTGCAAAGTGTAGCATAGAAAATTATTGCTGGACTTCATATTTCACAATATAATAGCCACCTGAAAACACTACTTTTTTTAAAAAAAAATTGCTCTATGTTCGCAGAAATACACCAACAAAAGAAGCATCCAMAATACAATGTCCCAAATCATAAGTCACTAAGGAATATTTAGAATTTCATATTTATTTCCCATTGAGAAGGTTGTAGTTAGAAGAAATCTGAGTATAAATGTATCTTTTCAGAAGTCTGTTTGCTTTGTTTCTCATGTATATGTGCGGGTGGGTAGGTGCTTGTAACAGTGAGCATGGGAAAATATATTAGCTGTATATCATCTTATAGCAAAGATATTTGATAGTCATTAGGGAAACCACAACAACATTATATTTATAATAAAGTCAGTACCCTGTACAGCTTAAAAAACAGACAGCAGACCTTTAGGAGCACAATGATTGCATGAATTCTAATTAATTTATTCATAGAAAATCCAATAAAAGAATTCTTTATGAACAGATGCTTTTTCTTCAGTCACATGCCAGTCTGTCAGTACTTTCCTTCTACAAAATATATTTGCTTTAGTAGCACCACTAAGCAATCTTATGAAATTAATTACAGCACTCAAAATAATGTAATACATTCATCTAAAGGTAGGCTGTAGCCTTCCAGTAGGCTTAATGCATGTTTGATTTCATTAAAAGTAATRGATGTATCAATCAGCTGACAGGTTAGTATCCTTATGTTGTTTACATTTTTAGCCTCAGAAACATTTGACTGAAACTTCTAATAATTTTTGTGTGTGTGTGTGTGTGTGCACGCACTTCAGGAAAGGCATACCTCATGCTCTTGAA
Organism: Rhea americana; assembly: GCF_003343005.1. Lineage (NCBI taxonomy): Eukaryota > Metazoa > Chordata > Aves > Rheiformes > Rheidae > Rhea > Rhea americana. Next base: position 5,008,356 of record NW_028186446.1, read on the forward strand.
ATCCCTCTGATTTGTAGGGTTAAGCAGAACAAATTCTGGTAAGCCCTACATTAACTATATAAAAGTGATATACCTTACTAKAGTAGTGTCAGTTCTCAAAATTCATGGGAAAAGCCTGCAAAAACTAGTAGAGGATAAACCAGGAGTAGCAGAATCATTAGTTCGACGSAGTCTCTGCTTCCCTATATGTTAACACTAAACAAGCAGCATCAGTGAACTAGTTACTAATTTTCCTAGGAACAGTCTCTTGTACAAAGCTAGTGGACCACGTGAAACTGTCTGTAAGGCATTATAACGTCTTTCCATATGTGAATACTGAAGTAGTTGTAGATATTTGAAAAGAATKTTGCTAATTTCTCCTGCATGGATGCAGCCAGGGGCTTTGCCATGTGGCAGGTTTGCTGAGACGAAACCTTGTTCAGCAGGAACTGTGAGGAGAGCCTTCACTCAAGTCACTTGTGTTTTTACCTCCCTCCCCGAGATGGTCCTGCTGATTACTCTTGGCCACAAACACCCTGCAGTCTCCTAAGCAACCTGAGCTYTGGGTAGTGCCATTTCACTTCAGTTATTTTTATTCACATGCATGGTGTATTTCTGAATAGGCTGATTAACAGTGCAATTTCACCTGATGAATTGTCACTTTGTGGAAAGTAGTTTTCAGTCAAAGGGAAATAAATTATATTCTTGATGCCTGATAATAAATAAAAGTTTAAAGAAGCTGATAATAGGGATTGCAGTAATTAAATCACAGGCATAAACAAGTGAGAAATTAAAACCACTCATTTCCGYACCAGCTGTGCTCTACCTACAAACTTATCTACAAAAACAAATTTACTTGTCATTGGGCAAAAACAGACTGTGCAAATTCTGCTTAGCACTGCAGATTTGTGTCAGAGACGTGTCCCTATAGGAAATAATGGAGACTCTCAGGTGCAGATTTCTTGGGGACATCAAAGAGACCAAAGATGGCATTCCCTCTCCTCTCCCCATAAACATTGCCATGAGCACGTTCTGGCATAGGAAAATCTGTAACATCATGCAGCTCCCTCTGCACCCCTCCGCGACTGTCTGACCGCACCTACCGCTGCAGTACTGAGGCAAACACAGGCTAATTTGGTTGATAGCCCAAAGCAGCAAGGACAGCATGGAGTTATACAGCAGAGTTGGCATTGCATCAGCACTTGTCCACATACCCAGGTCAGCTCTGTCTGTTTTAAAGCTGTACCTGCTATGAAGACTGCATCAAGGTGCACTGAAGAAAGCGAAAGGGCAGGGTTGTTTGACCCAGCACACACGCTTTACCCCCTTTAGACTCATCCCCTGCACAGATGCCCAGTCTCACCATAAAGCCACCCTTTCAGCATTTATGCTACTCTACAGATTTCTGTAACTTCATTCAGTTCCATCAGGAAAACCTGTTCAGGACCCTAAACCCTCTCCCATATTTCCTAGGTCATGCCTGACAACTGCACACTACTGAACTGTGAACTGCTTTAAATCTAGACAGCTCAGCTCCTGGTGCAGATTGCTCAAGGATGGGACCTTGGGACTGTGTGAGCTTACAATGAAGTTGCCACAGTGACTAAATGAAATTCCAGTCACGTTTCAGTTCCCTGGCACTCGCTTTCCCTGCAGCCATCCACTGACCTCTATGGAGACCCCCGTGAGGGTCGCCAGCACAGCTGAGGTCCACATCCAGTTTCCATTTCACAAGCTGCATGCAGCACTCCAGGAGTGCACACAAGCACCATGTGGACCTGCAGAAGCTTGGGGAAAGACTTTGATACCTGGCCTTCCTTCATCATGATACAGCCCTGCCTTTGCCACCGCTACTGTGGGTGCAGACTAGTCTAGCATCACTGTGAGACTCTCTGAGGTGTCTGCAAGGGATTATTACAGTGTTAGCAAAGCTGCTGTGTGCTTGCTTCCCAGGGGAGAGACTGGAGAAACTTGGGGAGTTCTGAGGAGAATGGGTGCACCCACACTTCTGCAACATTTGAAAAAATAACATTAATTTCTCTGATTTGGAAGATAGTAGTGTGTTGTTAGTTAGGTTACTAATAGAGAGTATAGATGAGCCTTGTCAGTGATATTGGTAAAGATACAGAATTTGGATGTACTTCACACTGAAATTGTTTACGTTCTCTTAAATTATTCACTTAAAGATATCATTCAGCAAATGCTGTAGGGTTAGCTAGAGCTGTGCCATTTGATTCTGTCAGAGATTTCAATAGCTTTCCTTAATTGTTATTCTACCTTCAAATATATATTGTTCCRGGAGACAGAATTTTCTTTTAAACATAGGAGATCAGTTGGGTGTGTTGGATGGGGCACAAAATGTCTATTAACAGATCCATTTAAACATTTTGTTTTGCAAAGCCACTGACATCTTTAAAATGTAATGAAATCTCTTCTTACCCCCCCATACAAAAAATACACAGCAGCACAGATGGGGCACACCAGTAATGTGCCAGGACCTGCTCCTGGCTCCACCAGCTCTGCGGCGACAACTACTTCCCTGCTAGGCTGCCCAGAAGCTTATTGCAGATGCTAACCCCAGGAGTAGTTCATGCTCTGTAGAAACTCCTGGACTAGATGCATGAGTGTGGTGGAGTGCAACTATCTCTTCCCCCCACCCTTCCCTTTTCTTGGTCCTCGGATGACAGCAAATAACTGACAGTGCCCAGTGCTGACCTGAAAGAACTAGGCAAAACTGGTTGCAACTGGTGAAGCCAGAAAAGGGCATGAGATCAGCAAAAAGGATATCTTTTCCCCCAACATGGCATGAGATCAGCAATAATGCACATCTCCACACTAAGTGTGGTATGACCATGAGTTGAACTCCGWGCCAATAAATAGCTCTTCAGCATGGAGCCCTTTGAGCTCTCCTGCATGGCCGGGAGCTGCATGGCAGTGAATCTCCCCTTGAGGTGGGATGCCTCTCAAGGTTATTATCCTGGAGTTAAGAGAAGCTCTCACAAGAAACCATTGGAGTGGTAAGAAACTGAGATTCAGGCAAGAACAAATAAGCAGTAAGATTGGCTTGCTATGACTAAACTGTATAGTCATCTTCAATAAATCTGTGCAGTAAACCCAGAGTTAAGATACTTTCCCATCTCTGTGACAATGGGAAAACCTGATAAACCACTGCAGGAAATTCCCCACCTTGCTCCTAGGTGGWTGTTGGCATCCTGGAGAGGTGGTATCGGCTCCCACAGCACTGAGTGTTTCAGTTACAGCTACGTAGAAAAGCTGAGTGGAGAAAGCCTTTTGGTTTTGTGGGAAATGAGGCTGTTTTTTGTGTCTGTGGTGTAGCAGARCTGCTGTTGTGATCGTTGAGGATAAATGTTAAAAGAATTTTAAGGGTATTTAGGTCCTTTTAACTTCTGAATTCAGATAGTAAGCTCAATCTGCAAAGGTAACTAAAAATTGGTTCAGCACATCTCAGGCAGTAAAAGTCTCCTCTCTAGAATTAAATAAATAAGTTGATCTTGAATAAAATCATGTTATCCTTGACCTGTCCAGACCCTGCTTCAATCAGGCTAGAGATAGGCTGCTGGGAGGAGAAGAACGGGATACAGGAGGGACAATATCTTTTTYACTAGGATCAAGACAATTTAGTGGTTGAGCTTCTTTAGTTGTGCTTCTCCTCCTTGCAGATCCCCAAAAGAAGGAGTTGGTTGTGACGGTCCTAATACAAGACMGTTGCTGAAAGACTTGTCTCCCTACACCTGTCATTAATACTTTGTTCCTGGGTACCTTAGAGGGCCTAAAGAGTTGTCTTCTGAAAAAAATCCATTTCTTTAGCATTGCACTGATCTCTGTCCTCTCTCAAAACTTAAAGTTTCACAGAGCTGCCTAGAAATTAGACATTGCTCCTCTCTGCTTTGAATATCTAAATCCCTGAGAGAAGGTGGTTGTGTCTGGAGATGCTGTCACCGGAGCAGCCAAACCTTCAGACAGAGAGACTGAGATAAATGTCTTTTGTGTAACAGAAAAGCTAAAAATGTGAAAGACTGAAAGCAACTTGACAGGTGCTCACAAAATAGATTTTTTTTCCATTTATTTTCCTTTCTCTAACATATTCCTAACACAGGCCATGGCTACTCAATAGTAGAAAGGCCAGACTGACTCATTAAACAGAGCTACTGGTCATTTTGAATTCTCCATCAAACAAAACTAGAGTCAAACTCTCTGGACTGTTCTCTTGGACTACTTCTGGCCCAAACAAAATAATGCATGGCTGAATTTCACCCTGCACATAGCAAACCCGAGCCGGTGTATTTTCACCACTCAGTTATATTTGTGCTCCTGCAGGTTTTTGGTATAYTGGCTGATCCATCAGATGGTCATTTGTTTGCAAGCTGAGAGTTCACAGGTTGTTATTACATTATTGCCCTCCACGCATGTTTGGGTGAATGCATGCTAAAGGTGCCCACGGTGATCCAGGCAGGTATGCTAGGTAATATTTTCTGCAAATTTSCCCAGGCTGTCCTGCGGAGACAGGGTACACCTGCCCTAACGCACCAACAGCAGGGCCATGCAACACTCGGCTGAACTGGGCCCATGGAGCAAGATCAGCACTGTCCTATGCATGTGAATATTTGATTTGGGATCATGTCCATGCAACCAGGCTTGAAGCAAATCYCCCTCTGCCATGGAGAGGCTCTGCACAGGACCAAAGAGTGATGGCAGCTTTCTATCTCTCCTTCCCACAGAGGCCAAGAGCACCTTTGACCGAGCGGGGCGAACTCTGACTGCTCTGTGGCTTCAGTGTCAGAAAGCCCAAATAAAGAGTTTTCCTGAACTACTGAGGGACTGATGTGTTCCTTTCAAATATACCATTTCAGGCATAGCTTCCACCCACRTTTACATTCACAAGCCCCTGTGTTCATAAAAGAGATCCTTTTAAAGTCAGTAGGACTGTTYCCATAAGCAAGTATCCACCGCATTGGCACCGTTGTTAGAACATGGTAACAGCTCTCTTTTCAAACCCCCACTGCTTTCTGAGTGTGAAATATGTCAAATTACTGAGTATCTTACAAATTCTTGTTATATAGAGAACCTAGCAATACTTTCAAAAAGATGCATTGTATATAATTTTGTAAACATAAGACTAATGATAAAAATAATTTAACATAAAACATTAATAGATTTTATGTAAATCCAACCTTCTAGCAATATCATTTTATTGTATAGATTAAACTTGCAATAAACTGGTTGTTCTGTAGACTAAACTTGACACTACTTAGTTTTCCCAAAAGGACTTTAATTAGCTGCATGCATTAGCAACTGTGTATCCCCCCCCCCAAAAAAAAGGAAAGAAAGAAAGAAAGAACGTCAAAAGAATATCACAAAGACTTTCCTGCAAGCTTTAGAGTAGTTTTATATATTTTCAAGCTCTCCAGAGTGCCTCAATTTTCTATGTCAAGTACTGAACGAAGAAAACACCCAGCTCTGTCAAGCACTGCTAATATTGTTTCATAACTTCCATCAGCCCAGTAACCCCTGCTCCAGGTTCTGCCTTGATGAGTTAGCAAGAAACAGTGTGAAAGCTGGTGAAACCAACAGRATTATTCCAGGCTTACAGTGGTCTAACACTAAACTGTATTTGCCCTTTTGTATTTAAAATAGGGTTGACAGTCTTTTGAAAGAGGAAGCAGAGCTCAGCTGTAATAAATGCAGAAAGGATGCCTAATTCAGAGTATTAGGTATGAAACAGTCTGCCAAACTGGATCAGACCAAGGGTTCACCTATTGCAATGCCTTAGCGTAGGCAATATTCGATGCTTTAGACAGAGGCTAGGCATTGCCTACTGTGTGCCATGTCTCAGGGCCTAGCCTCCCCTCAGCTACACCACGTCCCTGCCAAATCACGAGAGAACTGTGGGAGGTTCCCCGCTCACGGTCAAGATCAGCTTGTTTGGTGTGGAGACAGCAGATAGCTTCATGCCCCAGCCTGCCTCCTGGAACGTGACCTGGAAGATGTAATTTCCAGCTTTACCTTGCTCTAGGCCTTAGACAACTCACTGAGGCCGAGATTCTCAGAAGTACTTACGCATCCAACTCCCACATGCTTCTTCTTTTGCCAGTAGTTCCCTACTGGCAGAGGGTGTCTTTCCCCCACCTCACAGACATGTTGGGATGATAATTAAATGACGACTGTGATGTGCTCAGATACTAAAGCCACCCTTCAGTGAAAGGTCGAGAAAGAGTGGTGCAGCCCTGCATCTCTCCCTGGCTGTTGGAGAGACACAAGGCTTGTCCTGAACATGCTCATAAACCAAGCTTCATTCCTGACCTGTACTCACTCCTGTTTCACTGACGTTATTCTCATCTTTTTATAAGAACAAGAGAAAATCTGTCCCAAAATAAAGGGTCCTTTYCTGTGAGTTTCATTCTCTGCCTCTCACCCTCAATATTGACGTACCACATCTTGAATATGTAACATCCTACAGGTTAAAGTAGGTTCTATAAAGTAATATACTCCAAATTCTCCTAAAACTTAAAAAGTAGGAGGAATTGCATGTCCAAAATGTTTTCAATATATTCTCCACCACTGAAGAATGATGGGAAGGAGCCATTTTATTTTTTCCATTATGGGTTTTTTGATCATCCATAAAATGTCACTTGTGTTCCCCATCATGTCTTACGTACGGTGGAATTACTTTAAACTGTCTTACATAAGGTTTTCTAAATCTGATTATGACAGAACAAGAACATCAGAAAAAGCCGCTAAGGGTCAACTTTTAGCCCACAATCTATCTCTGACACTGAAAAGATGCCTTATCAGTCATTGCTCTTGCATTTACTTGGGAAAAATGGCAATTTAAAAAAACATTTATTTTGATTCCCCAAATTTAAAATGTGAACATGCCGTATTTCTTATAGCACAGATAACATATAAAAATTGCCCTGCGATCCTTGAATCATTTTCTCTTGACTTCATCTGTAGGGATTGGTGTTTCTTCCAAAAGGTTCTGAATACTTAGAAAAAGGAAAGAGAAAGAGCTTATTGTATGCCAAGAAAGCTTCAGATTCGCTTATTCTAGCCTATAAAATAATTGATTCTATTTGGCGAAAGTATCACCCAAAGTGAGTGATTAAAAGTGCTGCACTTTGCCCTAGACACATTAACTTTCAGCTATAGGCAGCAGAATGGGCCATGCTAGCCAGTTAGTACCTAATTCCCCCACTGCTCAAGAGTGACTACATATTATAGTGTTGATGACAGCACAGCCTAGAGAAATGGAAGTCAAGGACACAGAAGAGACAATCCTGGCTGTGCTACTAACCATGAGAGGAGCTCGACCTTGGGCTGGGACTTGCAGAGCACATAGAGGATTTAAATGGTTTGGTTGCACTGGGGAGTTACAACCCAGGATGAGAACACTAGGTTCGTTTCCCAGCCCACGTCCCAGGACAGTAACCGCAAGGACCATCTGTGGTGGAGACGGTGTAAGCAGCCCTTTGTCTTCAAGTGCCTACTGCTGGGTAGGGCACAAGAGGCAGCTCTTAATGCAGGAAAAGTTGGAGGTTTCCAGAAACAAGCTTTTGTAAAATTGGGCTGGGAGCTATGTCCTATCTGCAACCCCACTAGGGCTGCAGAATGGCCCTGGGTTGGATGGACACTGGATGCATCCATGGGGCCTGGAGACCAATAGGTAGATGACTGAGGCTGCTGCGAGGGTTTTCTCCAGCCCCAAGCACTGGTAATGTTGCAGAGGGACATGCTAAATGGCCTCTGCTCCTAAATACCACAGCTCTGCTCAGGCTCACTATGCAAAAGCAAACCGAAAAAGGCACATCTCACATATAAGAGCTTGATTTAGTATTGAACAGCTCTGCAGAGTACTGAGCTAATTTAAGCATGGTTTTGTAATATTTTCAAAATAACTCTGTGCAGGGTTTCAAGGGACATATAAGAGACAGTGCTATGAGACAAAAGCACTAAAACAAGGTTTGTTAGGCTGCTGGAAATACAGTTTCTTAATCTTTCACTAACAAAATTAAAACCAGGACCATATTTCTCTCTGCCCAAGGAGCACACAATCAGTAACTACTATGGCCATTAGCCTCCACAAGCTCTGCTCATGCTATTTCCAAGGGACTGATGATATTCCTTTCCCTTTAGGTTTGTTGGTGCTATAAAATGACTTTATTGGTTCTGGTAAATTATTTCTTCTCAGTAATGAAGCTAGAGATAAGGAAAGTGAGAAGATGAGAGAAGTAGGAAGGARCATAGCCCTGCCTTGTGTGGCAGTCGGCGAAACAGGCTCACAGCCTCTCCGCCAAGGGCAGTGGGGCTACTGCCGCTTGCACTGGCCGGCCACTGTGGCCRCCCAGGTTTTCTTGTGGAAGCAATTAGTCATGCTAGAAAATCGGCTTTCTAGCTTACATTGTTCTTCTGCTCCCAGTAATAACAGCCCAGAAACCAGTAAAGCTTGAGTGTAGATCTCCTCTTCAGTGATCTTACAGTAAGGYGGTATATGATGGAGCCAGAATTAGGGCTTGGGTTTTTAGTGATGCAGCAGGGCTAATCTACCAGCACAGTGAGGAGTAATTCCCCTACTAGCTCAGAACRGCCATTTCCAGAAATTCCCTTTCTTTCCTTCTCCCTCCCTAATTGTCAATATTTAAACTGCATACTCAGTTTGAAGGGACAGTTATTGGTTAATCCTCTGTATTCTTTCCTAACTGCTGCTAGGAAAGGTGGGACGTAAATCTTCCTCTCCCACTAAACAAGCTGAACAATAAATAGTGGGGCTTGGAAGCAGGGTGGGGGTTTTCCCACAGCAAGTTAAAATATTGTCTTACCGTTATGGCTGCAGCAATTCAATCTGTATTTGAAGGTAATGAAAAAGCTTCATTCATTTAATCAGATATTGACTGATTGCTATAATATACTATGTCAACAATTGCTGCAAGAGAACAAGAGCTGGCTGACTCTGTTAGAAGAAGTAAAAATCGTATCTGGATGGTAGAGGTTTGATTCTCGTGCCGTGCCAGAATTGTCCATTGTTAATTTTCAGTACTCCTAAATACTTTGCTTATTAAGCCCAGTACTGTGCATTTACAAGAGACAGCAGCATCTCAGTTTTGCTTCCATACTATTAGCTTTCATATTTAAAATCCTTCAAGATCTCCTTCTTCTCTATGCTCATTACAAAGCCCAAGAGCTGGATCACAACCTTTTCTTTTCAAGACTAAAAAGTGACAGAAGCTTTTAGTTCTATTCAAATTATCTGAGATCAGGTCTTGGCTCTGACATAGGTTTTGGTGGCAAATCAGTTCCTGTTTATACGTTCTGCTACTATCTATCAAGTGTGTGTAATTGCAATCATCCTTTCCTTCCTCCTTGTGCCTGTCTTTCTACATTATGAACTTTTTGTATGAAGCTGAATGCATGAACACATMTAACATGGTGGAGTTTCAATCCTTTTTGTTCTTAGGAATTATTGAAACATATGTAGCTATAGATAATAATAATCTAAGAGTCTAGAATACAAATTTAATGGGAAATTAATCAAATAAGAAGAATAATTTATATTTGCAATTTGCTGTGAAACAAATTATTTTACAAAATGATTACAGTCTTCAGATGCTTTGTGAAACTATTGAAAACTAATTTAATGAAAGCATTATATGAAATGCTTAATCCGTCATTACATGAGCTTACCAAAGTGTAATGTAATTATATTTCAAAAATAGTGCTTTTATAAAATACTTTTAAAAAAGAAAATGTAAATACTGCTTGCTTTTATAAATAAGTATAAGTAACCAATCAGTTCAATTAAATAAAAAATTCTCTTCTAAATGTTCTCAGTTTAGATTCAATTGTTAAACCTCAGTTTTCCTTTGTAACACTTGTATTTGTTTATCTGATATTTCAGCCAACCCTGCTATAGGTACAAGAAGGCAAATTTGTGTCCTTTGGCACAACGAATGGAACTAGACAAGAATCTCAGGCAGTGGCATGTGCATATCCCTATTAATAGACACATCACTATTTACTGTAAGAGAAACAAGTCAAACTGACCCTCATTTTTTTCCCATAAAATTTATTTCATAATTGGATATTGATTGTTGTATCTTAATATATTGAATCCACTTACCTTGTGTCAGTCAGGTCTTCTTGATGTTCACATTAGTGCATTTTATTACCCGGCCTCTTTAMTGCCTTCTTCAAAACCGTTGTACTTAGGTAGAAAATAGGCAGRTTTAGGGCAGAATAGATACCTGGTGGCAATTTATTGAGGGTTTTTGCAAGGAACCCTTTCACAGAGGCTAGAAAGTGGTGGGATTGTGAAACCAGGAGACAGAGGATGAGTTTAGGAATATCTGTATCTATATCTATAGACAGATACATAGATATAAATGTATTTGTATATATAGATATATAGATACAGATCACAGAATCAGTAAGGTTGGAAGGGACCTCTGGAGATCATTTAGTCCAACTTCCCGAAGATTTCCTGGTGCTGGTTCCACTGAGGCTTGAATGTAGGACCTTCAGCATGTAAAGCAGATGTGATAACAATATAGATAYAGATGTAGATGTAGATCCAATTTGAACTGTAGTGGCAATGTGGGTATTGGGGACTGTATCATGCAAAAGAGCAAGAGTAAACTTGGATCTGCTGACAGAAGGAACAGTGAGCACTAAAAGCAGAAGGTACCTTTTCTGCTCACCATTGATGATTTCCAGTGGAAGAGAAGTCTACTTTTTTGAATCAAAATTGAAACTGCTCTGTGCAGCAAATAATTTCCTCTAGAAAGGTAGCACCATTCTTGATAAACAGCATAAACTGAATTACCACAGCCTGGTTCTGTACCCCATCCATAATATAAGAATGTTTTACTTAGGATGGATTCCTGCATATGAGAATATCTTGAATTTCCAAAAATGAGACTGAACTGATATCTAGAAAACTTGAGTTCTTGCATTACTCACCAAATTATTTTGGCTTCGTTGTCATTCTGTGGCCAAGGAGGCGTGCTAAGAGGAAAATATCAAYCAGATTTCAAAAGGCAGTTCTGCTGACTTCTTCAATATAAAAGTTAAGAAATATAAATATGGAGATGTGAACCTAGTATCTAATTATTTACTTGATAAAGTGGAAGCAAAAGACATTAGGAGGCACAAAGGCAGCACTGAACATTAGCAGCCAGACTTGCCATGACTACCTGTGCCTGAAAACAAACTCACCGTTCTCCTGTGATGGTGTGTCTGGAGATGGACCTGATAAACATGCAGCTGAAGCTGCCTTATCCTGGGAAAACCACACCAGAAGTAGTAAAAGTTTCCAGTTTAATTTTCAAAAATAGAAGATATCAGAAGTCACTGATACCTATGGGTGACAGCAAATATGATCTCCTCCCAGGGAAGAAGAAGAAGAAAAAAAGTGACAATGAACTCTTTAGCTTTAAAAATCTATTAGTATTGTCTTGACTGACTAATTTCCAAATACTATGGTACTAGATATCATAATGCAAACCTTACTACGTAGATCTGATAGTTGCAAATAGACAGGATAGGAAGTTTTTCCTATTCTTTTCACATAGTTTTTTTCTTGTTCACATTTGTGAACAAGAAATAGGAAAATGTCATTGAAAGTAATTAACAGGAAGCCATCATTGTTACAGACCTTAATACTTGAAATCATGAAAGAGCTTTCCAAATGCAGCATGAGATGAATTACTTCCTCACAATGTTCTTCTGTTCTTCTGTGACGGTACACAATGTTTTTCAAATGTAAATGGAATCCAGATCCGACATACCCAGAACTGTAAAGAGAATCAGCATGATACCTAAATTCTCAACATGACAAATGTTCTTTGAACTATATATCTTGCAGGATTCATTTAGCTGTTTTTGAGAGTTTTCCCAAGCTCTTCTGGGATGCTCTGTTTTGTTTCCAGACGAATGCACAGTAAGGAAGGATCCTCCTCGCAATCCCATTGCTCTGACAACACTCTTTTCTAGTCTGCACTGATTTACCTTTCTAAACCACTTTAAAGGGTTTTGCTGCATATTTGTTAAAAGAGTCCATTCAGTGTCAAGCTTCTGCAACACTTCCACCAAGGAACCACTGTTCTCCTCAGCACACACAGCAAATTCACTGCTAAAGTCCAAATGCCCTTTCCTCCTCCMGGGACAACTCTAAGATGTGCTCAGRAGAATGGTAAGCAGAAGACCAGAAAAGACCATTCACAAGAGTAGAGGAAAAGCTGATTAAGAACTGATTGGACWTGACCTTAGGTGAGTCAGTTCCTCTCTTCCAAAGACATTCTTCTCATGTGGAGTCAGGTAGCTACCTATAGCTTCTATAGGTTTTACAGGCATAATCCTAATGTAGATTATAGGGGGTATAAACAAGCAAAAATGGGATTGAAGTGCTCATATGAACACTTGACAGGATTCATAGGATTCTGTTCTCTGAGATGATCTGCTCCCTCCAGTGCTTCAGCCATCTGTGTCTCAACACGTATTTTTCAGCAAAAGCTAACAACACAAATTTCCATACCAGTGGAATTTTTCATTCCTCTCCAAATACATACTGAGCCTAATATTCAGATTTCCCCTGAGGCAGTGTAAGGGGTAAGCTATCATCTTATGCCTTCCAGCTATTTATCAGTCTAAGTATTTGCCCGGTAGCATTAGCATTGACTCTGTAGAGTTGTTGGCTGGCTTTAGTGTGGGGCTTGTGCGCTGTGATCAAAGCAGCAAGCCCTGGCCAAACGCATGACAGAGTAATGTCCTCATGGAGCGGTGCGCTGCGTCATCCGTGCACGGCTCACAGAGAGATCAGCTATGAGATGCTTGAAAGCCGTGAAAAAGTTAAGATGGTGATTAGGATTTTGGTTTGGTTTTCTATTTTTTTTTAATTGTCGTAAGAAATAATATGCCTCTATACAGTTTTAGGAGATTCTGAGTATTCTCGTTTTCTCAGGTGTCTCCTAGTGTATAGAAAAGTGTCTGGCTGTGTGAGCTTGCTAGGGTTAAGCCAAGAGACAAAATCAAGCTTGCAATGTGTCCTGAGCAATCTAGTTCCTAGTGGCTGCACAGATTATGCAAATCAGGACCAGCCTGAGGCCATGGTAAAGAAAGATTGATTATTCAGCTGAAAAAAACGTAAATAGAAAAATACTTTTCAACAACAACAAAAAATAAATAAAGCTTTTTAGCAGAAGAGGGTAACATATATTATCAATCTGCTTCCATGTAAGAGACTGAAGAAAGAAATTTCAGTCTGTGGATGAGGGCTTCAGATGTCAGTATTTGTATGACTGCCAAAGAACAGAAAATAACAGCAGCCAAAGGAGATGCATTTCTTGAATTACAGCACTTTTCATTAGTTAATACCCGGGAGGATTCCTTTGGATGTGCAGAAATGCTTACTGTCATCAGACGAGAGGAGAGGAATCGGAGGGAACAAAATCTTTATGAACACAATAAAATGTGACTCCTAAATGACTGAACAAATGACAAACTATTGTTCACTTTCAGATGCAGAGGGCTGTTCCCATGCCAGAGAGGAAGTAATGTATGATGGTGCTAAATCTTTTCCCTTGAACCATCATTAATTCATTTCTGCAATAAATTATTTATTAAAAAATGAACACCGTTTTTTGTCATCTGCTCTGTGTGACTGCCATATTTATTTTTCTTTCAATGGAATTGTGTGTGATTCATTGCAGAGTCTCCAAGAGGTGTTTGAGAGAAAAATGACGGCTTCTCTCAGCCTCCTCTTCACATAGTACCGGTTCAGGCATATTTTGCCTTCTGAGTTATACGTCGTGTGCAAAGTATTTCAGAGCAAAATGAAGCATGATGCTGAACATGTCGAACACGTCAAAAGACTTGATGCTAAAATGATAGGMGGATGTAATTATTGACAATTCAGTTATTGGTTGTTTACCTTGGTCTCTAACCACTATTATTTGGCAGAAGTGAGGCTTGAGGAGGAATTTGAAAAAGGGAAAGGCGGGGTCTTTCCAAATACTTTAGTGGGACCCTTCAGTCATAGGGAGCGGCTGCTACGGGGCATGATCGGGTCAGAGAACCAGAGAGAACATCGCTGCTCAGAGAGAGGACAAAGAATGCAGATGGCAAGGAATATTGCAAAGGACTTTAAAGGTGAATATTCATAGCCCAAGTTTCATCAAATTGATTAATATATCATGGGACTACATGACTCAGAATGTCTCTTTCTTTACATTTCCCACATTACTTTAATCATGAATTTGGGCATTAGTGGTCCTGTGATTCAGTGCTTAATCTAATAGAGACTCAGCTCTTTTCTCTGATACAAGTCCTATTATCCATGTGTATTTAAATCAAAGCAGTGATCTGTAATTCATTCACTACTCCAGAATMAGAAAATGTGGTTATTTCTCCCTCATCTGTCAGTTTATTTTGCTAACTCGTTTCCAGAGAATATCCATAATATTCTTTGAGGGCAACTCTTCTATTTGGATTTGTTTAACATATGGCTCATCTCCTCATTTGATTCATGTTTCCAAAACTACCTGGCACTTCAACATAGCAATTGTGTGCTTGTACTTTTCTGTTTGTGATATTAAATAATCATTATAGTGTCTCAAAGGATAAGAAAGTATTATACTATAAATTGCAAATTCAAAACATATATTATTATAGACAAGGAAATAAATTTATGTAAAATAAGAGATGAATCCTACTATTTTTCTGAATGCCAAGTAATCCTGAACAWAAGTATAAACTGACTGTACTGAATGTTAGTCAATTAGAGCAAGATAACAGCCAATTGTAGCCATCAAATATAATTGAAATATTGAATTCCTGAATCACTTACCTGGGCAAGAAACAGATAGTAAGTTGATTCAAATACAAATTACTCTTCAGATCATATACAAATGCAACTACATGGCTGGTAAGACATGCTAACATGTAATCTGAATCTCCTGGATCTCATTTCATCCTTCTAGGACATCAAGAAGTCTAAACAGATGCAAATCCTGTGCTGGGAAGTTATAAAAACATGCAATTTTAAAATTGCAACTACTCCTTTCCACACACTGCTGATGGTTTTTTTTTTACTTCTTGTTCTAATTGCTTGGTTCCACCAAAAATAAGAGAGAGAGGCTACTGATTATTTGTTGCTATTTATTTTCTGCTGTTAGTTTTCTCCTTGGTTCTCAGAAATGTCCATTAGACAATATGGGGAAGGAATGGTAAGAAAGGCACTGAGCACTTCAGCAGGAGCTCTGATTTCTTGGCACCATTGAACCACTGGAGCACAGCTTGTGTCACCTCCTTATTTGATACTAGTGTGCTGAGAACAGCCTTCCACATGCACTTATTAATTTATGATCATGTTYTTAAAGCTTTCAGACCCTTCTACTCAATAAAATACTGAGCAGTTCCATCAGCTACTATATACACAGGAGTTCTCTTTTTCTTCTGAAGAATAATGATGCTGTTATGCATTTTCAGGACAGGAACTTCRTAAGTTAGAACTAGCAGAATAAAATCAATTGCTTATTTATAAGTTAGAAATCCCCCACAATACATAGTATACATTGTTTTTTCTGGCTGTTATATTTTCATTAACTAGATATCAGTATTTTTTTTCACAGTTCATAGCATTTAATAAAAACAAGATGCCTATATCTTGAGAATGAAATCTAGATTCATTTAGTAAAGAACATCCAAAGAAAAAGATTAAAACCATTAGAATTGTTGCCTGCCTTATTAATGAAGAGAACAGCATCCCGGATGGCTTTTGTTGTATGAGTGCATGTGTACATGTGTGTTAAAAAACAAATAAGGAGATTTGTCTGAGTGACTCTCACCTGGAGATGATTGCTTCTTAAAACATGACAACTCAGCTGCTTCCCATAATCCAGCCATACTCCTTCAAAAAGCACGCCACTGCCAGGCATCTACAGTCTATTCTGCACAAGAAATAGAAAGAAAGAGCAAGAGAAAAGGTCTGAAGACGAAATACCATACACACACAATGTTTGCTCCTGCATAGATTGGTACGACCAGCTAATGCTGGGGTATGCGTTACAGAACAGGATGTTTGAATACTAGAAGAGAAGAGAGCTCAACTTGCTTTAAAGACATTCTACATGATTCATTTTGCTGGGAAGATTTTATTACCATATTAAATTGTGATATTTTATTTCATTCTATATGTCTCTTCTCTGAGCCAATGATTTCAGAACATTATAGTAAGAGCAACACTGACTAAGGTTACATTTTCTTTTCCTTCTATTCTACAATTAGTATTTGTGTTATAAGTTTCTAGAATGATCATGTTGTGGGATGAAACTTGTCATGTTTCATCGCTGGAATATATTTTTTGTAATTTTGAGCTAAAAATATTTCTGCTTTCCAGAATGGCTAATAAAACAGTATTCCTCTTTCCATGAATCTTGCTAAATTTTGATAACTTACATTGCAAAAACAGACAAAAACAAAACAAAACAAAACAAAATCATTAGCTCAAAGCTGGAATTTGGCCTGAAAGAAGATCATATGGAATAGATATTTCCATTGTCAAGTTCTCAGCCTCTGAAAATCCACACAGCTTTGCTGTTCAAAACACTGAACACCTATCCCTCCTCACAACAAGTCATCACCCCACAAGACAGGCTCGAAGGTCCACGACAGAGACGCTCCCAGCCCCAGTCTGACAGCCAGCCCCGGTGCCCAGGGAGCTGAAAAGGTGATGAGAAGCTGCAGCTTTCCCGTGGCAGGAATGGAGAGCAGCTGCACGCCTTCACCACAAATGCAGTGAAACGTATTTAAYGGTCAGCTCTCTGATTTACTGTCTCACCTTCTAGTTCCCTCCTTTGCCAGCACGTCTAACCTAATCCAGGCTAATCAGAAGCCACATTCACTTCTTTTGTTTGCATGCTTTTTCTAACAGGTGCAAAAAAGTTCACATACACGACAGGATTTCCACAGGAAAGAAATAATTTCTTGGTTTGTTTATGGTCACTTAAGCGTTGGGCCTGGCATGGTGTGTCCCACAGAGAGGGGGGCTCTGCGGGCATCCTTTCGCAACAGCAAGTGAGCCTGTGTCCAGCAGGTTGTACGGTAGTATAGCAGGGATCAACTCCTATTCTCACTTGGTCGTCCCCCAGAAGTTAYGGCAGTCCCATGTGCCCAGTCGTATGTGACCCCCATGAGGGCAAGCTCACCCCAAGCAGAAATGCTACTGAGAAAGGAGCACACAAGGACCGCTTCACCCCRTATCAGGGGGACACGATTAGAGGATTAATCCTGCCTTTTCTCCAGGATTAGATCTCAGCTCTGGGAACTGGGTAAATCCCCASAGAAGCTAGCTTCATCTGGGAATGTGCTGGCTGAAGAGAATGCAGAATCCACCTTCAAGCCTAACTTGAAGTATTAAAGACCTATATGGTGCTCTGTTTCCGTACATAATAATTAAACTTGCCCATTTTTGTGGTGATTAGGAGTCATTTTAGTTGCACTTTGAAGTTTGTCTCCTCTCATCCTCTTTGTCCTCAGTTCTTTTTTTTCCCTCAGAATTAAGCATGTTTGATCTGCATGCCTGGCCAGATCTTTGATATTCTGCATCTGAGTCCCCACATTTGCATGTCTGTGTCATTATAACAGTCCCATTTCTGTGTATTTTTTTCCTGCCAGTTTTTGCTTGAAAATGATTCAAACATCTCCAGATTTGCCAGTTTAATTCTGCACCTGCATATGGGTGCTAGCTAACATTAACACCAATTTCCACTCCTCATTAATTACACTGAACTGTGTGGGAATGCTCCATCTCCAACAGTATCACATTCTGTGTTTTCCTAAGAGATTCTTTTGTGACAGGAAAGCTATTTCCCTTTTTTTGTCAACTCAACAGCTGCAGTCCATCCATTTATAATATAATTGATAATGGTTGTCTTCAGTGTTGTCTATTCCATTTTACTTGTGACCACAGTCCAGATCTCTGAGTAGGTGGTCYCTGAACCATGTGAAGACTGTCTCTGGATGAAGGTGAACATGTCAACAGCTTTCACTTAGTATGACATCTATCTTTTTTGCATGAACCAATCCATCCTGCAGTGGACAGACATTTGGCTGCAAGTAATAGAATGCAATTTTTGTAATTCACAGTGGTGTCTAGCTTCCCTGTCGTAATTTGAGCTTCTTTGATGTATTATTCCAGGAACTAGCCCTATATTTTGCCTGCTCACATTTTTAACCCGATGTCTATGTCAATGATTTCAACAGTAGTGATTCATATCCTATTCCAAATCAGATTAAACTATTATCTCGTGACTCAGAGATGAAAGGGAGTCACTTACCTTTTAGGAGGTACTAATTTTTTAGAGAGCACTTGATTTGAAAGCAGTCTGATCTTAAAGTTTCTTCAATATGAATTAAATCATTAGCACACAAACTTCTGACCCTAGAGTAGACTGGGCTTTTCTGCAGATGTTTGATAGTATAGCTGTAAGCATACTCCCTTCCACTAATTCATGTTATTGTCCTAAGATCCAGTCTTAGGACAATAATGTTTGTAATGGATCAGAACACAAATCTACCAAAGATTGTGTGTGTGGTTGAACAAGGCATTATTTCACTTTGCCTTTTATTGCTGACCCGAAGTCCTCTCTGCCTGGGACAGTTGTCGAGACCAACAGTTTTGCTGTTCTTGGGGGAAGTGTTCCTGAAATTCATCTGGGTACCATGTGTTGCATTCAGAATGAGCCCTGACTATCTGAACTTCTTTCTTAATCTGTTACTTGGACTGCTTGCTCGTTTTCTTGCTGTCAGTCTTGTGAATTGGCCTGCAGTGCCATTCTGCCTTTACTAGATCATTAATAAGACACTTCGTGATTAGCCAGACATCACGTTGGTCTTGTCTACAATCTTAGAGTTTGAATTGTGTGTTCTTTCTTTTTTCTTTTTTTTTTTTTAACTTTGTGAAAAAATTGCAATCTTTTGCAGCAAACAGCACTTGTGGCATGGTGTGATGAATCTGAGATGGTTATAAGCTTTATTACACAGTAGATAAGTGCTGTTGAAAAGGCTGCAGGTAGGTGTGGTCCCTATTTTCCTTGGTTACTATGAAAAAAATTAGCAAGACCATAGTTTAGACTTAGGTGAGAGGTCTCAGTAAGCGAGACCTAGCTGKATGCCTTTTACCATTATTAAAGCCCAGCTAATGCTTTCACTATTGAAACCACCAAAACCAATGTCTGGAAAAGCTGGGCATAAGCATTGCACTGAAAATGGGTCTGGACTGTATTACCATCTCTCACCATCAGGCCAGCATACAGGCACATCTCTGATATCTGGGGAGTTAACATCAATTCTCCCGTGCATCTAGCACCTGGCTGTTTAACCAACACGCTACCCAACAAAAACTTCTTATGTGAAGTCAAGAGCCTTTGCTGTTTGCATATATTTTACTTGGTGCCATTGCCAGTGAGAGATCTCCTTTTACGTTGCCATTATGGTTTTCTCATCTGGCAATTTTTTTGCTGCTGTAGTGCAGTTTTTATCAGCCTATTCAGTTTCACAGGCTGTGAAAGGAGCTGAGGCATAAATACTTCTTCAATAGACCCCAGTGGCCCCTTTCAGTTGAGGGCTATCAAATTCCAGGTATGGCATTTCTCATGTACGAGGATCCTCCTCTGAGAGAGGGCTGCAGCGGTGAGGCAAACCCTGCTTTTCTACTTTCTCTAACCAAATAGAGAAATCTCTCATTGGCAATAGGTAGCCATGGATGCGCCAACCTGTCACAGAGAAATGAACAAAAGGCCTGAGATTTAGGGTCCCTTCAAAGCCATGACAGTAAAGTAAGCATATGAAAAGCTTATTTTAATATTCTTCAGTAGCTCCGTAGTTCTTGGAGCTTAAGGGATAAGGTCTTCTTTTGACAGACTTCCAAACGTATTTGGCCAAGTATTACGGGTGGTGTCCAACTAGTTTATTTCAGATAACGAAATTTGTTTGTGCCTTTATAGCAAAGAAATTCAAATACTCTTATTACCTCTGTTTACATTTGCTGTGTACCAGTACTCTTCTTTCTTGTTCCGATTTGATCTCTTTTCCCTAAAGGAGTAAAAAGAGAAAAAATTACCTATGAATTTCAAGATGAAAATGACATATTAAGGCATTCTAACTATCATTAATCATTCAGAAAGCAGGAAAAACCAGACATTGGAACTGTGACCTTAGATCTGCCCCTCTCTGTGCATGTTCTGTATCACTAACTCCAAGGTCACATACTTTTCTTAATACACTACAATAATTTAATTGAGCTTCCCAGATTTCCAGGTATATGGGGATATGGTACCAATTACTACTTATTATGTGCTCCATCTCTCCTGGAAGCCTCTGTCCAGAAACCCGGTCATTTGCTACAGGCCTTCCTGGGCAGCTCTTTCCTGTGTGGTTTAGGCTTGGTTTAATAAGAGTCCCTACACTTGGAGAAGCTTGGTGATCAAAAAAGAAATATGCAAGGGATGGAGAAAAGAAGGAAATCATGTTCACTTTGGGCTTCTCTGTTCTGAGACAAAGACTGCGTTTTCCCTAAAAGAGAAGCTTCATCTCTGGGTCACACACCCGGAGATCTTTATGTGCTTATACCCTTCACAACAGCAGTCTTGTCCATCGCACTATACACTGCAACTGGTCTGCAAAGGCAGGATGACATGTAGTTCTCTGAAGACAAACACACTGATAGATGCAAAAACTTTGTGCTAAATGTATATTACTGAACCAGGCAGAGAAATGTCTCATGCAGTCGTTCAACTCTCAAGTCAGAGTGGCTAAAGAGCATCAGTTTGAAATCCCACCTCTGAGAGCAGCTTATCTCACTGTGAATTTGCATGCACGGAAAGGCACACAGCTTAGTTTTTAGGTCCCAGATTGGAGAGCACTGTTCAGATGAAACCTTGTTGTTGGCAGACTGTAAGAACGCTTTGTTCTTCTGCCTGTACAGAGATGCCAGGTGTCTCTGTGAAGAATCCRTGCGCAGGAGAATAGCTGAAAGAGATTTGATATATGAATTGGAAAAAAACATTTGCTGTAAATATSTGCTGTGAGATGGTTTTGGACTAACACTTTGCTGCTTCTTTCTCCTATTTCAGATCCTGTAAAAAAATCATTATGTGCTTCTATTTTTCTCTTCCTCTGCATCGATGTTTTTACTGCTTGTTTGCTAATGCATTTGTTTGCTTGTTTGCATTTTGCTACTGTTTCAAGCAATCGAGGCTAAAGTATGTCCTGTCAATAGAGAAAATGTTCTCATGAACTTTAAGCTGGGAAAAGAGCTTGTTAAATTCTGTTATCCCCAGTAATTTGAACTGCTATGTTGTTTTCTAGCAGAAAATGAGCAGCCAGTCTGTAAAGCACTGGCACATTTTGAGAACTAAATTCAGGCTTCTAGAGCTATAGATTGACAAGGGACAAATGTGTCTTCAAAAACAAGCCCAGAAGAACAGAGAATGTCACTGTAATAAATATTGCAAAGGCATTATTTTCATTTCCATCCCTGCTGAAATTACTGTTGGCAAGTCTGCCTGTGGTATCTAACAGGCTTCATTTCAAGATCCACTCTTCCTCTGGTGTCTCCCATCTCCATTCTTCTTCCCAGAATGCTGCAGTCMGATCCTCACTGCTCAGTCCTCCAGCCTGAGCCCGGTTGCTTCCCTGTCTGTGTTTTAGGCAAATTTCCCATCCTGAGGTGTTTTGAATTCTCTTCAGTGTAAATAATTAATGAAAGCTTCATTTCTACTTTAGGCTCTTACTGCGTCRCTACCAGATTCAAATGGGAATAATAAAAGATCTGGAATAAAGGGTGATTTGCTAGCAGTGATGAAATCTGTAGAAATGTTAGAAGTGATTGAAATATGAGCATAATAGTGTGCATATATATGTGCATGAGACTTAGGTTTTGTTCTGTTTTGTTTTTCGTAATAGTGATTAACAATAATGGCATTTCAACATTTTCAATAGCAACTGTGTCTTTGCGATGATAAAGATTTTCCAGAATCTTCTATGTGATGGAAAGGGCATGGCAAAAACTGTATTATCTGTTTTTAAAAAGAGATTTTGTATTGTAAGAATGCTTATTAATCTTAATGTACTCAGTATAGGTGATGCTGGCCATGAGAAAAGAATAAGTAAAAGCTACAATACGTAATTACTCATAGCTGGTGACATTTTATTCTGTTGGCTATCCTTACTCAGAGAGAAACTTCTAGTCTTTTATCCTGTTCTCATAACCATCCTTCTTCCCATGCTGACAAGATAAAAAAAAGTATATATATAATTAATAATTTTTAACCTTTTTCAAAATATTAGTARTTTCACTGTTATTCCTTAATGTTTTATTACAAACAGCATTACACTTTATCTGCTAATGTGACTGTATTGAGTAGGTTTGCATATCTTCTCTCTGAGAGCCTTGACTGCATGCTTGAAAAGGCATGTAATAAATTACGTTTCTCTGAAAGCCCTGGATAAAGATAGCAATTGGTTAACATAGAAATTTTTCATAAGGCCCAGAAACCTAAATAGACACATCTCTCTTGCAAGATATATGTAACCTCTGTGGTAGACTGGATGCAGAAGCTACTTCAGGCARAAGAAATCAGTGCAGCCAGCCTTTTCTTTAACTAAATCCTTGCTAGCTCCTCCACGTGGCATGCACTACATGGCAAAAGAGGCTCTCTTTGTACATGAAGCTGGAAATGTACCATCTAAGACATTTGTCCATACACCAGTGGAGCCAGTGGTGAGCAAGCAAGCCTTTCACCTCTACCCTGAAGAAAAGTCACCAAGAAAGAAACATTTTTGCCTCTCCTTCAATGTAGAGAGATGGAGAAAGAGACCATGGGCATCAGTAACTGACCTGCATGTGGAAGGCTGCAAATCATCACCATGTGCAACCCTGGAGGTGAATCATGCAAGCTCAGAGGAGCCTGTAGAACCGCAACAGGACTTAGCTATGTTCCTTGCCATATCTTTGGGGATAACTTTCCCAGTGATTCAAAAATTTCCCAACTATTTTCTTTCCTCTTTTTATAGGTTCTTCTTTATATAGGTTCTTCTACAGTTTTCGCCACTGCAATATTTTCAGTAGTACTTTCAAGGAACTTGGSTAACTTCTGTTAGGTCCTTGCTCTCCCCTCTCTCTTTCAGGGAGAGAAGTGTTTACATTACTCCGAAATGCTTCTGAAACATAGTATCACAGAAGTGAATGCGTATATTTGTATGTGTATAACTTTTTGTTAAATACCAAGGCCAAAGAAATGCACATTGCAGATAAGAAGTGGGAGGCTGTGTGTGAGGTTTGAGAGAAGGTGAGACTGTAAAACGATGGCTACCAGTTAGGAGTATTATATTTTGACTAAAATAGTAAAATATCATTTTAACTGTTCAGCCTCCTAAATTATGTGAGTGTTCCCAATACACATTCTCTGGGATGAGTTAACACTGCTTTTAGCAATTAGTTGCAATTTACTTCCAAAAGTCATTGACCATGAAGCTTTGCAACTGTTAGTGAGGTAATACAAAATATAATGTGTATTTTAAATGCAGAGAATTTCAGAGGCACAGTTAACTTGTGATTTAGAGAGTTAAAAACCCACATATGATATATTGTACTAAGGTGACTGGAGAAACAATAGCTCAGAAATATGATTTATGTTTTATGTGAAACATTGCTGTGGAAGGGATAAAAGCATTAGCACTTTATAGCAAGCCTGTAAACATACAGATTAACTGGAAGATTGTCGTCTCACTGACAGACTGTCAGCATTCATGTTCCAACAAAGCAGTCTGCAAGCCGAGCTAGGGACACAGGAAGCACAGGAGCTGTTGGTTTTTAATTATCTTTGTAGTGAGCTTATTCTCACTTCCATCTTGGAAGCCATGKTTTTTTGGACCACAGGCTGGCCTGGAGAAATTTGGCAAAGTCTTTCTGACAAGAAATACTTAAGTATAGTTCATCTGGGAAAGGGCTTGCGTGGTGAAAGCAATAATACAAAGAAGGTTTTATTTAGGATTCATGTTGCTTTGCTTTCTCCTTGTTGATGAGGAACAAATCATTCAGGTTCTCTTCTCTTGGGGCGATCAGAGGGAGACAGCTTGCAAAGCACGGGAGCTCAGCTTTGAGGGTGACAGGACCAGCCCTGGCCCCTACAGTCCAGCTAAGGGAACTAAGGGGACATGGCTCTCTACCCACCTGTGGTTGGAAAAATGGGTGAACTCTGGAGACAATTAAAATCTGAAGTGGTACAACATTAGGACATCAACCAGCAGTGTCAGCTAACCACCCTATAGTACTTTATGTGCTGTAAATGGTCCAGCTCAGACTAAAAGGTTATTTAGTAATCATTTGGGAAGGTTTGGGAGAAGAGGAGCTTAATTATGTGCGCTGCCTTTTTTATTTCTCCAGTTTTAATTATTGGGTCTTTTCAGGCTGTGAGCTGTACCCTAAGGAGAGGGAGAAAATACAAGCAGAGACACTTGCCTGGGGAGGCTCTTCCTGTCGATCAGAACTGGCTCCGCTGGGGAAACCTATCATATAATCCTTCTCACAAGCTGATTAAACTCACTCTTTCTAGATGCCATCACTCCYCCTAAACTTGACTGCTCTACTGACTTGAATATGCTGCTAATCTCCAGCCTGAATTTATTAATAATCAGTACACTTTTACTAAAGAAAATCCTCAATAAATTATACAGACTAGATTCTGCATATATGAAGAGGTTGAATGTATGAAGAGATTGCTTCAAAATCAAACATCTCTGCATCTGGATTAGAAGGGTCAAATTTTTAAAACTATTTTTTTTGCTTGAAACAACAGACTGAGGCTTACTGGCATTTTCAAAAGCACTGAAGACCTGAACCACTCTTGCAAATCTCTAGTAACCCTCCATTTCCTGCTTCTGAAACTAAACAGATTTACAAATCTGCCTTTAATGCTCTGCAGCAGCCTAGAAAATAGAGTATCTGCAAAGCTGGGGGGGGACACAAAGTTTATTTTCATCCTAGAGATGCAG
This sequence comes from Rhea americana, assembly GCF_003343005.1. Lineage (NCBI taxonomy): Eukaryota > Metazoa > Chordata > Aves > Rheiformes > Rheidae > Rhea > Rhea americana. Next base: position 5,033,400 of record NW_028186446.1, read on the forward strand.
GACTAAATGTGCCACATTTGTGATTACAAAAGCAAGTTTGCAGGCTGTGACTCTTAATGAGACATGATGGGGAGCTGATCAAGCATTTAAAGTAAAAGCTATAATGAAACTATGYAAGGTACAGAAACTTATCAGAGACTGAAAAGAAACATCTCGGTCATCGTATTTCTCCTGTGTATCTCTATATTTCCTTGCCTAAAGCTTAAATGCCTGAGTATATTCCAAGCCATTTATGCTTTGGCAGTGAAATAGTTATATTAAGATGAATTTCAAAACTGAGGACCGGGCTTGAGCCATAGGCTCAAATCTCATTAAAGATGTTTTGGAATTGAAAAATCTYAGGTCAGTAGGACTTTCAGTGCAGTAAGTGCATCCGCTTTACAAAGGAGCTGCACTGGAAGTTGCAATGTGTGGTGGAAAATGGTCAAAATGGAGCTTGGCTAGTGCCTACAAAAAAAAGTCAYTGAGAGGAAAAAAGAAACTTCATGACCTCAGACAACTTCCTAACTTTTCAACTGATGTCAGAACAAAGAGAGTAGCTGATCCCTCACCACTTCAATTTAATGACTGTCAGGAATATTCAGCTCTTCAGTGCATAGTGACCTGCCGTATTGCAGTGAAGATTACTGCCTTTTCTTTCTAAGACCAGAATCTTTAGTTCTCTGCAATTTAAATAATATTCTATTCCCTATGTGAGTTTTTCTATCTGAAGCTGCTTTCTTGAGTGCTACTAATCCAGGATAAATTGCTTGTCTTTCTGGTCCTGTAATTCAAATTTGTTAAAACTCTTGAAAGCTAGTAGAAATAAGTTTGAGCTCGGGAGGGTTTGCAGATTGCGTCTGGGTTGGTTTCTGAATCACCAAAAAACACCRGGTACAGCAAATGAGCTAAATGAAACCCATATTTCAGTTGTCCTTATCCACTTCCACACTCAAGTTAAATACCATATTTGCATAGATAGGTGGTTGGTAGCTGTGCAGCTCGAAAATTACCTTTCTCTCTATATTAGTACCAAGAYGTCACCTGCAGCAATTTTAATTATACAGTCTGTGGATACTGATTCATTGTTAGTTTGAGTGAGAATGGTATATGTGGGAATGGGAGCGGATGTGGGGCAGTGTCCATTTTGGACATGAATTGTTTTCCAGTACAAATTCCTGGGAAAATTGTATTAGAGTCGTGTGCCTCTTCTTCAACCCCACTCCAGCTCTTCTGACATTGAGTGCTAAGAAGTCATAACGTTTAATATCCACTTAAAACATGGGTAAATTCTTGTATTGTGGGAGTGAGGAGGCAAATAGTGCTGGAAGGGACTCTGGTTACTAAGTGAGATGGGAAGAGGACACAAAACCTGCAGCTGGATGGAGCAGACTCAGTGGGCTCATCCCATCTAATGTCAGTTGTCTAAAGGTTAGGTATCTATCTAAGGCAGGTATCTGGGTACAGCTCCCTGTAATCAGTAGAAGATAGGTAGCATCAGAAAGCAGCTCTCTCATAAAATAAGTGGAATTGATGTCCTTATGGAGGTGTCTGTCTTCCTCCACTGACTGGAGAGGAAGCCTAGATGACTGTCTCAGATTAGGCTGTTAACTTCTAGGAAGCTGTAGTTGCAGGAGACGAACCCTGTGTATACTTAGCAATTACTGCCAGTAGGATTTCAGGCATTGGTCTTGAATCAATCAGTCTGCTGCAGTTGTCCCCAGTAGTACAAAAGAGATATGTAAGATCTTTGTGGTGAAGGAAGACAGCTCTGCAGCAAAGTATCACTATCTGTACTGAGRTCAGCAGAGTTGGACAGCTCTTTCTCAATTTCATTAAAAGAAATTAAAATAGCATCCAGTTTTAGTCCCATACTCCCCAGAAGTTATTCAGAAAGTGCCTAAGTCTCAAGCTCTAGTGAGTGCGTGTTGTGTAGCCCGTGCTGGTTAGGGCCGGGGACAAAATGCTAATACCACTGGAGAGTCTCTAGTTATAGTCACAGTTCCACGCTAAATCGAAACRGAAATGACTGTGATTCTTGCAAGGCATTACAAAATTTCAGGATTAGATTTGCAGACTTGTGAAATTTTTTAATTTTTAGATGGGATTTGAATAAGCACTTGGACAACTGTATGAGCCTCCAGTCCTACAAAGTTCAGGATAATGTTAGTAGCTGGCAACAGGATCACTGATCTCCCCTCATCTTTAATTTTTGAGCTACAAAACCAAATATTAAAACATAAAGACAATTTATTCAATTTGTTGATTTATAGGACAGCAAATCTTTTTTTTCCCCTATCAGCTATATTTTACCTGATGTTTGTCTTTGTACATCCTCAATCTGTCAGAAAACATATTTGCAATGAATTATTATATGGCAGATTTATTAGTTTTATTTGATTTATCAAAGTGACTAATTAATTCTGAGCATTTGGTACACTTTTTAATGTGATGTCTTTATTTTTAACCCTACAATACTGTCTTACAAGGAATTTTTTCAAAATGAATTTTAAAACCAGTGAAGGCTACCTTATAATACTTTTTTTCCCTTATATTTACTCTCCTTCCCTACCTTCATTGTGTCAGAGAGTTTAAATATTGCTTGCTGCAATTATACATTAATGTAAAAATAATTTTATTGTATTAATGCAGAAACTTCTGCCAGGTCCTTTTAGTTGATCTTATCCTTTGTTAAGAAGAATTTTTTAATTTTTAATCTGACAAGAATTTGTCTTTTCCTGGTTTGGAAGTCACATCACTTCATGTTAAAATTATGGAAATTTAATGGGCTGAAATGGATGAAATAAATTAGTGAAGGCTAAATATCCAGCAAAGTGGAAAGACATACAGTGAAACAAGTTAGCTTCCCAAGGAACAATGCAATATTTGACAGAATATTTTAGAAGATATAGCTGACATGATGATAACACCATTTCAGGCCTTGCTTGCACCACTCAGAGGGATTTCAAGACCTTACTACGTCTGTAAAATTCAAGCAAATCTGAATGATATTACTTAACATTTAATCTGAAGTTTAGGCTATCTTGAAGAACATGAAATTTAGATTATCTTGAAAAACATTTAGCATGACTTTACTAGCTCACCGAATAGTTCTGCCAGAATAAGCAGCAGAAGCTAAATCACATGAAAGGCTTGTAAGCAGATGGGACAAGAAAATGCAYATGCCCTGCTTGGGAACAACCCCAGAGGTGACGCTGCAGCAGGCTGGTAACACCACCAGTCCCAARCTGGTTCCTTCTTTGGTGGAAGAGAATGCCAGGAGACGAGGAAGGCATTAGCTGCTCTTGTAAAGGGGTTTGTGAGACACGTCACCAAAAAAAGCGGGATCCTTTCCCGATCCACATGGAGGGGTGAAGGCCTGTACGTTTGCCGTTTTCTGTGTTCATCTTTTCTTTTCCTATTTTTGCTTAAGGACAGAGTAGGGGCATTATCTAGCAACGGACATATTATAATCAACACCACTTGATCAGTAGTTCTAAGTACACATACGTATTTAGAATATAGGTGTAATTCATATATATGTGTATATATGTGTAAATGCACGTATGCACTGGATCCCTTCTTGCTTGAGCTTCTCTTATTAAAAACTGTATGAGACACTTGGATAAGTCCAGATATTCCATCAATCCAATATTCTATCCTGAAAACTGCAGGGACCGACTTTAACAAGAGTAGGAACCTCAACTGTTTGGCTCAACTGTTTTGCATCAGCAATCACTAAATATCCTGCTTGCACCCCAAAAGTGGATGTGAGAAGGAGCACTGAGAGAGAAGGGCAAGAGCACGGAGGCCTCCCATCGTCTTTCCTCTGAAATCCTCTTGCTTCAGGCTCATGGGCTCTGGCCTGGTTCAGGGAGAAAATTTTGTCCTTACACCTTTGAACAAAATGCACTAAGGAGTGCACAAAAAAGAACAATTTGGGGGCCTTAGAACATACCTGATGGTTGTACAGTCCCTTTATCTGATTCCTGATAAAACAACAGCAGCTTAAGGGAGCACTTTATGCCACCATCAGCACTCTGCAAAATACAGTACAGGAGCCTCCAGCGAGCCATTAGCTAATACTAAAATCACTAAATATAATCACACAGCAAGAAGAAAGGGATTATTTTCTTTCACAAATTGTTTTGCAATATTAAAAATATTCATTTTTAAAAGGCTTCTTCCTGCAAGTGGTAGCTTCTACACATTTGGAAGAGAATAAAAAGCCTGTGTTTGATGCTGAAGTAGGCAGTGATAATGTTGCTTACAGATAACAGGACCTTCAGGAAAAGCACAAGAGTAGAAGGTAGGAAGGTTCAAGAGGTTATAACCAAGTCCCTCTGATGGCATTTTTACAAGACAACTCTCCAGATGAAATGATCTGAACTTYTGTTGCTATTATTAAAATGTGAAAATTTTTTCTCTTTCACTTCAAATACCCTTCACTGGATGCATATACATTGTAAATGTTGTCTTTATGCAGCACATTTCTGACAGCCTTTTAATTATAATAATTAAAAACTGTTTACGAAGTCAGATAAAAAGAAGGTTGAGCTAGACCAGCCTATGACTTTCACTGCTGAAAGGTTCTTGGTGTCAGAGCTAGTAATAGTTTTTGACTGTGAAAAAGTCTTACTTCTGCAGCAACAACTACAGTCTGATGCAGTGTTTTGTGTTTGCAGAAAATTCCAGCATATTATATTGTCATACCCATGATAGTATAAATGACCTCAAGCTTTGAGTAAGATACAGTAGCTGGTATATCAATTTAAATGATTAAGCAATGAACCAGGGACAAATCTCCCCTGTCATTTCTGTGTCTGCCTGCTGTGCCAAGTACACAAAGAAAACACGAAGACATCAGTATGAGCTGCATTTTCAATCTGGGAGCTTTTAGGGAAATTACAGGGTTCTGCAGAATTTCATTCCCCATTAGGTTTGACTGGTGTTAAAGCGGAAAAGGAAAGATCCCTTGTACCTTTTGTCCCCTCTGAGAATCTGCATGCTATGTTTAGGCRAAATGCTTTATCTAACTGAGAATAATCACTCTGTAAAGCCAAGCCTGCCATTTCCCTTATGTGGCAATCCAGTTTTAGTCTATCACTAACATATGAGAAGTAGAAAGTTATTGTAATATTTTGTGGATGCTTTAAAACAGTGGGAGGATGTTCCTTGTTCTGATCCAAAAGATAAACAAATCAACAGTTTCTAAATGGGGAAACCTTCATTTCTAAGCCCAAAGTAGAAAGCTTTTTGTCTTTTGCCAAAATGGGGCACGGCAAGGATCAGACTCTGTTTKGGGGGTGTCCACCTGCTTTGTCCACTGATGTAGCACTGAACACACAGAGGTTTTCTGTGGGTACACTGGTTATATCTGGTTATAATCATTGCAGAGTATTTTCAGATTAAAATTAATCTGTATTTTAACTGATAGCATTCTTTTTCTTGGCCAGTGTACATAGACCTATATACGACAGAAAAGAGAAAAGGATTTGGATGAAAATTTTTGAAGCATCTAGAGAGGTTCACCAGCCATTGCAAGATGCCTCAGGAATGAATGTGCCAACAGGATGGGGAAAATCAGCACAGYTGATTCAAGGAAAAGAGTTTAGGTAAAAATCTTCCTCGTTCACTCCAGCCAACATACACTGATTTTCATTTTTAAACATTTGAGAATAAATTGGTAACTTTTTAAAATATAACCAAAATTATAGRTATAGGTAGTATAGGAACCCCTTGTCTACAGCATAGTATTAGAGGTGCAGCTTGAAGTTATTGTCAGGTGGAGTACTAGCATCCCACTCTCTCCTGCTGGTGTGGCTCATTGATATACTCTGTGTATCACTGTGCAATGWGAATGCAGTTTGTGGAATGTTGTCCAAAAGTGACTTACGAGTCTATCCAGAAAAATAAGGTTCCTAAAGATGAAAACCCTCAACTTAGTGCAAGACGTTGGTGTTTTCCACATATAGACTTCACTGGTATTTCCATACAGTTCAGTTTCCTGAGATTTCAGTAAAGCAGAAAGACTTCTTATAGTTGAGGACTTGGTAGGGATCAGGGGTGAAACTGTGGAAGGCAAAGGACAATTCAGCTTTCAGAGCCTGGTGGGTTACTGTTTTGGGGCTATTTTGTTTCTCATGCTCACAAGCCTTGCAATATTACATGTGTCCGAAGGCTCTATTTTGGCCCCACATCCTTGTAAGTCCTCCAAACCAGCAGTGACATATCTAATGAGCGCTCACAGGTTTCAGCACATCTGTGCTCAGTGGGAGGCTGTGGGAGGTCAGGCATATGATGCGTGCAGAAACCTGCATACAGAAACCCCGCACGCAGCTTTTGTGTCCTGTAAATCACTTCCAACCACTCCACATCAGTGGAAAAGTATTCAGCCCTCAGTGAGCAGTCTTCTGAATAATGATCGCACCATCCTGTAGCTGGATAGGGAATATTTTGCAGAGAACAAAGAATATTTACCCAGCTTCCAAACACCAGAGAGGTTCTCCTCAAATGTTTCAACAAAATCTGCTTTCTAAAAATAAAAAAAMCAAGGTTGGACTGTTTCCCAAAGGTAAAGTGGGCTAAAAAAACCTTCTCCAGTGGGGAGAATTTGCACTCTGCGTGACAGCTTGACTAATCTTGGCTGATACCTCTTACAGCTGCAAAACTAATAAYACTACAGACAAACAGGCCAAAAGAGGGCTTTTACCAAAGACCGCAGCTTTGAAGTCAGATTTTGGAGGCCTTCTAGCCAGCAATTGCTGACCAACACTTTCCTTGATGGAGGGAAGTTATCATCATTTTTCTATTTCTAACTGAAAAAAAATCCCAGAAGCTCTTTCACTCTTCATTAGAAAGTCCTTATGAACCACTGGGGTCTCCCCTAGCTCCAGTCTGATCTCTCTCCTGCATGCTAAGAACCTGCTCCAAGCAAAACAYCCCAGTTAAATCAATGAAAGTGTTGCCCGAATGAGTATCCGGCCTTGTAGATGTTAAGCTGAGTGGAAAGATCCTTGCATGATTAATTTCCCAAGCCTCTCAGCATCCGAGTATCCTGTTCCTGAATTCTGTGCTCAGGGCCTGAGCCAGAATGCAATTATGTGCAATTTCATCAGCACTRAATAGGAGGAAATAACTCCCTCCCAGAGTAACGTGTGATAATGATGCTCATTCAGTGTACGTGGCTTGTCCAGTGCTGTTGCACCAGAGTCACATTTTTGATTTTCTAAGGTGTTCTTCAGCACTGCTATTGTTTGACAAATACCTTCTCATCTTATATGAGCAGTTTTGGTGTGAACCTTCAGACTTGATATTTCTGTGCTACATTATATTCACCTTCGAATAACAACACATTTAATATTTTGCACTTTTTTGCCAGTTATGCTGTCCTGGGGAGCTGGATGATGCATCACAGAAATCCCCTTGCAAACACAGCTGCCACCGGAACTTCATAGAGAGAGATGCAGTATCTGTGGAGAGAGAAAAAAAGGAAGTTTCCTTCCTTTACAAAGATTACCTTGAAAGGATTGCTGAGTACAAATTGAAAAGAAGAATTGCAAGGACTCTGCAACCAGAATCCATAAAACAGCTGAAGACGCATTTTTTTGCTGTTGCTGTCTGTGCAGCAGAAGTTGCCTCAGTTTGAGCAGCTCCCCAAAGAATCTTTGCAGTGACAGCCCCCTAAATCCATATACTGGCTTTATACATGAGGAAGCAGGTTTGTACCAAGTGTTGTCTGTGGCAGAGGGGCATCCAGCTGCTCTAGCCCAAATTACTGTGGTTGACTGGCTTGATACATATTTTCAGCTCTCTCTAACTTACTGCTAGAATTGGAGAGGAACTTCTTTCTTCTGTCCCCCACAAGAGTTTCTAGAGGTGCAAGGCAGATACATTTGCTAACCACTTTAGCTGCTCCACGGCAGAAAAGGAGGCATCAGGGCCCAGCTGCTCAGGAGAAACCTACCCAGATAAGCCCCAGCATTGAAGAGTTACTGGGAGAGAAATCAAATTCTTCCTGCCCTCACCCAAGGAGGTAAATTTTCCCACCTTTACCAGAAAGTGACCTCCCATTGCCAGGAGAAACTTATTCACTCTCCCAAATCACATAAATGATCTCTTTCCCCAGTCAGCTCCTAGAGGAGAGCCATTTCCCAGGGGTTTAGCTTGACCACAAAGATTGCAGAAGACTTGATTGTCCCTGGTGCTGTGACTAGAGAGCTGCTGATTCATCAAAGACTTCAGAAGGAGCTAAAGAGAGACAGTGAAATAGCAGATGGTTCAAAGAGTATTGCATCGGCAAGTGATGGTTGGAAGAGCAAGACACACAAGAAGAAGGGGTAGGGAAAGCAGATTGAAGGGGGTGTTTTCTGAGAGTTAGGAGAGCACAAGATCTTGTCAAGGGAATTTTTCAAGCACCAATGGCATATTTCAGAGAAAACTTGAACAATGTGGCCACTGGTTTGGTAAAACTCACTTTCTTTTCCCACTTCCTGCAATATCTGCTTTGTCATAACCAAAGTAGCAATACTGAATTTTCATCAGCACAAGGAGATGCCCAGAGAGAAGCCTATCTGACCTGCTTTTGCCTCTGCAAGGTCAAATGAAAGCAGCCATCCTTCTAAGATTGAACCTAGAACTTAGAACTTTTAAGTTTGATAAAACTTCTCTAAAATTTAAGTGTGAAGAGTGAATTGAGTTTTTTTTCTTAGGATGAGCAAAAGATACTGGCATTACTGGGACCTTTTTCTTCTGCATTTCTGTGTAACAGTCATCAGAACAGCTCCTTCTTTAGATTACTGTAAACTAGAGCATGGGCAGAAAGACCATGCTCATCTCGCTGCTTCATGCAGCAGAATGGGTTTAGCAGTTCTTCCCTTGTGCAGACCCTGTGTTTTGAAAGTTATCCACAGCCATTCAAAGGCAGCAACTGCCCTCTCTCATGATATAAACAAAGTCAGAATTAATTATTCAGTGCGGCTCATGCCATTTTGATAATTGAGCATGAAAGCCTAGGAAAAAAGCTAATGATGTTGGTACCTTTCCAAACAGTCAGGCTTGCCAAAGAGAACAGTTCATATGGAGGGAAAATTGTTCCTCTTCTGCCTCCACAACAGAATTCATCAGAGTAGCTGTGTACAGGGCTATTAACCAGTGTTCATGTTGCTACATCCAATACAACATTCAGGGGAAGGAAATCATAGTGCCCACTATTGTAAGTGCCCAGTAGTCTTCCAAGGGCAGAGCTACCCACTTTCCTCAAGATGTGTGCAAGCTCAGCCGCAAGTCCTGGTGTAGATCAACAGCTCTCTATCACAGACATGTACTCTGAATAGGCTCATTGGCTCTCAATACTGATTTATAGGGCTAAAGGCATAGCCTGCAGCACAGCTTTTACTGAGACACTAGTTCCCAAGTAGCCTTATGCAGTCAGGATGTTTTCGATAGCTTTCTACTGCCCTCCTACAGTTTCCTAGGCTTGCATTTCTCACCTCTTTATTGTTTAGTTTCCTACATACATCTGAGAAAGAAAAGAACAGACCTGCACCCCATGAGATTGCATAAGCAGTGAGAATGTTTTGCTTGACATATTGATTTCCATTGTGCAAACTGTGTTTTACTTTGCTAGCACGTTATACACTTGGCTTACACAGTACAGCTGGGAAGCCTGCGAGTGTTTCTCAATAAACCTTGTTTTCTCAATGTTAATGCTATCTTAATTGCTAATACATTGGCATGATTTCCAGTGCATTGTCATGAGAGGGAAGAAAAGTTAGACAGTTGATAGTTATACTGCTGCTGAGTATGATATTCCATTCTCTCATCACTGAGTCCTGTTTCCCAAGTAGGGAATAAATGGGTACATAGTTGTTCCTTATTTCCTTTATATATCTAGACCTAGTCACAGTGGTGAAAGATGCATTTGCTTCTACTTCTGCCTGGACCACAAAATAGTAGTGCCTGGGTTGTGGGGGAAATCAGAATTTCCCTTGTCGCAGCTTGTGTAAGTCACCTCTCATCCTGTCATGTGCTCTGAGAAGAGTCTGGCTCCATTTTCTGTATCTTCTTCAATCAAGTAATTGAAGAGAGTAGCAAGATCTTTTCATAGCCATCTCTTACAAAGCGTGAACAAACCCAGCTTCCCCATCTCTCTCTACCCCTCAGGTGCTCCATTCCCCTGCCTGTCTGRGTGGCCCTCCACTGGACTTGCTGTAGTGTGGCAATGTCTTTCTCATATTGGGGAGTCCGAAACCAGAGCCARTGCTCCAAATGTGGTCACACTGGTGTGGAAGAAAAAGAAAGAGTCACTTCCCTGGTTGGCTTCCCCTGCTGGTTATAGTCTTGCTAAGATAGCCAGTATGCAGCTGGCCTTCATTGCTGAAGGTGAAACAGTAGTGAGCACTTGCAACTTACTCCCCAGGAGAATGGTCACATCCTTTCTGCAAGACTACTTTCTGGCCAGTCAGCCCCCAGCCTGTGCTGTTGGATGGAGTCTTTCCATCCTAGAGGTAGGATTTTGCTTTTGTTTTTGCTGAACTTCCTGAGATTCCTGTCAGCTCATTTCTCCAGTTTGTTCCAATCTCTCCCAAAGTACAGGATCTCTCTTCTGCTACTTCTCTTTTTTACTAATGCTGGTGCCTAACCCAGACCAGTGCTAATGTGGGCCGTATCCAAGAGCTGCCGCAGGCTGTCAAGTGTTGATGCTGTGCTGAGAGTCTTAGTTTAGTCAAATGAGCGCTCAGATCACCAAAATCAGTCATGTCATCTCCATCAACCTTGAGCTGTAAACTGTGTCAGTCTTAGCCTTGCTACCTTCTTTTTTATCATCCTATCAAATCTGACAGACAAATTAAAAGGAAATAAGCAAAAACAAGGAAGAAAGAATATTTGCCATTGAAACAGCTGACACTGCAACAAGGTGTCACCTTAATTCAGAGATGGGCTTGAACAGGATCCAGAACCAACAGGAGCCCAGAGCCAAAGGTCCCTGGAAGCACAGCATCCCYCTGTTCACCACAAAAAGCTGTGGAGCTCATGTGGCAAGGACCTCAAAGGCACTAAGGACTTAGTGTACCAGCTGAAATCATGAGCCGTGCAAGTACTCAGAGATCAGGTCCTGGCATCTCAGCCTCAGTCAGGTCTAAGAGCTGAATGACTGTGTGGACTCAAGCTGCCTCTGATGCAAAACTTATCACTCACATATACATATAATGTGTGCCCTGCGATTACTATATACACCCTCTGAATTATCATATTGCAAACTATGGCCGCTCTGAATATCTAACATAATAAATGACAGTTTAACTCCAGTCATTACAGACCCTGTCAGAACTACTTCGGAACAAAACTGTGATTTTTGATACTAGTTGATGATGATCTTTTTTTTTCCCTTATCTTGTCTGGCTATCACCGCTTCAAGTGCTCCTTCATCTTGGATAGCAAAAATGTAATCCGATAATTGAATGACAGACCACTGCAATCAGCTTGGTGGAAACCTATTCAAATATTCATTCACTGACGTATTCAGTCCTCAGCCACTCTATTATTAGTTTCATTAAAGTTATTTAAATGCAGATGTGAGTTAGAGCAAAAGCATGGAAGACAATCATTTTCCCTCTAAAAGAAGTCTGAGTTAAGCAAAGATCACAAATCTGATGAGGACTGGCTGAATCAAAGCAAATGCTCACACATAATCTGTTGCCAGAATAGGATCAGAAGATATGATGCCGGTCTAAACAATTAAAATTCTCTATGAATCAGCGTGGAGGTTGTGGCTGACTCAAAAATACCCCAAACTGCACTGTGATGCTTGCATTCAGGTGCACTGTGCCGGGGACTGGATGCCAAGGGGAGACCGAGGTCTGACTGCTGGAGAGCAGGCGAGCTGGGGCAGCACGGAGCTCAGAGCGCATCCGCTCGCACTGCTTCTTGCCTTTGCACGAATTAGCTTGTATACATCTACGCTGCTCTGCAGGTTGCAAYGTGCTATACCTCCCTGCTCTTTAGGCAGATGTGTGTCCATAGCTTTTCTAAAAATATGAACATTTTTGGAGGGATTCAGGTTTTACGGTCTGGCTGTCACTACAATATATCACCAAAAAAGAGAGACAAAGAAAGTGTTTCTAAAAGCTGTRTTTGTTAAAATATTTGACTAAAACCATTGTGCTTCCGTTTATCTTTCAGTTTCATGGAGGAAATTGCAGGGAAAGTCCAAGTCTGATATAGATAACTTTTTGCTTTGTTTCACTCCTTTTGCAATGTGTTTCCTTCGGAGGCATAATTTSCATGCTCAGATTCCTCTGTCAGGAGCTAGAGATACTGAGATACTTTCTGAGATGTGTTCAGAACTTTTTTTTCCTGGTGTCAGAGTAGGTGAGAAACTCTTTGGTTTCAGCTGTGACTGTGTTGTGGAATAAGGCAAAACWCCGTAGCTTCCTGACAGCATAACACTGCCTGTGATTATCATATTTTTCTTATCTCTCAGAGTCATAGGATCAGCAGAAGAAGTGGCAGGTGAGGATTTGCAATCTGGCCAATGCTGTGTTGCCTTTTTTTCTGACTAGTCCTGCTCAGCAGCCATGGAGGGCATATAAGCCCTTGGCAGAAACAGCTATAAATCTGTTTGGTGAGCAACTGCTTGGCTGATTGCTTTTATCTGCTTGTACCCCTTGATAATCAATGACAGATATTAACTTTGATCTGACTGGTAGCAAGAAACAAAAACGACTCTTCTCTGCAAGTAAAAATGCCAGCTCAAATTCTAGCTGATATGTAAGGATATAAGGCAACCAAGCTCTTCAGAACAGAAGAAAAAGCCCTCTCTTAATTAGATCATGTCTTTAACCTAAAATATATCAAAAAAAATATTCTGAGCATGGTACTGAGCCATGTATGACTGAAGTTTACTTTATCCTGTGATTTGAAGTTGTCTTAATCAATTGAGCTCAAGMCAAAGAAAAGTTGGTGGAGTTGAAAAAGCCAGTGACAAGTTTGTATGTTTGAAATACATCTGGGCATGCCAGTTCACTGTCTTTGCTGAGTGCAGTTCTGCCTTACCAAGGGCTGGCTGCRGTTCCAAACTTGTAAAAGGAAGAAGCCTGCTGTCGATAGTATCAGCCAGTTGCAGGTGAGTTTATAATGGAAATGGACTTTTAAAGCTCATTTTGAAGTCTCATTATCTGTGTACTGAAAAATGCTAACAGGACTTCAAGTGATGTTATTTCTACTAATGGTTCMATCAGCAACTAATGCATTTATTTAGATCCTGTTACAAATTCCTCATAATGCGAATAAGCAAACATTGCTTAGTGACACTGTGCCCTTTGTTTATTAGTGTTCTGGTACATATATTGTTTGTCCCAACACAGTTTTTCTTTCACTAAAATTGCCTGGGAGKGGGTGTTACAGGAATCAGCTTGGGATCGTGATCATTTATAGCATGTGCCATCAGGAGAAAAGCTACCTAATAGAAACATCAGTTGTGTCCAGAACATATTGGCTCAGAAATGTCACTTCTCTGTGCCAGCAGCACACAAAACCCAGAAATGAACATGGGAACAGCTGCATYGTTCCTTCATCTCATCAATCAAATGCCAATAACGCTGCATGATGCCGATTGCTTCTTTCTCTCGTGTTTGGGAGGAAAGTCAGATTAAGTATGTGAATGGACAAGCAAGAGACAGAGGCCTGTTTTAACCACAACCTGTCTTCTGTACTTTACTGCTCCTGAGAATTTCAGAGGATTTATTCAGCATTTGAGACAGCTAAAATATTAGTACAAGGTGAAAATAAGAATTTTCATTTTATACAAAATTGCACTAACTTGAGGCTTTTTTCATTCTGAATCAGAGCATGAAAATGTCTATGAAACAAATATTTGAGGGAAAGAYTGGGTATGAAGTGGCTCAAATAAAATGTTTCATTTCAGTTTGACTTCTCCATCCCCCAGTATAAGATTCAACATATTTAGAAATGACAAAGTCATAAGGAAAAGAAAGGAAATTATTAAACATTCCAAAGCAACAAACTATTGAGTTTAAATCATCCCATTAATAAAATTAAATTCKTCTCTGAATGAATGCTCATCTTTGACTAAATGGTATTTTCAAATGAAGGATTACTACATTGGGGAAAATTATCCACTTTTCCATGACGCAGTGCAATAGGATGTTCTGCTGCAGGAATGTTACCTGCTGGAAGGGAATGGGAGATGCAAGGAGCATGTTCAGCCTTCTTCTCTCTTGTAGCCCTCTTTGGGCTAACCTGGCTAACAGCCCAGTTATTCTAGGGAATCCATGGGAAGAGATTACAGCTGGTGACCAGTCAGAAGGCAGTCAGAAGAAGACTCCAGAATCTGTGGAAGAGAAATCAGGGAGGGAAGGAATTCATGACCATAAAAAATAGCTATCTACTTACCCGAGGTTTTGAAAAGGTTGTTTTGCTCTTTCCTGTAAAATTTATTTATATGTTGGATATAAAACAGCATACTGTTCCTTTAAAGTTATAGGTTTGGACTGTGAGTCTGGCTTATTTAAAACACGATCTGATCAGCTGCATAACTCTCTTTCACAAACAGAGGACCAAGGAGAAAATGGTCAGACTTCAAAGGCATTTGTTGTTCCCATCGATTTCTGGTAAGAGTGGAAAGTGCTTGCTGCCCCTCAAATCATACTAAAAAGTTGTGATTTTTCCTTATTTATATTGGTGATGAATATGAAATGAAATGAATTATAATAGTTCAGCATAGCCAAAGCTGCTTGTACAAACAGGAGGACCTGGAGAAAAGTAAAATGGAGGTTGCATGGGGATTGTACATTTGGATGGACATGGTGAGACACGTCATTCATGCTCACCATTTCTAAAATCTTTAGACACTGGTTCCCTGTTATCATGGGATGGGAAGCTTAAGTAGAGGGAGCAGACAGACAAGCAGAGTTGCTGATAGTCACAATGGTTAGTATGGGGACGGCAACAGAGATGGACAAAGAWGATCTGGCAAGTCCTTGCTGTGCACCAGTGTGGTTTCGTTCTCGCTTTTAAGGCAGTGACACTTCATCGCTGATCCCAAAAGAAATCACCAAAGTCTGCGTAGCCAGATCTTCAGCAGACTGAAGTTGCTGCAGTGCTTTGAAGTCAGTGGGGAAACACTGATTTRTAGGTGCCAAGGGCCTGGCCCAAGGATTCTAAATGAGAATGGACATCTTAATTACATGTGGAAACAGCCAACAATTCCAGACTGCAGAGAGAGCCAATGGTTATAATTTAATCATAGTTTTCCACTGTTCATGACATTCTATGACATCAGCAGATTATTTAATTATAGATTTCTTTCCCTGCCCTGTATTATATATTATCAATCCCTGTGAAACTAGATGAAATTAATTAAGAAATAAGGTGTTAGCCATTATTTTGAGATAAATTTGCCTATCTGAAAAAGGACTGAAATATCYCTGAATGTGTGTCAAAAAAACTCCAGTGAAATCTCAAAGGCATCAAGATGTCTGATGAGGCACATTTTGTAGTTTTATTTCTCAAAGTGGCAAGATTGTTTGATGGTCCCCCATTTATTTGTAGTCTTCCACCTACAGCTTACTTCCTGCTGACTGATCTGAGAGAACACAAAGTCCTATCCATTTTTAACATGAGTTTTTCTGTTCAGCATGCTGCAAGTCTATGGTTTCACTGAGACACAGGACTTCAGCAAATACTTGCATTTATGGCTTCTCAGTAACAGATGAATGCAAAACCTTAAATAGAAAGATGCTGGTATTTCATACCAATAAAGCACAAGTCATATACCTTTTTTGTTTGCTTTTTAATATCCTCTTTTAATTGCTCAGCCAATAATGTGACAGTCACCCTACTTGAACAGTAGCACTTTGCAATTCTGGAGTGCCTCTCCCAGGCAAACCGTTCTTTTTCTCTCCAGACTGAAATTAATGCAAGTCTCACACCACCCTGGCAAATGCATACCTTCGTTTATAAAGTGTAATTGAAAACTTTAAAAGCTACTAGCTGAGGAAAAGCATCCCTGTGAAATATTATGTCACAGCTTGCTGAGAGCCTCTGATCTATCTCAACYGCTTTCATGTTAAAATTTTACAGAGATGACGTCATGTTTTGAAGATAAAGCCTAAAATATATCATTAGYGAGAACAGAAGTGCCATCTGCAGTTCGTGTCATTTGCAGAAGAAAATCTGTAGGGATAAAAGAATGATGTATCTCTGTTGAGACTGTGGTCTTCCTTGAGTGAATGTGTGAGGCTCTGCAAATYGCTCCATGTCCCCGTGGACACTTAAGCCTGCTTTTCTTTCCGCAGCCTGGGCGTGACTGGAGACATGGCCCCATCTGCTGTGAGAAGCTGCTGCCGTGGGGTGTTCTCCTCCTGCCCTCCACATGCACTTTTCACACATACCCCCTGCGCTTCCCATGAGATTGCTTTCCTTGAGCCACAGAGCAGTCATTGGGCTCATTGCCCAGGCTGTGGCAGCCTGTGACTGACCAATAACCCCTACAACRGAAGAAGACTCAGAAGAGATASGCAAGAGCAAGGTGCCCATGAAGCTCAGGAACAGYGTAGACAGAAAACTGGCTTTATCTCAACCCAAGGGAGCCCAGAGGGTTATTTTTGTTTTAGGTAAGTAGCCATACACCAGATGTAAGTGTTTCTTCCTGAGCTGATTTAAAGAATGTGAATGTCTCCCTGAGATAGCCAGATTCCCCAGCATGGGAGAAGTGAATAYGTGGCTCAGTCCAACATAGAATATAAAACCTCAATGACTAACACAGGAATTTTGAAGAGAGCAGTGGGTTTGAACTGGCTTCAGCCCACGTATTCCTTCCTGGTGAATGGGGATGCCCAGTGTTGTGACAGTGAGCACGTTGTAGAGAGGGTAATGTCAATCACGTTGGTATTGTGACCGAGCTGTCTAAGCGCACACTTGAACTGTGATTTCAGCGTATTGCTAAATCACTCTGCTAAATCAAAAATCCTATGTCACATCAAATCTCTTCAAAATAAACTTTTATATTAAGCATTGCACTMTCTTCATTTCAACTAGCTAATTACTTTATAACTCTCCCCACCTACYTGTTTACTGTACAGGGCTGGGGGGTGTGCCTGCTCCTCTAAGGATAGGTGACCGTCAAATGATATTACCACACCATCTCTTACCTCAATGAAAATGTCTGTATTAAAGTTTCACAACTATGTGAGTACTGGAAAACACGTAGCCTCCCAAATGTTCAGCATTTTGCAATATGGCAGACTTCTCTGTTTCCAATTGCTTAAGCACTTCTGTTTTAAGCTTTTTGCTTCAAAATGAATAAAAGAAGCTTTCACATTATTCTACCATTTAACCAAGTTCAGCACAATCCTGAAGTCATGTTATTTAAGGCATTATCATTCCTTTTAGAACAGAGCTATCAGGCCCAACAAAATCTCTCACGAAACTCTTAGAATGATTCTTTGAAGGAAGCACTCAGAGTTATTTAAGCTCTTTTGTCTTGGGAAATTTATTTTTTATTTTCCATTTCAAGTACAGCTGTAATCCACAAATTCTCAATTCAGTTTACTGTTTAACAGAATTGGTTGACTGAATTTATACATTTAGAGAAAATTCAAAAAGCTGGTTCTCTCCTCAGACAGCTGAAGCGAATAACTCCACTCAAGGTGACAGAGTTGAGCTAATGCAAAATTGACACAAATTAGAGCCACAAACTGTTTTTCTTTGTTTTGTAAAGATTAGTTAAACTAGTTTTATCATATAGGTGAAAATAGTGAAGTATTTAAAGAGGTTTCTCTGATCTAAAATCTAGACCATTCAAATGATAAAAAACAACCCCCTGAGAATTCCATCTCATAAACCCACATTCATTTCCCCAAAATTAATTTCATCTGTGTTCCATTATGAGTTCACAAAATTAAAATTAAAATCCTTTCTTGGAGCACAAACAACATATTTCCGAGAAGTCTTGGCTTTTCCAATTCCTTTGTCRAGCAGCTCAGTAGTAGCTTTTGTTTCAAGGTGCTTTCTCACTCGGCACCATAACACTTGGGAGGTACCATAGGGAAAAATAATCTTTCAAAAAATGAAAACCAAAACATTTTTGCCTCAATTTAGTATTATCCCTTGAATAATCAGTAAGCAAAATTCTCAGCCACAGCAGTATATGGGAAGAGTCCACTCCTCTGACCTCCCCCTACAGTGAAACTAGTTTTCATAAAATGATAAAAAATGTTCTTGAAAAGTTCTCTAATACAAAGTTGCTGAAATCCAAGCGCAACTTCTTCCCCAGTGGACAAGTGAAGAATGAAGGCTCTATTATACCAATGATTACTGAATTCATCTTTCTGGAACAGTGTATATCTCACAATGTAGCAATTATAGCAGAGGAGATTGTGCATATCCTTGAAAAGGGGCATGAACACATCAAAGTGGAACGGAAAGCACATAGTGAAGATTTGCTGCTTATTGTAAACAAGAGCATAGAAATCACCCCTGTATGACTTCYTCCTGTGTCTTCCGGGCCTACAAGATAGAAGTTTTCTGTAACGGGATTTAGTCCAGGCCCTTGTGCAGAGCACTGTGAACACTGACAGAGAAGGACTAGAGGGTGTTCCCACACCGATGTACCATTAACTAAACTAGTAAATATGCACTAATACAAAGTATAACATAGGTGCAGATATCGTCATGCCTGCAATATGTACTTTTCAAAGGTGGAAGCTGCACTGCATTTTCAGGTACCTCTCAGCTCCTTAGAGAAGTATCCGAATGGGAGATTTGCCAAAGCTTTCTGTGATCCCAGAGGGTTGTGAGGAAAGAGGTAAAACTTCTCTAGTTATCAGTCTCAGGAAGAAGACTAGACTGAACACTTACCATAATATGATTTTTCTCAGAAAGACAAATTTCTCCTGTTGGTCCAGAAAATTGTTCACCAGTCATCTGGTGGCAATCATTGCTCTACAAGGTGTGTGACCAATAACTCCGGGGAGTAAGAGACTGAGACCATCAGCCCATGGACTTCACGTTGCCCTTGTGAAAAGAGACTCCCCAGTGATCCAGTCAGGTCTCCCAAAGTTCATGGGATCTTTCCTTGAAAGGGAAAAGAGAAGCAGGAAAATCATTACAGGTAAGTGTGTGAGTCACCATACCATTGAGAGTTTCTAGCTTGAACAAGCTGCTGTGTTGTACAGATGCTCACGTCACCCCATTCTGATCAGGAAGGACTCAGACCAAAAGCGAAGCAGGCTTCTGTCATATGCCTTAGCTCTGTATAAACAAAAATAAAGAAAAAAAATAGTACAAAATAAAATAAAAATGAATAAAGTAAAATCTAATAGTAACTCATTAGCTGGCATCAACTACTTTTCCTGACATGGACATGACCAGAGCAACCACAGTGTTATTTCCAGCCAGATTCCTTGTCTCTTCCTGCTGCAAAAGCTGGTGTTGGCAGGATTTCTGTCCTTACTGGTGCTTTGTTATCCTTCCTCCCCATTCTGCAATGGCAACAGTGAGAAATGAGCTACAATCTAGGTAACATTTGCTCACATAAGGCTGAGATTTCTTGAAAATAGTTCTGAATTTTGCAGGTAACAGYGCATCAAGGATTTCTTGAGAAGAACCACTTTCAGGAAGAATTTTTAACTGTTTTTGCATTTACTAGTTTGCACATGCTGTCTGAATCCAGACACTGTCTATTTGCTTGTTTTGATTCCTAAAATCTTCTTAGGCCATGTTTCACTTGTTTCCTGGAGTGTAAGCATTGTTCCCATTACTGCATGTCCCCCTTTCTGCTGAAAGACTAAAGTTATATTAGGTCTGAAGACTATTTCCTCATATAAGGGCACTAGCTCCTGGATGAGCAAGTTATTTTAGGGCACATCCAGGAATTTCTACAGATAAGGAACTGCCTCTCAGTCTATGGCTGGCATCTTGAGAGGGAGACTCGCTCTGAAGTACTTCATTTTAATGCATGTAGTACATACAGCGGCATATTTTTAAATATTTGCTACATTTTGMATTAGCTAGTAATACCTATGATATGCCAGGAGATCATCTGATGTGAGCATTAGAAATTTGGTATCAACTTTAGTATCTGGGTCTGGGGTGATATAGCAAAAACTGAAAAGCACAAGTCTACTCTGTGAACCTACAGTTTGTAGGTTGGTAAACCTGCTGTGCTACAACACATTTATTCGTGAAACTGCCAAAATCTTCTGATTGAATAGCATACCTTCTGCTTTCTTGCTGTCTATCAGCATTTTTGGGTGGCAAAAACTTCGTTCTTCTTTTATAAAGCTACAGGAATGAAGGAACATTTCTGTGTAAGCTCAAAGGAATTAATTTGTCAGCAMTAGATCTTAAGCTGTAGTAAGTAAGCTGGTAGAAGAGAAATCATTTCAAAGATGATATATGATGACTATGGTGGAGGGACTTCTCTGGTAGAGATACATAGACAGTTACTGATGCTCTCTAGATACATCTGCCCAGCAGTTACCTCCTAAATAGGTCATGGGGGTGGTTCTCCCAGTACAACCTCAGCTGCAAGAACTCAAGTGAGACTGGGACATTCCAGCTCAGGACATGGGGCTGTGCCCAAGGGGGCAGAGTATGGACGTGTGAGCTTGCTTTAGGCATGTGAGAGGATAATTCTGCAGCCCTGAGCTGTGAGGAATCACAGTTGGAGCCCAAGAATAAGTCTGGGTTATAAGAATGTGATTTTGGTTTGTTGAGATRGGTGTGTAGGAGGGGATGGGGTTGTGCCCTAGTTTAGGAGATGAGATTTGGTGCTGAGATTTAGASTATTAGCTCTTTTTGGCAAATAAAAGCACTCTTTTTTCACTTGATGCCTGTACAACTCCTTCCATGACCTTGAACTTGTATTGAAGCCTTTATGTTCTCTTTTAATAAAAATAAAGAACAGTAATACTAACACATTATTCAGTGTAACGTTATATTTTTCATCTCTTTTATTTATTTTCCTAGCTGATTATCTGACTGTTGAATCAGATGAATCATATGCCATATTCCATAAGCCATTTTATCTGCTCTGAAGCARTATAATAATCCAAAAGTTCCTCCCAATATATTACAACAGGAAACAGACTAAAACTTATAGTTCAGTTTTAAACATAGAGGCTGGAGCTAAAGACTGTATAAAGTTGCAGATCAGGATAATTCACAGGATTCTGCAGATTGAGGAACTGTACAGTGTGTTTTTTAATATGGCAACTAACGTTGCAATCTGGGAGTTCAAAAATAAGATGACCATTCTTAAATGTGTCTTATTCTCTGAGAAGGGGCATACACGCTATCCATCCACTAAAAGAGCTTTATGGGACTTACCATTGTCATGAGTTTGGACAAGTAATCAACATTTTGGCTGGAAACTTTGTTAAGAAACTTTGAATTTTCATTTGCACACTGTTGGCAAGTAACATAARTTTATTTTAAGTTGATTCAATCTTCTAAATGATTCTTTCCGAATTCAGTATGTCCTATTAGAGAATATCTTTATTACAGTAAAACATATTTCTAACCTTGAATTCTAAAAATCACCAATATTTGCAGACATTCTAACACAATCATCTGATTTGAAAATCAGCTCAGTGAGCACCTTTATTTCAGCTCTCAAAAATGCCTACGTCAGGCATAAATATTTCTGAATATCATCCCCCTGAATCATCTGTGATATGGGTGTGGGAAYGGGAAGCAAAGCAGTGTCAGGCTGGATTTAGTGACTGCAGTGATCCGAGGCTGCAGTGGGATTCTGCAGTGTGAGCCTGGCACTTTCTTCGTAGTTACGCCAGTTCCCAGGCGGTGTGTGAATGCCTCATGTACTCATCAAGACACAGTTTGATTAAACTCATCTTTGCAGATAAATCATCTGAAGAATTGCTGTGTTTCTCCTTGTGAATTGTTTATGAACTGATCCTGATTTCACGTGGTTCACTAAGTTTTAGCTTACAGGCTGACTGTATACTACTCACGGCTTAGTATTTCACATAAAGCATCTCAATGACTTGGCCCAGTCATGTGTTTCTGCTTTGCAGATAGATGCTTGAACCTTTTTTATAGGCAAATCTAGAGTGAGACATGACTCTAATCTCAGTTCCAGAGGATAAGGAGGTGTGCACACTAATATCTGTGAAACACCCAGGAGTTACAACTGTTTGCATGAATGAAGCAGAAAGTCATAAAAGCACTCTCAAAATGGAATAATATGTTCTCAATAGTACCTACATGACTTTACCATGAATATTCAGAAAACTGTTAGTGCTTTATTTTTTATACTATTCCATTAATGCCAAATTAAATTATACCACAAATGTGCACCTTAGTAATCACAAAAATACAGTCTGGAGAGTGTTGAGAAGCATTAAGCAGCTGGTAAGGCCAACATGTAAAATGTACTGTACTTGCTTGGGTGGTCAATTGGCAAATACACTGAAGAATTCAAACATGAAAGACGATTTGCACAGTGCGGTGGAATGCAAATAGCTGCCTCTACTTGCAGCTGTGTGACACTGTGGGCTTGCACTACAGATAAATCATTCAAACAGGAGATGTCTCTTTGATGTCTGGTAGTATAAGATATTATGAACAACAATAAGAGAGYAAGGAAAATTTCCTTCCTTTCTATAAAATTCCAAGATGTTCTCTTCTGTTCTTGCTTGGATTTCAGTAGTATCAGAGGTTAGCTGTTGAYGTAGCCATGTGATCACAGACTTGATTATTGAATACTTACCTGGTTTCTCAGGAAGGYGTTGCCCACTCGTGCATGGTAATCAAATGCCTCCTGAAGAACATGACACACCTGGAGGCTGATTGATCAGCTGTGTGCATCTTCCCACCAAAATGCAGCAAAATTACAAGATAGTGCACAAGTCCATACCTCAAGCCAGTGAAATGCATTCCTCCCTACTTAGTTAATGAGAAGCAGGGCCACTTCACAGAGCTGAAAGAGTTGAGATAAGACAGCTTTGCAGTAAGGAAAGATGGAGAGGGAATTGCCCTCGGGCAATCTGCTCATATTGGTGGACTCTGCTCCTGGGAGAACCAAATTTGAATAGTCTCTTGTTCAGCTGATATGTTAAGCATAATCACAAAATAGGCAGCAGGCATCATATCCACCTTCACCTACCCAAAACTGAGGATACGGCTAACAGCTAGAAATAGAGTGGTACTTGAAGGAATCACAGCAAAAAAATGATTCAGATCTRTGAGGAAGTGAATAAATTACATCAGCCTAAAAGCCATGTTAATGAATGCATTTTTTTCACTGTTTATTTTTCAGTGAGCATATATATTCCAGGTTTATCTCACGTTGCCATTCAATAGTTAAATATATATCTGGTGTACATAGTCAAGGGGATATCTATGGAAAAGCAATTGGAAATTGGAGACTGCAGAAAACTATAGAAAATATTGATATTGTTTAATCCCCATAAATTACTATTGTAAGTATTGATTTGTCCTGTAGGAAAACACCACTTACAAAAGAGATCTCATTTTATTGTATCTGCATTGCCAAATGATGGAAGGAGAAGGAGTACCCAATCTCAGAAAATCAATTTACACAGTCAATGATTTAAGATACTCTGGCTGCATTAGACAAGAGGAGACAATGCAAGGAGTCAAATTCATTTTGTCTGGAGAAAATGTATTTCATTTTCTTGCTCCCAAGGAAATGTAAACGTAGTCATGAAGGACAGGTTTTTCAAAGCAATGAGTTTAGAAAAGGTAGAAAGTGCCAGATCATTAGTTAAGAAGTAAATAAGGAAAATTAAATGATCTACTGAAAGTTAGGCAAAAGTGAAGAGAGGCTTTAATTGACGGACAAGTAGGAGAAAAGCAATTAAGGTACCAACTGGAAGGAAATAGGAGAGRTGACAAGATAAGCCATCAGCAGGAAAATCTATCTCATTAAATACTTCATAACATTATTATGAATAGATACTCCTCACTTTCACAGAATCACAGAATCACAGGATGRGTAAGGTTGGAAGGGACCTCTGGAGATCATCTAGTCCAAACCCCCTGCTCAAGCAGGGCCACCTAAAGCATGTTAGACAGGGTTGCATCCAGATGGGTTTTGAATGTCTCCAGAGAAGGAAACTCCACAACCTCTCTGGGCAACCTGTTCCAGTCCTGATTCCCAAGCTATCTTCTATGTCCTCATGGTAGAGCAGTTGAAGCACGCAAGCTCTGAAAGACTGGGCAGTTTTTCTCTGGTCACAGAAAACACTGTCATGCTGAGTCACTAATCCACTACTGCACTTTCCTAGCTGGTGGCAAACCCACAGGCACTCTAACCCCAGTCCCCAAAACACCTGTACTCATGCCTGACTTTGTCATAGGCTGTTTGCAAAGCCTTACATCTGCAASGGATCTACATGCCATTCTGAGGTGCTAAGCAAAAAGAAACAGAATAACTATGGGTGAGATCCTGACTTTAGTGGGAGTGTGTTGTTCGTCTCAGGGGACCAAGGAGTCCAGTCACATACGTCCCAAACTCTCCTGCACGACCTGCCACACACATTAGGTTGCACGATGAACAGGGATGAAATGCTAAGCTCAAGTCGAGGAATGTGCCATTAAAACAGGGCTCTTTGGAGCATGGGCCTCCCATTAGAAGACTCAATCAAGTGCTGCAGCACAGCACCAAGGCTTTTCTCCCACTCCCGACCTCCCTGGGACAGTACAAAAGGGATCACAGAGCAAGTGCTGAGTGGCAATGTGAAGTGGGAACTAAGTGCATGAGACTTCATAGCACTGCCCAGTGCCTCATTTAATCTATGCAGTTCCTCCTCGCTAGCAGTTCCCTTAGTAATTCTCAAAGAGTCAGAATTTAGCATTAAATCCAAGCACTTTCCTATGGCAATATCAAGGGATGCACTTTGTATTGGACAACTTACTTGATTTTAGAATGAAAAATAATTTTCCYCATTCATTTTTAACACTGGCTGCTGCTTGTAGCCATTTAGCAGGTGTAGCCAGAAATGCTACACCAGAAATGTGTAAATACACAGAAATGTGGAATATGTGTATCATTCATCCTGCATGCATACCATAATTTCATTGACACTTGTAGCTAATGRTACTTGCCTTGGAAGAGTCTTCACACAATCCTCTGAAGGAAAAGTCTCCTTTATCCTTGCTTTTACTCCACCCATAAAATACATTCCATCACTCTCCAATGTTCCCTGCTCTCCACTTAAAAATACCAGAAAAGTGAAAGGACAAAGCAAGCAAAAAAGAGCTTGAGACAGACCCTCCAGACAAGCTCAAAGAGAAATTAAAGCTGCCTTAGGAGATGGTTAGAGCTTCTTGTAATGTAAATGTTAATTTACGGTACAGAGCCACATAATTCTGAACACTTCCTTGAAGTTTACATATATATTTTATCCATATCTGCAGATCTAAAGAGTGGGATGAGAGTGCATTAACAGCATAGCCAGATGACATAGCACTCCAGCCACCCTGAGCCGTAGCCACGGAACCCTCTAGCCACAAGGATAGAGAGCAGCCCTGAACTAAGAAAACCCATTTGCTCCCAACGTTTCAAGTTTTAGTTACCTTTTCTACTTTCCCTGCCTTGGTCCTTCTTTTTCCATGGTTAAGTACCAGGTACAATCAACCCAGATTGTTAGCAGGCTCTTGTTCTRCTATAAAGTTAACTAGCATCCTGAAACTCCCTTTTAAATAAAGGAAATTGCTTTCTAAACCCAGGGAGAAGGGCAGATGGGAGAGTGGATTCCACTGCATTATCAGTTTGAAAGCAGAAGAATGTAAATGGAGGAAAATTAGTAGATTCTGCATCATCAGCTAATTCTGTGCATGCTAATATATTGGCACCATAAAGTGCCTGGTAGCTTAAGCCTCATTAAGTTACTGCAGGATCTGACAACTTGTATCACATGCCATAGATAGCATTAAGGCAGATTTGGGGAGCGGGCATGGGTAGGAGCTGAACACTGAAGGACACAAGAAGTGCTGGCTACACTGGTCAGCTGCTTCTTGCTTCTTTAGCAGCGTCTCCCGACTTCTGCCAAGTTTGTCCCAGCAGACTTCAGCTCTAATTTGGAAAAGAAAGCCCATCCGGCTACACCATCCTTTAAAGGCTGCAGACCTTTGTTAGGATATAAGAATTTAGACACTTGAACTGGTTCTGAATTGCAACTCTATGCAACATGCTGCAGGGGAACCAATATCACTATAAATGTTTTGTGCATGCAAGTGACAGCTAAAACTTGAAAGCATCTTTAACTCCTAGTCATTTCTTCCTCACGAAGAAAGATGGATGGAATCGCTCAAGTGAAACACCGTGCTGGGTTGCAGCCTCCACAGGCACAGTACCGCACTGGAACCGAATTGGAACTGTATTTTCTAAACAGTATAGAGATGTCTCTTTACCTCCTGAAAACTGAAAAGATAAAAACGGTGATACTAAGATGCAATACAAATTGCTGCTGCTTACAGCAATACAGATCGCACCAGTAAGCACTGAGTTTCTTTTGTGCTCAATGGCTTYGTTGTTTTAAAGTATCCAGAAACCAGCTATTGGGTATTTTCAGGTTTATGCCTTTCAAAAAATTATAAGGTGAGTAACAAGAATCCTTTTCGTCAAGTTACAGGTTTTCAGGGTCTGAAAATTATTTTGAAATTGTTTGAAATTGTCAGAGATCATGACCACAGTCCTGCTCCACTGTCAGAAATAAGAACCTCAGCCACAATTTCAAACAGGGAGGCTGTGGAAGTGAAATGGAGTACCATTACTCACTCAGTTACCCTGAAATAATTAAGAAGGCATCTGCCTGTTGGCCTGCATGTGAGACAACTGTTAAGCACTTTTGAGAGACTAGAAATACAATCTGTCAAATAAATAGTAGGTCACTAAACCCACGGTGCTATCCTGCAAATCATGTCTGTCCTCAAGCCTGTCTTCCTCACAGTGATCCTTACAGCTGCCTCACACAGTTGGGGAATGGACCATTTAATTTCTGATAAAGGAATTAACTACTGCCTGGGCAGAGAGCATGAATCACCCCCGGACATGCCAGATTCTCTCCACTGAGTTCAGAGGTCTCAAGTAACTAGTTTAGACTAAATTTCTAATTTTTAAATAAAGAAAGTTACATAAGATGACCATTAGTAGGTCAGTAGTCACAATACCAGATATTAATTAACCACAGGAATAATTTATTGCTTCATTATACCAATACACTCTGGTCTGTAGTATCTCCTGAGTACACCTGGATTCATAATGAAAATGCTGATGGTTTCTGGAAGAGTCTTACTAACGCAGTAGGCCATGGATACAACTTTGCTTCAATTTTGCTTTGCAAAGAATCTTTATGCCTCAGATGAAAAATCTTTATTCAATACAAGCTGATTAAAAAAACTAAATACTTTGAGAATGGAAGTTATTACGGGTAATAACATTAATTCATACCTAAGCTTTTAATTTATTATTTATCCTGAAAGGCCACACTGTAAGTTAACCTTACAGTCATGATTTACCACTGTGAACATATACATGCTAACTAAATCACCTATAGAGCTGTAAATACCAATGAATTATTGGGAATAGACACTGGCTGTGAGCTGTGTTGCTTGCCATGCAACTATGAACGTTAATGAAGTATTGTGCGCAGTGTCTTTGATTGTGAGTGGTGTTACTGGTGTAAAACTAAATGTGTTAATGATGTTAAAAATACAATGCATTTGATTTGGAATTCTGTTCTTTTCTAAGTAAATATATTTTAATATTTAGCATTTTGATGAGGGTTTAAGCCACAGCCTCAGCCTCTGCTGCTGCTACAATAAAACCAGCACAGTATTTTGACAAACATGTCCACACAAAAAGCATGAGGTGGTACCATTTCTGAGTTTTGGACACAGTCTTATTTGTCACAGATTGTCTCAGTTGCTATCAGCRCTGTATTTCAGGGCATTTACATGAGGATGTATCTGCTGAACCTCTGGCAACCCTGGATGTACATTTTGTGCTTTACACTATAAGCAGTGCAGATGGTAGCACTTATGTTTAGCTTCTCCTGATACTTCCCATTGTAAAACTTTATTTTCAGTTTAAGATTTTCATGRGCTTTTCTTGTGTGTCTGCCTCCAGCTCAGGTTTTTGTTGTTTATTTTCAGTGCTGAAGGGAAAGTGATGATTCAAGGACTGGCTGCACGCCAACGAGAGGGCAGCATCCTCTTCTCCCTCACCTCCCTCTGAAGCCTAAAAAGTACTTGACTAACCCTGATGTTCTCCCTTCAGATCTGCCTTTGCAAYTCTGATCACTTAGCGTTTTAAATCGGGGCAGAGCCCTTACTGTGCAGTTTACACAAAGGGCGAGTGAAGTGCTAGAGTCAGGAGCAGCCTGGAAATCCATCCAGCTGTAAGAAAGATAGTGCTCACGCCGTAACACTGGGGCAGTTCACGTTTGGTTGCTCAACCCTGGCTTTCCCTGTTCCTCACAGTGCTACCCTGGGACCATTCTCTGATCTGATTATTTAGTGTGTGCAAACACTTAGAAGGGAAAGATCTTCAGGCTGACTAATAACTGCTGCTATGTTTATGTATTTTCCACTGCTGTGCTGTTGGGTCCATGCTTTCCAGACAAGAAGCATGCCATGCTTGCCAGACAAAAAGCACTGGCATGCAGACCTTGCTGATCCAATTTAGGAATAAAAACAAAAAACTAGAGATGAAACGTACATAGGAGTGTGAGCTTGAGATATGGAGATAGTAACTTACATCCTAGATACACAGGACATCTAAGAACTGTCTCTCTTTCCATCTGCCCATATGTTCCCATATCGCCATGGTTGTGATCCCTGGAGGTAATCAAGTTCAGAAAGCAGGTGACAGGCACTCTCCTCCGAAAGTGCGTGGGCACCAGAAACCCCATCTTTCCTCTTTCTGCCAGGGACCTACATTTGCTTGTGCTCAAGGTAAATGACAAAGTTTAATCTGCTGTCACAAGGATTGGGGATAGGGAAACTGGAGACATTAAAAATATTCCGAAGGAGTCTATTATTATAAGCAGTTAATCAGGACTGTCTAACATTTCATAGCAAGTGCTGGGAATTTCCCTTACCTGGTACGTTTCTCATAGCATTTCTGTGACTAAGCCCCCAGCACAGGGCCTTCCAAAACACCTAGAGATGTGTTGTAAATGCTCACCTTCACATTTGATATATTTTTTTAAAAAAGCATGATTTTTTTTAAGAACGAAGGTCTACAAGAAGCAATCAGTTTGGGGAAGAACTCTGAATTAGGGGAGGAGTGGTTGTGGRGCGACAAATGTTAAAAGGATTATAAGAGCTGTAAAGGCTTTTCTTTCCCAGAAATGAGAAATCAGACAGCTGAATTCTTCTGTAGCTCATTTCCCTCTTCAAACTTTCCTTTGGGAAATTAGGTCAACACAGCAATTTCTAGATCTCCGCTAAACTAATGAATATTAGATGAAACTACACTTTCTTACAGTTATCCATGATTTCTTGACATTGCTTTATCTTTACTTCGGCTGTGGTAAAGCTTACAGTTTTGGCCACACACAACCACAAGAAAAACTACAGTATTATTATTCTGAAARTGTCTTTTTCTTGTCTTTCCTTCCTGTTCTAGTTTATGGCAATTTATCAAAGAGTTGCTATTAAAAAAGAGATGGCCTCAGACAATGAATCTAATCCTACTTTAGTTTGTAAGTACCAGTACACAGCACTTCAAAAGGAGTGTGGGGAAAAAAAATAAGGTAAATTCTTTACTGATTTTTCCCAGAATCAGATTTTCTTCCTTCTTCTCCCTAAGGATACAAAGCAGAGGGGTAACAAATTCATCAGTTTTCCAGCATCTGTTAACAAAGTGAAAGCTTTTGAGGGTTTGATTTTTGCAATGTAAGTATGGAAACATCGTGATTCTCTTATTTTGAAAACCTATGGAAACCAGGCTATAACAACATTTTGATGTTGCTTGAGAGGTGCCAATTTAGCAAGATTTAACTTCTGAAAAAAATTTTGGATCCTAGAGGGAAAATTTCTTAACTCACTTAATACTCTATTAAAGGGGATTTCTAAACCTGTTGGTTTGTAAAGGAATTTCTGTCTCTAGTAGGGTAAAGCATGGAACTTTACCCTAACATCCCGAAATTCATTAGTCTTCTATTTCCCCATATCTGCTCTAGATATTACTGGAAAGTTTTGTCTAGAGCTTAGCTTCAGTATACAGTACATAAATTAAATAATTAAATTATATTGATATGCTTAAAATTATCTCATATGCAGATGTAATGGTCTATCATATATCAGTAATTTGTATTCATCGGTAATAACAATTTGTATTGCAAATCAGCAATTTGAGTTTGTCACGTATCACATGTGTGCAGAATGACCATCACTCGTGTGTGTGTGTGTGTATATATGCATGGTGTATACGTGTGAGAGTGCATGAGCGAAAAGCTGGTCAACTGGGTATTGCTTTTTGATATAGTTTCATGGGTAGATGCTTAAATTAAAAAAAAAATGGTACCCATGCATCTCTACATAAGGCAAATGTGCAGTATCTCATTCCTAAAACACCATTTTAATCTCATTTGATTTTCTATCAAATTTTAGTTACAATTCCAGTTTATGATGCTTTTCCTCTCTAAATATTACTAGTCTTCCTAGTTCTTTTTCTCGTGCACAGTCTCAGTGCTGGTAAGTTCATCCCTACGRTAAAGCCTCACAAACATCTGCTCACTCTGCTTGCTCAGGAGTAGCCCAGTTCTACTTTTCAGGGAAACCCACAAAATGGGCTGTCCTTCATCACATTTAGAGTTACATCGCACTGAATAAAACCCTGTCTAACAGATTTTAAAATGTTTCGTACTGTCTCGTTTTCAGGAGTTGAAAAAATGCTTCTGGGCTTTGTTTAATCTTTATTACAGTTTGACTGCTTAACGTGGTTATGATTAACACAGCTCTCTATCATTAATCATTACGTGCACACAGCTCATTTCTGTGCAGTGGAACTGTCTGCATGAGAGAAATAAAAGACAAAGTAGCTGTATGTTTAGTACCTATTTGTTGATGAGAGAGAGGATTTTTCTCCCCCTGACTAGCCCAAAAAGCCACTTAGCAAGTACGCTTAAGAATTTCCTCCTGCTAATGTAATTTGGCAAATTTAATTAGGATGAAACCCAACCTAGGTGATCTAGGTTATCCATTTTTATCTGGATGACTGCAGCTTTTTAGGAAGGAGAATGTGAATGGCAAATAACTAATATTTTTACTCTTATAAAATAATAAATCTTTCAGACTTATATGTCTATAAGTATTTGTTYTTTGATTCTGTAAATATCTACTTAGAAGAATATGCTTAGAAGTATAAATATTTCAGAGAAAATGCCAAAGACTCATCTCCAACCATTCCCTGTGATCAAAATCTTACTTGCAGACAGGAAAGTGAAGAGGCATAAATGCAAGTAAATGAAAACTAATCTGCTGGTCAGTCTAGCTTTTCCAAACGCTCTCATATACATTTTTCAAGCACTTGTAATCATTGMCAAAGACACTTTCCACAAGTATGGAGTACCACACTATTTACTCATTCCTAACTGTCAGAACAGCTACTCCACACACACCTACYATACCTCGCAGAGCAACGTGCACTGACTGTTTAAATGGTCAGGTTCAAGCTTTCAGATATACTATGATATTTTGATTTAAAGAAAGTCAAYGAAAACTACATCATTTCCTCCTTGATGGTTTGGCATCTTCTTGCTTCTYGCTTCTCTGTGTCGAGACACAGAGAACAGATTACATTGGCACTTGAGGCKGGGCTACCAATGTTGTGATGACAAAAATAACCAAAAATACCTCGTGTAACCTGAAGCTGTCACTCCAAATGAAGCAAGGGGATGGATTTCCTGCTTATTGCTCTGTGCCCAGCCTATGTCCTTGGACAAGCTGTCGTATCTGCAATAGAAGCTCTGCAAGGCTAGAGTTCATAACGGAGATTTATGATTTATGAGGCGTTCAGATAAGCCTCACTGCCACAGTGAAACATAAATGCAAAATCATAAGAACAGTCACTCTCGGTTTTCAATCAATCTAGACCAAAAATACTTCCAGACTTGTATCCTTTTATCAATATTTACCCAGCAGGGAAGACATGCTGATCAGGAAGGTGCTTTTCCCAGTAAGTACTCATCCCTTACTGAACCCTCTACTCTCCCCAAATGCAGGAAACTTGACTGCACCATTTGTGGAAAGGTGGGCTGTGTTTACTCTCTTCCTGTGGAAAAAAAAAAGTAAAAATAAAAACAGATGAAAGTTAAAAACAAGCAAGCCAGCACTCCAGACACAACACGCCAATCCAACAAGTGGAAAGTTGCTGCTGCTTTTTAAGAAGTTCACGATGGCATCTCAACTTCTGATGTGTCCTCTGAGTCAGGCATTAGTTCCCTGTCCACATCTGAGAGACCGCTTCAAGAAACACCAGAACAAGAAGGGCATGATGAAAGTGATGCAGCTGCTAAAGACWGGTGAGGAAAAGTAAAACTGTATCTTCCATCTTCTCATAATTTCCTGAAGGCATGTCAAGAGGTACAAATGCTACAAGGTCCTTGGATGCTGCTTAYACCACAAGCATCCTTTCAAGAAGGTAGTGTGCACTGATTACTCCTCCAAAAGAAGGCAGTGGAAGATGTCCCAGTAATAAACTGGGATAAAGAAGTTGAGCAKTTAGAAGAAGCTGATGGTGCAAATATAGATGTCTTACCTCCAGCTTGTAAGGAGGGGCAGCTGCTCTTTGTGAGCTACTCTCAACTAGGCTCTTAAACGTCTTCTGTAAAATCATTATTTTATGTGTGAGTAAGCAGTAGAAATACTAATATATATATGCTAGTGTAACTAATATAAAACAAAACTTAGTAAAATAAATGGAATCATTTTGTGGGAAATGCATTCCCACCCAAAACACAGTAACAAATAGCAAAGAGTATACAAATGGAGGGGGCAAGTAGTGATATTTCTAACACTTTCCTACCTTCCAAACTTGCATCTCAAAGATTTCCTGAGCCAGGAGTACTGTCATTACATCTAATAGTCCTCAGTGGATTTTTCTCCCTTTTGGATATGGAGCATGGTTGGTTGATAACGAACCCATGTAACGTTTTTCACATCCAGAGCTTCTCAGGGCAAGGAATTCCCCAAGTTTTCTGTATGTTGTATGAAGAACTATCTTCTTTTGAACCTTTCAACTGCTGCCTGCCCTGTAATGCCTCTGTCTCTTGYACTTGGGAAGACAGAGACCAGCCAGTCCCTGTTCTTCTCTTCATGGAAGAGCATCATCACCTGCCCTCCAGTTATCTCTTAGAGCCCAAAGAATCTACCAGCTCCCTCACTTGCCACCCACCTGGAGTTCCCCAGGCACCACGTGGCCTTCTCTTCTCCATGCCCTCAAAGCAGGCTGCAAGGTTCTGCATATCTTTCTGCTTCACAAAAAAGTATAGGATCAAAATACAAAACACAGATCCAAGTGGACAAACTTTTCAGTGATCAGGTGAATATATGAATGCAATTTCTTTAGGCTCTACCCTATCTTATTCTGTGGCCTTTTATCCAATGGAAAACAGTAATTTCAGTTCATTTGTTACAAAAAGCAGTCTGTTTTCCTAAAAATTGAGGAAAATCTCTGAGAGGTCAATGTATTTGTCAGGTTTGGTTGYGATTATGACCCCCACATAAAAAGATGCTTATAGTGGACTGAGGGACTGACAAAGAGACACACGTGTAGCATGACCTTATAAGCCTCATTTCATAGGAAGCTGAGCTTAAAATTACATTGGGCTAATCATATTGCATGACTCCAAATCACATTTTTTTCAGATGATCTGTTCTTTTATGAATAGAAAGGAATATTAGATATGTAAATACTTCATTAGTTGACAAGATAACGGACCTGCTAATATAAAAGCATTTTTATTTTGCATATGAAAGGTAGATTTTAAAATTATTTTAATAAGAAAGCTTTGTTTATCATCTCTTTTCTACTGTTTTAGTGATTCAAAAGCTGAGAAAAGCTGAGAAATCCTGAATTAATCTAGACAATGAGTTAATTAATATGTTAATTGTCCTGCATATTATTTTTTCTTCAAAATATCAGTGCTGATCCAATGTTGACAAAGAAAAAGATATTCTGCAGATAAAATGTATATATGGACATGATAATTTAATAAAAGGAAGAAACTGATTGTTTGGCAGCAGTACAGGTGGAGGAGGGGCATTACTGACCCCAAATTTAAATCCTTTTTAAATGAAACTGAGTCCATCTTTGATAAAGCAATATTAGGCTACATCCTGGCACATTGCACATTATCATAATAGCGTAACACCACTCTACATTCCCATTTCGAAATATGATTTGATGGCTTAGACCCAAAACTCATTGCTTAGTGTCTTTGTGTGTCTTCTTTATTATGCAGGTACTCACGACATGTTTGCAATGAGTTCCCGCATCCTTCCTATCATTTTAGGCGTGGCAAAGCAGTAGAGGTGCCTTTGAACCAGTATGGAGGCTATCCAATTTTCTTGTCCCCTGTCACCATTTCTGCTGTGGAGCTTAYGATTTGGCTGTGAAATAAGGTTTTGAAAGATTTATTTCAAAGTGATGTTTTTCCCTCTTTGCTGCAAAATGTTGAACAATGATCACAGTCAGTTGCRTGATGACATTAACATCTTAGAAATTGTGCATGGCTCATCACTAAGAGGAAGATGCTGTAGCTTGTTTTAGGAATAGAGAATGAAGCTTTGAAGATCAACTAATTTTCTTCACTGAAACAGATTGTTTAAGTGGAAAAAAATGCTTAATATATTTTGTTCTTGTACTGTATCATTTTATATTGTCCTACCACAGCACATAAAACAATGTGCAGTTTAGCAGGGCAGGGTACTAAAGATTTCAAGAGTTCTCTGACTTTCTTGTGTTTTACCTGCTCACTTCCCAGTGAGAATATCCACTAAATCCTGCTTGTATGAATGGTCAGTGGGATGGCCCATGTTAGCACTTTAGAGAAGCGCACAAAGACATCTCTAGTGAGAGTACCACTGGCAACAWAATTTTCAAGACACTCTTAGAGTAAAAACAGGTTGTCTGACTCAGTGACCTAAAGTATGAATATACTGAAAAACACCAGTTTCTTCCAATGAATGGAACACATGACAGCTGAAGGTTTGGGAACTAACAGAATCTACTTCTTTCCACTCCTATTTATTCTGATGTAGATGAAATATTCAATTTGCTTCTCCTTCCAGAAACCTTAAAATCTTATTTTACAGCCCGAAGGATAAGTTAGCTGAGCACTGATGCATTCTGTGAAAATGAGAATTTGTAGTTATTTTCTTCCTAAAACTGAAGATGCAGCCTTTCWCCAGTGTTTGATTGCCATAAGTAAAATGATTTTGATTAAGGCCCCTAGTTGATGCCTAAAGTATTATTCCATATAAAACCCTAGATGCCTGATCTTACAAATAAAATTTCTATCATTTTCTTGTATCACCAGATACGATAATTAGCCCAGATAAGAAACTAAAAAGTACATATTATCCCATGGGATAGGATTAATGTTGTGTAATTATATCCATATATTTAATTATGGTAAAATACCTTTACCTAGGCAATTTCTATAATAATGGGTTTCTATAATAATGGGTTTCTATGTTACTATATTTCTGTATTACTAGTCATATACCTGCTCTATCTCACAGCAAAACTTAGGTGCCCATCACCAAGACGTGGGAGAAGAATCACCGAATGACGCAAACGAGGTGCCTGTTCTGGATAATCAGTGGGAGTCCATGGTACAACGTGCATCAGAAAGCGACTGAAGATCCAGGCTCCGGGCTCCTGCAGGAGGCAGCTCGTACCTCCTGTTACTGGGCAAATCCCACCCTGGGTGCATCTCATAAGCAAACTTAGTTCTACATGCTACAAAATATCACCCCTCAGAAGAAGAGAATTAGGATAGAGTAGGAAAATTGTATAATAGATCTCAGTGAAACTGGAGAAATGCTTTTGCTCTGTGCAATTACAATAGCTCGGTTCTGGAAAGGAAGAAAATATATATATWTTTTTTCTATTATCTTACTGCTAGCTTTGTTTTAAACACATTAATAGATCTCTGTGGCTATCATGTCAGGTCAATAAGGCCTAGGGCAAATTGCYCTAGTCAATAATGTTAGCTGTAAAGTTGTTATACCATGCATTTACCTTTTCAAAAAGAACAAAAATCTGATGGGATGCTTTGGGTCAAACTTGAAAAGGCTGTCACAGCTGCACACTCCCAAAGCCTCTTTCTCCAAACCAGGTCTCCCACYTCTCTCTCTGCTCAGGAGGTACAGCACTATCTTTTTGAGCTCTTTTCATGTCTACAATCCCTACCTTATCTTCCTAKCTACCCTAAACAAAATCAGCTTCATTTAGGAGGAATTTCTTCTATCTGGAAATGTAAAAAAGCAGAGGCTGTACTAATCTGCAAAAGTGCTAAGCAAAAAACAAATGGCAGGCCTTTACCTTTTCAAACCACAGCACCAGTTCAGACGGGTGCTTTGACTAGACTGTAGCACTCACAACAGGAGAACATCAGRATTTTTTAAATGTATGTTATTCACTGTGCACTAACTGGGACTTTTGGGCAGTGATTGCAGTTGACTAGAGAAAAAAGAGGGAATTAGAGACACATTTCCCAAATCAACAACAACCTCGATCACCGACTGTGCTGCTCGTCTCCATGTGCATCCCTCATAGGATAACTTAAGTTGGGAAGTGCCTCTGGAGGTCATCTGGCCCAGCTTTTCCTCAGAGTCGAGATATTTCAAGGTTAGATCAAGGGACAACAAGCATGTTCTAAACTTCTTAACTGTGGACAGACTGTGATTACCTACTTCGGTGTTTTTCAAGTACTTATTTGCATATATTATATGGAAGAGAATCACCTTTTACAGCAGAGGTGTGATCTACCAGGTTGATCATGACAGCTTCTGTAGTTTCTGATCATGGAAAATTAATGCCATGGTGCTAAAGATATACAAATCTCATTCATTGTTGGTGTCAACCCCTGCTTTCTTTTGAAGAGACCATATTCTCCATATTCATGGAGTTTCTTCTTTCAGTCTAAGCTGAAGCCCCTCTCAACATTTTAAGTCAGAAACTCTGACTTACTGTTTCTTGCAGAGAAGTATCATGCCCCACATGCAAGTTTGATCTGCACTTCTGCAGATTGATTTAGCTTTTAACCTGCTTTGTTCTACTTGTTTCCTCCTATGCCTTGCAGATTCCTGAAGGGCTTGGCCAATTGGCTCAAGTCCTGGTCCTCAAGATTGGTCATGCAACTGAGAGCAATTTGAAAGAAGTGAAGTTTCACCCGTAGGTGTTTTTTAACACTTCTGTACCATTTACCAGCATATTCCTCCCTCCAAAAGCCAAGACAGTCCTTTTTTCCAGGCAAAGACAGGCTTTTTTCCAGCATGTTCCTGCGTACATGGCTACATACAGCTACTTCATGAGGATTTTCATGCTTTAGTTCTGTTGCCACCTCCTCAGGCACAGATGTCACTTCTTTTTTTCACARGTCTTGGAAGGATATGGGGAATATGGCAGTTGGTGAAGGTCCATGGAACACAGAAGACCCAGAAATACTCACAGCATTACAGCCTCTGTCCTCCATGTGCAGCTGTACCACAAATCACTGAGTCATCTCTGTTCAAGGGAAGGCATCAGATAATTTTCAGCATGTTTTGACATCAAGGGGACTAAAGTGGTGCTTATGCATTCTGGCCTGGGTATGCTTCCCTAATCACTTGCCTTACCTCTATTAGAAGTCACACCAAAAATCATTTTTTCTCTCAAGAAGGTGTAGAAGAGAGAAAATGCATTTAAAGTAGGAGTAATAATGATAACCATAGCAAGATTAGTCTAGCCTTGGCTAATATGTTTATTGATATTTTTAAGAAAAAAGGCTTTTACTCACTTGATGTTTGTTTTTTGTATTGTGCACTTGACTACAGGGATTGTAAGCAAATCATAGTCTGTCAGAAACAAACCTTTGCTTTCAAAAATTAATATTAAAAATGCACTATACAGTTTGCTAGGTAAGTGCTCTTGTCTTCCATCTTAAGCAAAACATTGTCGTCAAAGGAAAAGTTTAAAAAGTGGAGAAAACTGGTAATGTTTAATGAAATACTTGAGAGCATAGAAAAACAGAATAC
The DNA here is from genome assembly GCF_003343005.1 of Rhea americana. Taxonomy (NCBI): domain Eukaryota; kingdom Metazoa; phylum Chordata; class Aves; order Rheiformes; family Rheidae; genus Rhea; species Rhea americana. Next base: position 5,071,644 of record NW_028186446.1, read on the forward strand.
ATAACGTGTCTTGAGATAATAGACCTAAGATCTATGAATAATACTTTWGTCTTTGATATGTTCAAATATGTTTAACATGTTTCTCTTCATTTGCTGCAAAAAGCATGGGGTAAACTATTCAAAACTATAAAAATCATAGGCAGTATTTTTATGAATGGTATATCAGTACTTTAACATGGAAAGATGTGAACATTTCATAAGCACAAATGATCTTCATTCTACGATGGGGAGGAAACTGTCTACCACTCCAGCTTTCATCTGGAGCATGCTTATTCAAGATACTTTCTTAGGGTAGCATTTTCAGAGAAAAAGAATCATAATTACCTTAATATTATTACCAAAGATTTTCTCTTAGATATGAACATATCTATTTGAATTTTCTGCTTGGTTTAGRTATTGCAAGAAACTAGAGAATACAAAAAACACGGCATGTAGATTGTGATTACATTACAACATTTAGCTGCAGATTAAGAACTTCCCCTCTCTCATTTATATTAATTTAATAATTACTTACCCAGTATTTAGCACAATGCAGATCTCTACTAACTTGACTGAGGGTCTTATTCTGCCATTTATTCATAGAAATATTTAATTTAGGTGCTTTAATAAGCACCTAAAACTTGCACATTGTGGTCCTTAGCTTTTTACACACCTAAGTCCTACACCAGATTTAGCACCAGATCTAAAAATTTTAGTAATTTGTATGAAAATATAGGAAGACTTCTGTAATATGGAATACACGTAACACACATTGTACAGTTCTGTCATTTGATGGTAAACACTACGCCACCTGAGTTATGTTTTACTAAATTCCTTGCTCTTTTCCTTGACTGCAGAGGAGCAGCATTGCTTGCAAAGTGCAAAACGTATATGCACTGCTGTGCACCCAGTTACATGTGCAGCTGTGAGTGCGGAGAGCCAGGCAGGATTTCAAGTTGGCAGGGTACATGAAAGTTAGCACAGCTGCATGCACAGCTGAAAACTTGCTCATCATTTCTGCATGAATTCATTATTCTGGATATCCTGGGAATTAGCTGTCCAGGAAACCATTTAGGGTGCTTTTTGACAATCAATACGAACTACCAAAAAAAATCTAAACACACATACTGCACCGTGTCTTTGAGGGAATCAGCACTGAGGCACTATATGGCCCTTCATGGTCAACCCTTAATGACCATGAAATAAGTCTTCATGCATCTCTTGATTTGCTAAATTATGATTATTTTACAAAAATTGGACAATGCTATAAAGCTAAAAGACACCCACCTCTTAATGCAACAACCAAGAAGAAAGAGAGGTGTCTGCTCACATCTGAGCCCCCTTCAGGAGCAAATCTGAGTTGTGACCAGAAACAGATCTTGGACTTCAGAGTTACACAGGCCCTGCTATATGAAACCTTTAAGCACTGAAAACTTTAGGCTCTAATGAAATGATGATGCAGTAATGCTTTCTTTTATATATACCTAAGATATTCCATTTTGTCATCTTATTTTCCTAGATATTCCTTATTTTTACTTCAGACTTAACCAAAGAAATAATTTCCCCTTTAAGACTGGCTGAACTGCTAATCAGGTGGTAATTGGCAAGTAAAGTGATGTTATTTCAGATGAACACAAGAATGACTCTCCCAGAGACACTTCCAGGCAAATGTTGCATTCCCCAGTGAACAAGGAGGGAATCCCTGAAGAAAGTCCTTATAATGGGTGTGGTGTGAATGTATGGAAAGGAAGGATAAGGCTCTTAAAGAAAAGAGCAACAGAGTTATTCCAGTTTTTGATCAGAAGGGACCATCCAGGGATTTTTTCCAACCCCCGAAAAAACACATTTCCCTTGTCATCTTGTGTTTGGCTGAAGCAYACAAAATTTGGGTTGGGAGGAACTGCGTCTTGGAAAAGCTCCTCCAGCAGTGGGTCAGGGCAAGCAGAACGACTCCTGAGCGTTGCATCGCACTGCAGGAGGTCGGTCTTGTGATAGCTCCTCTACAGAGCACTTGGTGCTTTCTGCCACACAGACCACATCTTACTGGTTCTTCAGCTGTTACAAAAGGTTTGTTTAAACCACAGAGAAACAGTGCAGAGTCTGAAATGATCCTCCTAGGGAGCTTTCTGGGGCTGGATTTAACTTTTTTCTCCCCTCTTGTCCCCCAGGATGGTCACATGTAAGCAACTTCAATGTCAGAAAGGCTCTTGATGACAAACTCCCTGTGCTGGCAGGACCACAAGGCATGAGACACACTACCGTGCTTTGCTACCATTATATGTGAGTCCTCCTCCTTAGCCTGTCATGTTATGAGATCCTCCTGCTCCTTTTCTGCAGTCCTTCGCAAACACTGTCCAGTCTTGCATCGCATAGTTCATAAAGAATTCTAGGGGAAACGGATTCAAATAATATAAATCTCATCATACCTGGGACTTTGCATCAGACGGTGCGGGCTGCAGGTGGAGCGAAGGCATCTTTGATTTCCGTGGGCATGGAGGTGGTCCCCAAGACTTACTGTGCRGCAGCCCCTCTCCGCTTCCTGCTGCGGGTGAAGTGTGGGCTCCCGGCCCTCCAGARGGTTTGCATCCGACGCAGCAAGGTTTTAAAATTGCTCAGAAGTCGGCACGGAGTGAGTGAGAAAGAATCACAGCAAGATAATGAAACAAAACAGACAAAATACCCTCATATGTAACYTCAGGAAAAATTCTCAGGTTTCCATAGAATCCACCAGCAACTCTGTCACCTTTTTCCTCAGGACACACTTTTGAATTCCAGCACAAATAGCCCTTCTTTGTATAGGCAGTTACTTTTAAAAACTTCTGTACAATAATGGATCCCCATAAATCCATTTTACACATTTTTTTAATCTTTCCAGCTAAATGATTTGGCAAGAAGTGGCCTACTTAAAAATGAACTTGTCACTGACATGATTTTAGAACTTGAGAGTTTTTTAAAAAATATAAATTCAAAATTGGAAGATACKACAGCAATACATGGCATAGATATTTCACATCAAGTGATTATCAAAGCAGCATGAAATACTGTCCTCACTCTTTTCTTCATTTTTCTTTCTGCTTTGTGAGAAAGAAGAGAGATGGAGTGAGAAGCAACAAATACAGAAAAGAAACAAAATAGTGTTATTATGGATTTATAAAAGCTGTTTAACATAACTAGGCAAAACTGGTAGTTGTAGTAAGATTAGAATTTAGTTAATTTTTTGCTGAAACTACCTTTTATCAGCCTTTTACCCTGCAGATTTCTGAAACTGTTTTTTAAATGTGCTGTAGTACTGTGAAAAATATTAATATTCAGTGAAGATATAGCCATGTAAGTTATCTAGTTTCTAAAACAGAGTAAAATAGAGGATAATTCCCAAGTTTTTGATCTCAAATTAAGAATCTATTTCAACRAATCATAGATCGTGTCATACATGGGAAGCATTAAGCCCTTTCTCCTGCTGCAGTGAACACCTGGAAGTTGTAAGCGATCAGCAGAAGGCCCCCATGCAAAACAACCCTTCTGCTCTCCGTCAGAGAAGGTCTGGAAGTGTGGAGGGAGGCAAGGCTACCCAGCCCTGTGCCAAGGAAACCAGCATTGCTGTGGCACACTTCAGAAGGATAAAAAAGGAGGGAAAAAAGTGAGTGAAACAGCTAGTGGTTTCCCAGATGACCAAGAACAGCTACTGTGTTTGTTGTGCGGTGAGATCAAGGCTGGCCAACTCTCCTCCCCACTGTCCTCCTCCACACCAGTACCTCCATGACCTGAGCCAGCTGGCAGCAGCCCTGAGCACGGCAGATGCTGGTAGCAGGATACGATGGATAATCACTTGGGTGTTGAGAGCAGGCTCAAAATTCATCCCATCCCATCCACAAAATTCAGTAAGCCTAATCTTTGAGGGCTTTCTAAGAAAACATTGTCTTTCCTACAGAAAAGTTCTACTGAAGATATGGCAGGACTAGATAAAAAATCAGCTTTTTGCCTTCAGCTGTCRATAAAGTAAGTTTCAGCCTTCCCGTTATCCTTCCACATCACTGTAGTTTTCAAATAAGCTTAGACAACTGAAGCATAAAAATGAAGAGTGAGAGTTCCAGACTCAGAAAGTTCAGTCTGAATCAAATCAACTGATTTATAAATRTATTTGTAATCTAATAAGTATTCAAGAGACAAACAGGGTCTCTGCTTCATCAGAACAAAGCGATGTCAGCAGTTTTCTTCCAAGAGTGATGAACTCAGTTAATCTGAAGTGTCTGCTCGTTGGCTGCTCTGARCCCTTTGCATTGCGAGTAGACTTCACGTTTTAGTTTTTCTGGTTGAGCTCAGACCAGTGATGCTCACAGCCTGTTTGAGCTTCTGAGAATATTCTGTGCCACACTTGGTGGCTGCCCCTGGCCTTTTGGTCTGTGGGTAACAAATGTGGAAAAACTAGATTGATGGTTTAAAGAGATAGACACCATCTCCATGATGAGACKACCCTGCAGAATTTGATATCAAAATGTGTTGTAAGAATGTCATTCACTGTTGGCTTTGTGACTAAAAATCAGCAAATACTGTATCTTCCGTGTTTCTTATCAAAACTGTTTGGTGAGTTATGACAAGGCATCTYCAAGTGGCTGCATGTCCAGATCTTMTTGATTTTCTTCTGGCTGAATAAATATCAACCTACAAATGCCTATGGCAGATCCTCAGCCCCTGAGAAGAGAACAGGCACCCCTGGCCAGCCAGAGCCACCTTCCCTGCTTCTCCTCATCCACTCCCCTTGCCTCTGGCATGCATAAAAGTGCTTTGGGATGGCTTTGCTCTCTCTMTGAGATATCCAAATAGTTTAGGGTAAAAGTTTTTCTCCTCAAAGACATGCATTCTCTCTCCCCTAAGGAGCTCTGCAGGGCTGCATTTACTCCTCTCTCGGCTGGTTGCCTCTAGAGCTGCTAGTCTAGGAAGASAGCTTTAACTTCAATGTTTACATCAGTATCTTAACACCCTGCAAATTATTTTCATTTCAGCTTGACCCACCAACAAACTGAATGCCTAACCTCGTTGGATAAAAATGGGCCTTGCATCAGGGTTAACGACACTTCGTCCAGGTCAGGTGCAAGTGATATGAGCAGCATGGCAGGATGGAGAACAGCGATGGGAGCATAAAAGATGCCAGGGAACAGGAGTGGGGAAGAGCATTGCCCTTTCTTTTCAAAATTAGAACCAATGACTAATGTTACATTTCCAGCTACCGCGAGGTGATTGAGTAAGCGCAAGATCAGCTTTCTTCCAACCGAAAAAATTAAAGCTGACAAATCTGGTAATATAAAATGTGAAATACAGGCGAAAGAGTAATTCAGTAACCTGGCCACCCTTACTTAGAAAATCAAACTGCTGTTGTGAGTTCTGTTAATTTTCCTAATGCCACTTGGATGCTTTGCCAATAAATAATCTTACAATGTCAACATCAATCACCATGGTACAAAGACTCCTCATCTGTGATCGAAATCATTCTGTTTACCCTGGAGACACACATCTATATGAAAGTTAAGAGGTCATCAATCATGGTCTCTCCTTCCAATGATTACAAAGTTGCATCTTCTGATAAGAAGACTCCCAGTGTTCTTGTCAGGGTGGAAATCAGAGTTGAATTGTGGTCTTTTCACAGATGTCCTTACTTGGACTGCATCTCGTCTCTAATTTTGGAAGCTATATAAAATAATTATTCTGGGATACCATTACCCAGGTGAAGGGATAAAAAGACATCTCAATATATATGGCAATTACGTTTTAGATTTAATTATCCAGCATAGAGCTATTGAAAAATAATGCTAGATGCATTCATTTTATCTGCAGTGCTTTGAAATTTTATATACTYGAATAATTTAGATTTGCATCCTTCTCAAAATCTTACTGGTCATATTTTAATTTGCTATTTTCCCATGGTATATTAGCTGTTTGTTGATGATATAAGAATCACTTGATAATTGTGTAGCTGCCTCTGTGTCTTATCATTAAACTATTAGACTTTCTACTGGAAACCAAAACATCATCATAAAATTCAAATAAACTTTTCACAAGGACCATCACACAGGATGTATCATCTTAAATGCATCTGAAAAGCAATTCTCTGAGGCATGTTTCATAGGCAATTGCTTCCCAGACAGTTTTCCATTAGAGCTGGGATTCAAGCAAGTGCCTTTAATCCTGTTCTTAACTTGATTAGGGAAATGCCTGGGTAGTAACTCCAAAACTTTCTTTCTCTGTCACTCCCACAGGAAATATTTAATCGCACTGTAGCTCACCTTGGATCTAATGAACTCCTGGTTCTTGAACTGGGAATCTTCACTGTTGCCCACACACTCTCTTATATACCTATTCGCAAAGTAACTCCCAGACACAAAACCACTAACGTCTTGAAAAGTCATTTACTTATCTATGTGAGGCAGAGACAGTTTTCAGCAAAAGCAAGCATTTTACCATACTCCGAAGCCTCCGTGGGACAGGAATCAGGCAGCACAAAGGAAGAAGATTCGCCTGCTTCCAGGTCAAGGCGCAGTGCCCTTGCCCAAGCCTGCTACCTCCTCTCCATGTGAAAGATGGACTCAAAGTCTTCCTAGGAACCAGTGTTGTACTTAGCTATGAAAGCTGCTCAATTCCTGAAAAGACCACAGCATAATGTCCTGGTACTGCAGGTGAAAGAAAGATTAAGCAGTCAATTTATTTTAGAAACTGAGAAAGAAAAATGAGCTTGCCCTATTAGTCACTTTTTCACTCCCACCCAAACTATTAGGTAAGTCTGAGATAAAGTGCTTGAATTCATTAAAGTCCTTTCAGTCTTGTTAAAGATAAAAAAGGACTGGAACACATGCCTTTTAATTTTCCATCTCTTGCTCTCTCTTAAAAAAGAAAACCTCTGTAATTTCATAGGTCAAGCTCTGATTACAGCCATTTTGATAAAATGCTGAATTACCGACCAGACAGGMCTTTTCAGTGCAAATTTACCATACTTGTCATAGCCTAGACTCCTGGATGATAGAATTGACTTCAGAGGAAGCTGGGTGTTCTCAGTATTTCTGTAAATCACGAGTTTCATTGACATGCCTACAACTGAYATGGCCAGTTTGATATATCTGACCTTTTGGTCTGTTGTCATTACAGTAAATAGAAATGGCGTAATAAAAGAACACAAGAAAACAAATTTTCCTTCAAGAGTCTCCAAAGTTCACACATCACAGGGAATGCTGCAAAGCTACAGCATGAAAAGGCRATGGTTTGGGTGCCCCAGCATCATCACTTCCGCCAGCTTGTTGACCGGCGCAATGAGGAGGTCAAACCGCCCACCCTGGGAATGCAAKCAGAGGTGCCTAAGCGAGGTGTTCAGGCTGCGTGGAATCCCTCGGCAGCCTCCTCCAAATTAATTATTTTTTTTTCCAACAACCCTCTCAGGGAGCTTCTGTTGACTTCAGAGGGATCCGCAAAGGATTGGGCCACAACCTTTCTCACTTACATTTAGTCCTGAAGCAGAAAGTGTGAACCGTTCCCAAGTGCCTGGAAGAGTTTCATGTCTGGCTGGTCTTTGGGGAATACTCTGATACGCTTTGGGGGCTGAGATGCATTTGCGTTTAAYTCCAGGAGGCCTGGAATTAACAGCACCTTTAGCTGGCAAAGAAGCGCTCGGTCCTATAGGATCAGCAGGCACATGCGAATGTAGAGCCTTGTAGTGGAGGGATACCATTGCCAGCAAGGCCACCTTAGTGGTTGCATCCTGGAGCAAGCAGAGTGATAGAGCTAGGGAGCTGATTCCAGCTCCTGAGGAATCTCTTCCTTCTCAGAAGAAATCTAGTATCTCCTGCCAAACTCTGCACMAAGTGCCTTACCTGGGCAGTAGGACTGCGCACTCTGGCAGCACCGGTGCTGCAGGACCACCAAGGTAAACTGCGAAGCCACAAGTAACCTCAGACAAGTAAGATGGACCGACTGTGAAACGAAAATGAGCCGAGGCGGTTGTCTGAGCTGCCAGCAGTAACGCAAAGCTGTCGCAGGGGAAGGAGAACGGTAGGGAAGCACTGCTGGAGAGACTGGCTCATTTCCAACACAGGCACTTGCCCCATCAGAGCGCCCGGCGCCATGCTCGCTGCCGCGCTGCGTGTCGCGGGGACGCACGCCGGGCCCGAAGCGTTCGGCCTCCCGCCCTCGCACGCTCGCAGGCGCCGCTCCGGCCGGGCCAGGTTCCCCTCGGCGTAGCGCCCCGGCCCGCAGCGCTCACCGCCGGTGCCACGCTGCGCTCCCCCCGCGAGCGGGGGCCACGCCGGCTCCAGGGGCGAACAGCGCGGGGAGCAGG
>NW_028186446.1:5080170-5094652 GCF_003343005.1 Rhea americana
AACCGGGGGTAATTGCGTTTAGGCAAATGAGGCTGCCTCGGCCCTCCCCGTCCCGCCGTGTATAAAGCGGGGCGCTCGCCCGCCGACGGCCAATGCGCACGGAGAGCAGCGCCCGCGCCGCCCGCCGCAGCAGGTGCGTGTGCCGCGCCGCGGCGCGCGTGTCTCCGTGGGTGCGGGCGTGCCGGGGGGGGGGAGGGAGCTCTGCGGGTGCGTGTCGGGGGTGCCGCGGGGGGTCTGGGTCTCCGGACGTGCGGCTGTCTCTGTGCGAGGGTGCTTTTGTGCGTGTCTCTGTGTGCGCCTGTCTAGATGCGCGTGTGTGTCTGGCCGCGTGAGGGTGTGCGAATATCTAGACACGTGTGTAGCTGTACGTATGTGGAGAGAGGTACCCACATGTAGGTGCGTGCACACCCCATACGTGTCCAGCTGTACGTGCAGTGTGTGTAACTAGATGAGTACGTGTGGGGAGGGGGGCAACCTGCATGTGTGYGCACAGCTGGATGGGCAGGGAGCAGTATGTGTGAAGGTGTGCATATCGAGGTGCRTATGGATCCGTAGGGGTGAAGGGGGCTGCATGCATCTATATGTGTCTGTATGCATATGGGGGCTGTGCATATGGCTAGACGTCTATGCATACAGGTATGTGCGCGGGTGTGTATATCTGTGTCTGTCGGTGCGGAGGGGGTGTGTGTGTGACTAGACGCGTGTGCATACCTGTACGTGCGAGGGTGCGTACATCCAGGTGCGCACGTACCGGCGGGTGGGTGCGCGGGGCCTGTCCCCCGACGGCGGTGTCCCCCCACGCCCCGCTCCCACCGCAGGTGGCCGCAGCCCGCCCGCAGGACGTCGAGGCGGCGATGAGACTCCCGCTGGCTTTCGCCGTGCTCCTCCTCGCCTCGGCGCAGGGGCTGGCCGAGGAGATCGGCGCCACCGATGACCTCAGCTACTGGTCCGACTGGTCCGAGGGCGAGCAGGGCAAGGTGAGCGCGGGGGCGGCGGCGCGGCGCGGCGCGGGGCCGGCGCCATTCCAGACGGCGGCACCGCGCGCTGCGCAGGAGGAGCCGGCGGGAGCCGCCGCGCCATGGCCAAGGAGGGAGCGCAGCGAGCGGAGGAGACNGTCGGCGCGGGGCCGCGCTGAGCGCCGCGCCGCTGCTCGCCCGCAGGAGGAGCTGCCGCTGCCCTTCGAGCACTTGCTGCAGAGGATCGCCCGGAGACCGCGGCCCCAGCAGTTCTTCGGCCTCATGGGCAAGCGGGATGCCGGTGAGCGGGCCGGGGGCGGCGGGCGCTTCCCACCAGCGACCCCAGCGCTGGCGCGGGTCGCTCGCCGCTCCGGGGGAATCTTCCTCGCGGTTTTTTCACCCTCCCCCCCCCGCCGCTTTCGTACAAGACAAACCCGTCGGTTGGAAAATAACTAATAGTAAAATTGCACAGCGAAGTTAAAAGTGCACACTAATTATAGCACGTAAATACATACCCGCAAAAAATATCCACGGGCCGGCAAACACGCCGCTAAATGATCGGGGTGTGAAAACAGTATGATTACTGCCATGTAATACCGCGTACAATTATTGCCATCTCTTCTAATTTTAAGTGTGTCCTGAACTGAAAATCGGTCAGAGTAACTTGGATCTAAACAGATCTAAACTGTGTGTTTTAAACTGAAATGACACTTTCTAGTCTGTTCAAGGAGAAATGCAGTTCTAAATGATCACCTTAATTTTCTCTACATTGAATACTCATAGTGTAGTGTCTGTATTTGATTCTTCAAAGGATCACACAAATAGCATATGTATATGCCAATCCTTTTTCAACAACTCTTTCCTTTCTTTTTCTCTCCTTCCCTCTTCCACGCAGGATATGGCCAGATCTCTCACAAAAGTAAGTTTAAAAAATCCCCAGCATGTTAAGTAACAATTAAAAGATATTCAAATGGAGAACAGTATATTTTAGTGGATTCTTTAGCATAGGAATGAATTCAGCTGCGGACTGGCAGCACAGGTGGTGGAGAAATATTCTGTCAAGGAATAGAGTAGCCAGCAGTAAAAACTTAAGCTTGTAACTAATCTGAACCTCGGTAAGCTTTGAGATTTCAACCCGCATTAATGTGCGAATGTTGCAGCTCTTATTTCTCCAGGGGTGCATTCTGCAAACCTTTCTGCTAGGCAAGACAGGCTTACCGCTAGACTCAGAGTGAAAGAATTAAGACAGCAAGAGCTGGAAAATTAGAATAGTGAATTCCCAAATCTGAGAAGTGTTGACATGGATAGACACGTGAGATACTGTATCTGTGATCTTAGCGATGTCTGACTGTGAATCAGACCCCCGTCGCAGCAGGGACTGATCGATGATGTGCTGTCACATAAACAAGCGTATCCCACACCATTAATAAGCATGTCTTGCTTTGTTTCTGTAAAACACCACGTGGGAGATGCCATCAGCAGTGTGATATTAGCTTGTTGTGTACAGTGACAAACAGTCTTATTCTCTGAAATTATCTGAAGATGTTTAGACAGGACCTAGAAGACTTTTTAATAAGTAAAAATTGATCTTCTTGTATTTTGTCGGCTATCCCCAGTGATCAATACGTATCCCAATGTTTTCTGTTAGTCACTAGATTTTATCACTAGGATTATTTATTTGAAGAACAGTTAAAGAGAGTCCCATCTAAACCTCATGACAAATAACTGCTGACTAAAGTAAGAAAAATTGTAGCCTTCTTAAACTGCTTCAGCTGTAAAGCTAATACCTTTGGGGTCTGAAAATCATTCGTCTTGCTTTGTAGATGAATTAGCCAGGCAAAATTCCTTCCAAAGAGAAATTTCTAAATTTGCCTCAAGCCAGCCTGAAAAAAGAAGAGTGGCTCCTTTTTGGTCTGTATCTGAAACTATAGCTATCACTATATCTGATATGTGCTATAGGCCAAACCTTGGAGTAATTTATCCTCTACACAACCAGCGCCTCGAGGAGTAATAATGGGACAGGACRGTAGTGTTTGAACTCATACATATCCCAGAAATAAAGCCAGACTGTCTAGCTCAGTCATGTCCAGACATAGAGTCCCATTGGCTTCCTCTCAAATAAGGGCTCTGTTACCTGGCCTGTGATGAGCATTTTCTTCCATATAACCAAAAAAAAAAAAAAAAAAAAAACCACTGATAGGTGGAATAGGTCTATCATGCAGATGCGAGCTATGCCAGCATATGTCTTATGCATGTGCTGAAGTAAATAGGAATTGCACTGTCAATCTGCTGCACTGGGAGAGGAATAAGAATCAGTTACTGGCCTATGTTTTTCTGTTAGGGCAAAGCAACAACCTGTCTTTTTAAGCCRGTGGGGAGATTTTCACTAACTGGCCTGTGCCTTGGTCTAATCTAGGCCCAGTGATTACCCCCTCCCCTGTCTGAGAGTGGTGTGAAAAATTAGTGTGTGAGATGAACAGTTTYCGAATCTGTGTCTTCCTTACTCATGAGAACAAATTATCTTAAAAGGCTGCGTATTGAAAATGTATTAAAACACCTCCAAATATATGTTTTTTCCAGGGCATAAAACAGACTCCTTTGTTGGACTTATGGGCAAAAGATCTTTAAATTCTGGTAGGTATATTACTAAGTCTGGTATGCGGTAATATAGAGCTGCTTAATTCTGTTGCCTCCTTGTTCTCTCTCACTGGATGGATGAAGCAGTCTTTATATGGTGTAGACCCAGCGTTCTCTGAAAAGGGACCAGGATATTCTTTCTTAATCAGAATATTTCAGGATTCACTTCACTCTAATGCTTGTGATGGTCAGGCATGGTTTGAGCTGCCAAAGTGCAGGCGAAATCAGGTAAGATTCCCCAGGGCACTCTCCCTGCTCTCCCTGTCCTCACTAGTATTTATGTTCTTCCAGTCTGCAAAATGCTATTAAAGAAAAAACAGAAATGTTACTGGCACATCAGGACAAAGTTGGCAGCTTAAAACATCGTGCTCATTTAAACTTGTGATTTATCCAGATATCCTCAGCTGAAGGTGCACTCTCACCTTTTCAGCAGATCATCATGTTCAATAAACTTGAAGCAGAAAGAGCAGAGATCTGCCATTAACATCACCTCATTCCTCAGCTCAAACAGTTAAACATTCCCAGTCCCTTACAGCTCTTAATTTTACTTACAAATAATAAACAGTGTTTTAAGCTTCAAATGGATACTGTGAGCTCATGTTATTTTCCCAAATGCTCTGTCTAGGACAGAATCCCGCTTCTTCCTGTGAGCAGCCCCTGAGGGTAATTCCAGACTGCTGGCTGCGCTAGCTTTCCTGTGCCATGGGATAGTAATGAGGGAGATCGCTCACAGTGAACCATAAAGTGTCAGTTAATTCCCTAGAAAAGGAATTAAAAAAATAAAAAACCTAATGCCTGTTTCATGTCTCTGAAATAATTCTCACTATTTTGTTAAATGAATGATAAAAGTTAAATTACTAGCTGACACCTTCATATTATGTAGATACATGCTGTGATCTATATTCTGCAATTATGGTTGTCACTAACTTTTATTTTCAATTAAACCCCGCTCAGACTAGTAATATTGCTCTCTGCATCATTTTGCAAATTACTATGTATCATGAATAATTTCGTACARTTTTATCTGTGGTGGCAATAGCTATTAAATGCATAATACCTGTAAATTTATCTGCTATCATAAAAGTAAATAGCCTGGAAGTGATGAATTTGGTTGGTTTCTGTTGGGATTACATTTATATTCACATGAGAATGTAAGATATAGCAAAATGTTTAAAAAAGGCAAGGATTTGATTGCCCTAATTTCAAAAACACGGGTATAGTTAGAATACTGTTATCTAATGTTTAAGTATTTATCTCTAACAGAGGGGAATAATGAAGTTTTACCCTGTCAGGCTCTGTAATACCTGCCTGATAGGTAAAACTAGGATTCACTGCTTTTCTGCCTGATTCCCTGAGAAGAAAATGGTAAGAAGTTGCTTCTGCTCCTGTGGAGGAGAAGATAGCCCCAAGGACTGTGCAACCAAGCAAGATCAGGAATTTGTCCCAGGATTACTGTCCCTCCTAGCTACTACTGCCCCCCAAAAGATATTTAACTGGAGAGGAATTAGTCACACCTTTTCTTGATGCTATAATGTGCTAGGTTTTTTTCTTCAAGAGTTTTGTGTTATTCAGAAAACCTCCGAGTCTCCTGGCATTAGGGGAGACACTGTGTTAAAGTTTATGCTGTTGGGTGTAAGTGCTGTGCTGATTTTGTGTTTCATGTGAACAAACCAAGGTGTCGTAGCGCTGGGATCTTAATTCCTTACTTGGTGAAAGGGGATCTGACACTGACCATCTCTCAAGCTTGGATTAATGCTCCAAGTAGAATTTAGAAAAATCAGACACACAGTAAGGCTACTAAAATCAGTCCATATTGAGAAAGAAGCACTTTATTGTCTAGTTAGCCTGGTGCAATTTGAAAGCTACTTAATTTAAAACCTCCCCTGATCCAAAATTCAAGCTCTCTACAACATGCAGTGCCGAGTCCCACAAAATTAGCTGAAAACAACGCTCCCTTTGGGGTCCAAATGATGATGACAGCAGTGATGAGCTGCAGGTGACCCTATGGTCAGGCTCTACAGGCTTCTCTCTTGTTTTAAAAGAGCAAGAAGGAAAAAACTCCTGCAGCTGCTAAATGCTAAACATGTTACTGGTGACTATTTTAGGCTGCAGTTCCTCCGGAGAGCAGTCTGAGTTTCATGTAGAACTTGCTGCAGATTTTAATAAAAGGCATCATTGTGTGCATAGGTTGGGTATAGGGAAGGCTTAAAACCAGCAAAGAGCTGGTCATGCAGGGCAGAAGGTGGAAATATCGATGCAGGAAGCCTCGACCCACAGATTGATCTTTGGGCCGAGCTCCGACCTGTTAAATGAATTRCTGGAGGTGAAGAAGCTCGGCGCGAGCGGCTGCTGCGAGGAGCTGCACAGGCTGGAGGCAGAAAGCACCGCTCAGACCTTCAGCCACCGAGAAGATACCGTGGTCTTAGGGACAAACCTCCACTTCCTGCACAATCCCCATAGCTGCAGAGATCACCCATCGCCCCCCCGTGTTTGGTCACAACTCAGACTATTAGAAAACAGAAAACAACATCCCTTAATTTCCAGGGATGAGGCAGCACGCTTCACGATGAGGGGGCAAATAGTCTAGACCTCGTCTAGAAAGCCCTACATTCGCCCGTGCAAGCAGAGGGATTCGGGTGCTGCATGTGTCGGGATAACCCGTTGCTGTTCCTGGCTGAATGAGCTGATGTTKTCAGGTGGGGAACCAGCAGGCTGGGTATCTCTGACATTTGCTTATGCTTATTACAGTTTACACAAGGCTTCACAATGATGTGCCTCATTCTGTTATGTGTTTTGCAGGGTCCTCTGAAAGGAGCATAGCACAGATTTACGAACGAAGACGTAAATGAGACGTTCCTGTGCATTATTTATTAAACTTCATTTGTTCTAATGGCCAATGCAGTGTAATGTAAACTAACCACTGTATGGAATGATTATTTATTTAATAATAATTGATGAGGGGTTTTATTTGAGTTGTACATTCAATAAAATAATTATTTTTCATATTGTGGCAGTGATACACGTTGTGTAAGTGTGTTGCGGTTCTGAATGGAAGGCTTCCCCTGGAACAGCAACCCTGGTGACGTCTCCCAACAAAGCACATTGTTTGATATGACCTGCAAAGTTATGTTCATTAAACAAGAAAGATTCTTTTGTTCGTAGAAAGCGATTCTATCAGCTTCACAGCAAGCGCAGAACAGAACTGATGTACAGTCTAGTGCCTCAAYCTGTTTTCATGGTTTATAATGTACTGTAAGTTCCCTATCAAAAAATATATTTGTATCATTGCAGCATGTTTTATGTTTTGTGATTACGTATCTATATATTTTAAGGGGGAMTATGGAAGGGTTGAATGTGAATCCAACATCTTCATTTCACAGTCTGGAATTTTATGATAGTAACCTTTTAAATAAAAGCTATTCTGGGGATTTTGCAACATACTTTCATTGGTGATAATGGTGGCATTATTTCCTAAATTGGTTTGGAGTGGGACATGGATCAACGAAATAATGTATAGTTTTGAGAATAGGAAGAAATGTCTGTTTATTGCCTTCCTTCTGCTGAGGGCACATAAGCTTTCTGCTGTGGGTCTGGTGAATTCTTTGGGGTTCTGTTACAGGAGATGGGTGTTCCCAGGAGTTGCTGCTGGATCACACAAGGTCCTGTGCATCATAACCCCTATAGAAACCCCTTGAGAAGTAAAGTGTTTTCTATAAAAAGAAATCAATGTATCCTACAGCTCCAAAGTGGAATAATTTGCTGTGGAATTCCTCCACTATTCCAGGAGTAGAAACAAGCTGAGTTTCTAAGTATTACAGAGTTATTTCCCTGTGGTTGTTCTCTATTTCTGAAGAGGACTCGGAAAACTCCATTTTCAAGTTCACCCGAGGCATCCTCACAATTGCACCCACTGAGAGTGCTGATGCACGTAGGACCTTCTGCTTGCTAGTTACCTGCAGCACCTGCACCACCTCATACTTAAACTAGATCCCACTTCCACATCACTAGGAGCCAGGCTCTAAAGACCAGAGAGTGATTAGGTAGTAGGACTGGTTGTATTTTTGGGAGGTTTTCAACCTTCCTTCTGGTGCTGCTTGAGTTGGGAGGAAACGTGCACACTCCGGGGATGCGTCATTACAGACGCCTTCACTCTTCATGTGTCATGCATGTTCGCGCTTTATGTGAAAGGCTGTAAATTCTGCCCCCGTGGCTGCAAYGAGGCCGAATCAGCGTAGTTTCAGTCTGAGAATGATATGTACAAGAGCTGTACATTTAAACTAGACTTTGGCTCATCAAGAAAAATGCAGGGCAAACCCTGACTTTCACCACCTGAGCTTCCTGGTGAGAGACTTCTAGCCCCATGCCTCAGTGTGGGACCTAATGGTCCACAAGATGCACCTGAAACTTTTAAAAATAGATGGGCSACATCTTCTCTTTTCAATAGAGCTTTCGACTTGCACTGGCAGAAATCAGAGCTGTAGGCTCACATTTGGTGAGAGGGTTCAGACCCATGGGTCTGGCTGGCACAAACAAGCAATAATGAGCTCGGACGTGAGGTGCAACCCTGTGACGTGAAACATCTTCAGTCTTGACTCTGAATCCTTMCACCGTTTTGCCACCTGCATGAAGGTGAGGGCTATGTAGTGGGAAAACTGAGCTAGATTAGTGACAGCTATCACATTCATGTGACAGACACTGGTTTCATTATATTAGCACTCTGTCAGCTCTTCATCTTTCCAGGACTAATTTTCAGACTAATAAACTTCTATACCAACTCCCACTGAGCTCAATGAGGAGAGAAAGCCAATTGCTGGGATATAGGCATGACAAAATGAGTGCAGAAACATGAGTTGAATAATGCTCTGTGAAGGGTAAAACAAATGAAAACAATAATAATTAGAAAAAAAAAGCTCTCTCTTGAACCTTTAAAGGCCCTCAGTGCACAGAGTTTACAGCATGTATTATGTGGTGAATTGTGAAACAATTAGAGAAAAGAAAAAAGCCCTATTGCTCCTTCTAGCTTGCATAGCACATAAACCTCCCCAGAGTTGCAAAAACTGCAAACATATTTGCATACAGAGGAAAACACACACAACRTTTACATTTTTAAGTGTTTGGAGCACAGTACAGACATTAGTTAACAGCATCCAGCATAGGGCTCGGCCTGAATTTTCTGGTAAAACCATTTTCCCTGAGAGAAAAGGCTGACCCATCAGTGTCAAAATATTCTCCTGTTATGTGGCTGTCTCAAAAACAACAACTCATTCTAATTATTTTTAGTGGTAAAATCATGTCAGATTTACGTTAATTTATGTTTTGAATGATAAGATTACAACTGACTTTGATACATGAATTTGTAAAGGCATATGTTAAAATACAAATAAAACAAAGACACACTAAAAGATAAAGATTAAAATGTACCATTTGGTTCTATCAACACCACCAGAAAAATAAGCTCTGTAGTCTCTGATCTCCCTTTAGAGGCAGCCTTCTGTGTTAGCTTTTAAATGCAYTTGGGTGCTTTTGGACACAGCTTTCCGCCTTGGGTCACTCGCACCTTGGATGATGTGGGTAACGTCCACCCACAAGTACCCCAGCTCCGCCTGTGTTGCATGCAGGTTTCCTGTCTCCAGTAGGTTCCCAATCCGTCACCTCCAGGTCTCCGCCTTTACCCAGAGATTGGTCCCATGCTGCACAAACGCAGCAGAACTTCTCCGAGAGCCGTAGCCACAGCGGGCAGCGTGATACCCCCAACCCGGTGTGCTGGGAGAGGGTTCAGCCCCGTGGCAGGGGAGCACCATCGCTGCAGGGACCCCAGCAGCTGCCTGCTGCAGGCGTAGCTTCTGCTGCTTTTGAATCAAGAAATTTGCATTTTTCTGCATGGTCCTAACAAAAAAAAAAAAAAAAAAAGATGCRTCCTGCTTCCCGTAGAGGAACCCAGCCCCCAAYCATTTTTAGCTAGAGCAGAATAATACCAAGAATTAAAATATATATACATATATTAAAGTGATTCTTAAAAATGCTGTTTATTCAGAGTACACTACCGACAACTCCTTCAGAGCTGCCAAAAGCCATTACATAAATGTAGGCTTTGTCCCTGTGCCTTCTGAAACTACAGCTTAGACATCTGTTTCAACATAAAGAGATACTGAGCAAGTCCCAGTACAAACTTTTGCAAAGACCAAATTTTGTCGTGAAGAGCTTGAACAGTTCCCCTAGCCATAATAATGGAGATGACGTTAATGAGTTTCTCTCYAAGTACTGAGACAACAACACATTGCAGCTCCATCCCTGGAATCATATTACATTGCTCAGTCAGGATGAAGCCATCTATGCGGTGGTACTGAGTACAGCTCTGTGTCTTTACAGTACCTTTACAGTACAGTCATCTCAGTTCATACGAAATACTGGAGCTGGGGCACTTGGACGTGAAAGGGGTTGCTGTCAGCAAGCATACGCATGTCCTTGACGTATCTACGTCCTTGAAGCAAGACAAACAGAATCTCTGCCCGTTATTTTCTTAATGCTTTTGAAAGCACGTGGACTGAAACAGCTGTCAACAGGAGCGGCATCTGGGCTCTATGAAATTCACTACAGTATTCGCTAAATGTTATCCCCGTTCCATCTCTGATAGAGACCAGATATCTATCAGAATGGAACGGAAGCTCCTCAGTTCAGAGCTCAGAAACTCCTTTTGAARCAACGGCACACTGAATACATGCAAAGAAAACACTAATGGAACAGTAAATAACAAAAATCACAATAAAACGTCGCCTCTTGTTTTCCATGGGCATCTCCAAATTAAACATTATTGCTATTTGCTGTATATAGAATAAATGAAATGTGAATAGACTACTAGAAGATCAAGGACCATCTGGCACAGTGCTTCATGCTTTCACTGCCACCTGCCCAGCAAGGTGTAATGGCTTGGCCAAAGTTACTAACAGCAGCCAAGCTAGAAAGGCAATGTATTCCTTGCACCTAACCAATCACTACACTAGAAGTGCTAGATGAGTGCAAAGAAACTCATGAAGAATAATAAAGGATAAGGCTGAATTTTTTAAAAAGATCTGGCAAATAAACAAGATTTCTTCAGAAGAAGCAAAAAGTTTGTTTTCATTTTTTTCCCCATCTGAACTATTTCCCATATTGCTATTCTAGAAATAGAGCTCTAAAAGATATACATCTGAACCAACACATATCAATAGACTTTTATCATTGCTTTCTACAGGGACTTGATTGTGTTGAAAACTTCTAATTGAGCAACACGAGAGCATCTTTAATAGTAAACATTCAATTCTGGCACATGTAAGTGCATTATATTTTTGCTGTCAGAATAGTCAGAAAATACTRGACACATTGTAATCCAGCACATCAAAGCATTACAATAGAAGCAATATTCTTTGGAAACAGATCTTGCTTGGACAAGAYACCCAGTCATTATTGAAGGAACATGTACATACATCGTGGCTATACTAAGACTGTGCATTTAAAAGCAAAAATTAAACGTAAAATCCAAATTAGGGAATCAAATAATGTTCAAAGATTTTCTGAATATCTGAGTAAAAAATAGGCTATATTTACATTTGTTAAGTTATATGGTGGGTACAACTGAGAAATCAAGTTTGCATGATAGAAGAGAGATATTCTAAGAGATATGTTGTATATACCCACAGTTCTCTCTTAGCAGATGAAAGACYTTGCATATGCACATAGCTTTTTTCTTTTTTTATTGCTCATATGATAGTCCATGCAACTGATTGAACTCAGTTGGTCCAAGAACCTTGGGGCCATCAAACCAGCTGCTCTGCTGAGGTCCAGGTGCCACACTGGCTCATTTTGTTGAGACCCACTGGAAAGGAAGGTAGAGCTGCATAGAGTTTTTTCCTCTTACCCCTTTTCTACATATGCAGTTACTGAGAGAGTCACACAGCACGAGGTGACCCCCACACAGCATGCATGCAGCACGAGGGCCACCCTGGYGCCCTGAGAAGGCTTTATTTGCTTATCTTTCCAAATGTTTACTAGAGAATCATTTAGTTTACCATGACTTGGTACTGCTGCATCTGAAGTATACAGCTATCTGCACTGCGGAGGAGATGATTTAATACACTGAATATGAGAAGAGTCTCATTCAGTATTTACCATTAAAGCTGTAGAAGGAATTTGGGCTGAAGTGCTTTCCAATGCAAACAACATTTATCCATTAGCAAAGAAAGGGCTGTACTGCAAGAGAAAAACAAACAACGTATAAAAAAAACCCCATTACTAGATTTTATTAGTCCACCAAACGACCAAGCTACTTTGCCTCCTGTCAGGTAGGGTTTGTGTTGAACACAAACTGATGCGCTCATGACRTATCCCAAACAGGTGGAAGCATTCTGGCTCTCAATGACTTTCTTTAATATTGATATGATATTACTAGTACATTTCAATGATATTTATTTAATATTAGCACACTTTATAACTGAGCTACATAACAAAGATATAACTTCTTAGTGTTTCTTCCTTTGTCAAACCAAACAAATATTTTATAACTTAATGCTATAATTCTTCCAAAAACACATTCAAGAGACTCCTTGAGAAAGATTACCAGTAGCAAGGCAGTGATGTCATTTCTCTCTTCCTCTGATGTTTTTGCATGTGGTTATACAAAATTCTCAGATTTTTTGCTGAAAAGAAAAATTTCCAGGCAATAAATTAAGAGGGAAATTTTGAAATGATTCTGAAAGAAGCAGGAAAGAAGTTCAGGGCAAACATATCACAGGATAATGTTTGAAGGAAAATGTTTCTTCACTACAAATGGTATTCCTAAAGACCTTCTCTGTGCTTCAGGGCAGGACTTTTGCTTTGAACTTTCAGGTTTTTGGTCAACTATTAGAATTCTAAAGAAAAAGCTTTCACCTTTCTTACACAAAGATATTTTTTGTTTTTGTATCTCCAGTCATTATGCTTACACATGCAATTCTCTTAAGAAAACCTCTATATGCTAAAATAAGGATATTTCTAAAGCACTAAAATATCTGTTTGTTAGAATTGAGCATAAAAGCAACAAGAACTATTTTTGTTTTCAAAAGAATCAAGTTACTTCATGAAATTCTGTTTCACCTTGTCTCTTCTGTAATCAAGCCAGCTTAAAACCAGACCAGGGACACTGTGTTAGTTCGAGACTCCCCCCCAAAGAGGCATAAATCACAAAATTTGACTCAGTGACTAGGACACAGATTTGGGCTGCATAAGCAACTATTACATTTTGAACCTTAAAACAGGCAATTTTACTGTTTCTCCAAAGGAGTAGATTCTTCTGTTAGGTAGATACACTGCAGTTTCTTAGAGCATGCAAGAACCACCACGGAGCGTTGTATCTTTAACCTTTCTTAATTTCCGTTTTTAACTCGCGTGGTGATTTTAAAGGAACAGATCCTGCAAGGGAAAAAAAAAAAAATAAAATAAAAATCATTTCCATTTGAACCTGAGCTTAGTAATTTCATTAAAATTGATATTTCAGAGATCTGAGCTCCAGAGCAACCAAGCTAAATGCTCTTTGATTATCTCCCCCCAAAAAGAAAAAATGATTAAATTTAAAAAGCAAAAATATAAGTGGCAACATTAGTTCAAGAAATGTTTTCTTGAGAAGAGCTACACAAGTTCTTTCTTTAAGAAAACAGAAGGAAAATAGGAATATTGTCCATCCAGCAATAGTCTCCCTCTCTTTTAATTAGACTTCAGTGACTGAAAAACCCATGATTCAAAACACAAGCTACTGTASAGAGAGAACCAATATACTTGCTAATTCGGAGCGGTGGTGTGACTGTATTTCTATTGTATCATTGCACCTTTTAAATTCACCTCAAAAGATAYAATAATCATAACGCCCCCAAACACATACTTGAAGCATTTGATCCAGCTGRGGCAGCTATTGTAGCATTTAAGGATGATTACTGCAAATTTCTAAAGCTCAATATTTCTTCAAAGCCTTTCTCTATTTTCATCTCCATAGAGCAAAGGAGATCAAAGTTATGCTGGAAATAGAAAAGGCTCCAGAGAGCGGCTGCAACGTTGTTTTAGGTAATTTGTGTGACAAACATGACCAACACCTCCTGCACTTTGATTTTTGATATCGATCGCTCAGGCTTACCTAAAAGCCTGAGAATTTTTGTTTGTTTCATTGTTTCTATTTTTTCTATAATTGTTTCTATAAGCCCTGAGTAAAGGGGCATGTTTTACAGAGTTTCCTGAGCAGAGTCACCCATTTCTGCCTGTGGAGTAACCCCATCATTTCAGAAGAAGATCAAATTTGTTGTTTACCTAGCCCTCTTCCACTGTTTGAAACAAAATTTTGTTTTTGAATCGTTCTCTAATTTTTGTTTAGCACCTCTGCATATGCGAAAACCCAGCAGCCCAGGGAGCAGCTCTGCAGCCTGCGGACTTGGGCGGCCCCGGTCCCACGGCCGCCCCGGCCCAGCTCTTTCACTGCTTCGTGGCTCGAATCTCGTCAGAAGTGTGTCCAAAATCCCAGCAGTCACAGTCATCGGCCAGGGATTTGAGCGTAGACCGCCAGTGACATCCCATCATGAGCATCCTAACGAAAAAGATATTTATTCGGATTTTCTTCTTAAAAACTTCTGATATTCCTTTAACACAACAATTTTCTACATATTGAAGCMCTCTTAGCTCCAAGCTCTTTCTCTCAACTTGACTAAGATTAAAGTAACAAGTTTGCTGGCTGATGAACACGGCAAGTTTGTACCACGCTGACACGGGCTTTCTGCTGAGCACATCGTCGCCCGCAGAAATAAGCGGTGCTTCCCGCAAGCCCCTGGCAGAGGGCATCACCGCCGGCTGTGCCGACCATGCCGCCGGGCACCTGCGGCACGACGGCTCCAGTG
>NW_028186446.1:5094700-5145050 GCF_003343005.1 Rhea americana
AAAAAAAAAAAAAAAAAAAAAAGAGAGAGAGAACAAACTTAAAGGCCCTTTTTAGCCATAACAGAAAAAAAAAATTACACCACAGTAATAGCTTCCATAATAGACTACTGCAATAACACATGCGCAGAGGGTGTTTTCTCCAGAAAACTAGTCACTGCACTTCTATTTCAAGCTGGGACAGTAAGTCATGCTTAATTTTATAACATGACGGGATAATTATCTGCCAGCTCCAGCTGTTTCCACTGGTGTTCCTCTGCACAGGGTAGAAATATGTGAACCAACATCTAGATTAGTCACTCCAAGCTGTACAGAAATCTGTTAATTCTTTAAGAGCAAAAAGGTGTGATTTAAAAAAAAAAGAATGAAAGAAAGAAATGATCCRCAGAGATCTGAACAAAATTCCTGTAAACTAGCATCTTCAAGTACAAAAGACATGGGGAAACAAGGAAAGACCTACCAAATACATGGTATGTATTTTATATTTTTTCTACCGATATGGAAACAATATTACAATTTAACCTATTGGGTAGCTTGTTGGGATTTTTAATCCAGAATCATACACGATAACAGAATATACTCTCTGCCCATAATCTAGTAYAGTTAAGCCTACAAAGAGGAAAGCTTGTACTGGAAATCTTATCCGAAGCATGATACAACTGACGTGAATCTTGCAGTGGTTTCACACTGCTTTCTATGAAGTCTCAAAAACGCAGTTGTACGTTGCTGTACTCACATGCTATCAGACTGTGGATAGGTGTATGCTAGCTACTTGAGGGTATTTTTGCTTCTTGAAATCCTGTATCATTCCAAAAAAACAGCATTCAATCTAAAAAAATATATATCAAAATTAAAAAGTTAATATATAACTTCTATATAACATCCTTCTCCCCCAGACACCCTTTGCCTGGTACATGACAAGCCAATCTGGGGTCGCCGATCCCTTCTTCCAGGTCCTGAGCACCATCAGATGGTATTGAAATCATCAGGCACTGGAAAAGTTTCCTTCCCAGAAAGTGGGGGGGGAACTAGTACTAGCTCCACAAACATTACTGATTTTCATTCACTAGCTAGTCCAAGCAGACCATTTTTAGCAGCGTCRACAGAAACGTTTTGGACAGCTGTTTTTTACCTCAGTTTTTCTTTAATTAAGCTTGGGTAAAATTTAAAGAGGATATCTTTCTGAAATAAGAACAAAGATGTTCTTATTTCAGGTCAGGAAAGAAATTAAATTTTTAGGCCGTTCCTTTGAATTTAATGATTTTTTTGGTAAGCAATTTCATGACACAGAACAAGTCTGGAATTCTTGGGCTGAAAAGGYCACCTTGACCAAGAGAAATACATTTGCCTGGATCTAGCTGGTATGTGGCTAGTTTGGATCAACAGGCCCAAGCACACAGCAGGAGACCACCAATTAATGTTCTCTACATGATTAAGCACACTGTATTCTGTGAGGCTCCTTATATTGTTTAAAATTCCTCTAAATTGATCCCATGTGCTTCTGAAACAAGCATAAAAGTGCCAAGCAAGTGCTCTGCCCAGCCCATTGCTTTCTGGCAACTTTTAACTTGATTTGCCAAAAGATTTTACAAATTCTTTAACCACCTGCAGGAGTCTGACTTGAAAACAAAACAAAACAACAACAACTTCCAAAGAGCATAGTCAGACTTGGCATTCACAAAGGCTCAAGTCTGGAAGGGCTCAGAGCTAACCTGCTGCCACCCAGCGTTCTGGTCACGCCCTAGAGGGAGGCTTTCTGGAGCACCTTCCTCTTTTCCATCTTCCCTTCCATGTACCTGGGGTATGAGAGAAGTCCCTCCACTCCATTTTAGGTATCACACTTATTTTCCTGAGGCTGCAGAAGAAGAAGAGTCATGAAGAAGTCCTTCTAGAGATACAGAGCACCGTGAGGTGCTGAGTATCTACTCAGCTGCCCCCATCTCTCCAAAACCTCAAGAATGTGGGTAAGCAGAGGAAGTGATTAATAAAAAGGAAAGTTACTTTCTGTGACACTAATCTTGCATAAGCTTAATGTTATTATTAAACTTAATGTTATGAATGGTGTTGATGAAATTAATAGGGCRACAGGAAAGCTAAGCAGCACACAGCAGCTTGTAGGAGGAAGGCTTCAGCCTGATGGGCTTTGACAGCTCCCAGTGTGCCGTACTAGGAGCCCGTTCTCCATCAGTTCACACTCTGCCTCCAGATGGGCTTTGCAAGAGAGCATTGACAGGCAGGAGGAAAGAAGCAAGAAGATATGATGCAAAAGGTATGTCTATGCTGCAGCTGCTAGCTGAAATACCTATTTCCACAACAAACATGACAATTAACCAGACCAAATCTACCTTAGGCATGAGCTTCAGGAATATTAGTAAGGGACTGCAAGCTCAGGATACACAAATTGAGCCTTCCTCAGGCCTGTGCCTGCAGACCAGAGCTGCAGCTCACATCTCATCACTTGCAAGAGACTTGTCTTGTCTGTGCTTCTTCTAAGACATGTGGGACTCACAAGTTTTCAATTCCCATTTAGCCACGTGCCCCTGGACTATGTAGTGCCGGAGCCGAAGAGACAAGCAGTGCTGTCAGTCTGAATGTGCAAGTTGGGGCCTCTGCTCTGCTCAATTCCCAAAACAAGAATTTGCTCCACAGTGATGTGTTACAGCAGTTGTCAAGGCACACTAAACACAGGGTCTGTTTGCATTCAGAACCCTCAGAGGCTTTGCTTTTCTCTTAGACAAGTCTCCAGATCAGAAGAGTGGAGGCTTTCAATCCCCTGAAGAACGTCACAGCATTTCTCAGTCCTCCACCCAACTATCTATTCTTAAACAGATATCTCATTTAAGCAGAGATGGCCTAATACAGATAGATTTTGCCAAGCACGTTTCTGCTATTCATCCTGCTGGTGAGGTAGCTGATTTTGGTTTGCATTTCTACAGTTTAAAGAAATAGGAAAGTTTGTCTCTATGCCTCCAAACCTTCTTTGAGATGAAGAATGTCTATTTAAATAAAAGCTGGGAACAAGTGGGCCATGGGCAGGGCATCAAGAATAACAGCTTATCCTCAACCCCAAGTTTTGGGAGGTCCCATTCATGTATCCTGTCATAGGGGATCCCAAATTCATTTGCTTAGATAGCAAATGAATAGAATTCATTTGCATCCCTCTGCTAGTCTGTAGGCTTCTGCGACAACATGCATGGCTCCAGCCCTGCCCTCACGTCTACCCGAATGGGATCCAAACTTTTGCCCTTGCTATACCCACCTAATAACTGCACAGTTCCAAACCAGAGCCTAACAATATACTCCCATCTGTCTTTGCCTTCCTTTTCCTCCCAAAGGACCACAAGCCCTAACACACCAAGACAACGCTATAGCAGTGGRTTTTTTGCTTCACTTCCCCAGCCCAGCCAGATCCTGAGTAGGAAGCACTGGCTGGGCATACACAGTAGCACACTGCTCTCAGTTCAGATGTTCGTGGTACTCAGAGACCACTGGGCAATGAATATTGGTCAGCAGAGATACAGCTGTCAAGTAGCATCTTCTGACATAAGACATCAAAGCATGGACTCACTCAACCTACGTGATCAGCCTCAGAGTTAGTCTCAAAAGAAATGAGAAATCTGTCTCATTGTCCCTACAGACAACATTTAAGCCCTTAGATCTCAGGCTTTTTTTCCCCTGCAAGGAAAAAGAAAGATCCACTTGTCTACTCAAATCTCCAAGATGAAATTACTTAATTGGTAATTGGCAGGTCCATGCTAAAGCTGGCCAGGCTAGAAGGTGGCCAAGTAGTGATCCTTGCTAGGGCACCTGTGGGCAGCAAGACAAGGACAAAAGGCACAGCAGAGGCAACCCTCTGGGACTGCATGCTCTGGAAAGCAAGAAGGGGAGCACACGCAGGCTGAAAATGAAGAAAATTCAAATCCCTCATGATCATTTCCGACCTTACTTTCACAATACCTTTTGGAGAGTAAGAAATGTCTCCATTAGAGAGGGCACAAAGAGGCTTAAGTGATTTCCTCCAGTTCACAGAGGAAGTTCATATTGGAGAGAGAAAATGACCCCAAATTTTCCATCCTCTTAGAAGACTACAAATAGTTCAAGGCCTATGCTGAGAGTGGCATTTCACTATGCTTTATGATATGAAATAAAATCCATTATTTCAGAAGACAGAGACAAGTGTCATAGTATTCCACATATAAAACAACCTTACCCCTTTTCTTAAAGGCCTTTGAGTTACTTATATTTTCAATGAGTAACATACCTACTGCCAGATGTTGCCTATCACACCACATTTCTTTGTACAAAAATTATTTGAGTGTGGTGGTAGCAACAGGGAAGAGGCTGTATGAAATGATGACAAATACAGCAAAGAAATCTAATYAATCGTTTGTGGGAACATACATGGAAACACACGAATGCCCCACACTGTATCCTTGATCTCAAAGCTCAGTGAAACTAATGGAACTAACAAATAAAACAATTTGTGTTACCCAGGAAAGCTGACAGACTGACCTGATACGTGGTGTGAATACCAGTGATGGATAGGAATTCTTTCTTCTGACAGAATATTTCTGCATTGTCCAACATTAGTTTCTGCATAAAAATCTTGATTTATGGCCATTGATAAAAATGAAAAAAAAATGATTTATAGCCATTAAGGCTTGAAACTCCCAGACACCTGCTATAGGTGGAGTCACTCTGTGACAGCAGACTTTGTTAGCTACAGGCAATGAAAAAATACCTTTTTTTCAAAGATACTTCTTTTGTGAGATGCGAGCATTTGAAACTTGGAGTCCAGTGGCACCAGCTCAGGCACRTCAGAGCCCAGTCATGTCAACACAGTGTGGCAGCCCAAATACCCACCAACCTGACTCAGATTCTGCAGGGACAGGAATTGAAGGTTCCTGATGTATGTCTGTATGTCTGGAAAAAAAAATAATATAATGCATTTTGATGTCCATGGATGGTACCCTGTTATCAGCCTACACAATGGCAGCCTGTTTATCCACAGAACAGCTTCCCAAAGCTTCCTTAACAATCTGATTTAAGCTTGAGGAAACAATCATCTCTTCCTGCCCTGCCCTCAGAGGCTGCCAAAAGACTTTCAATTAGTGTCAATTGTGATAATGACTCTATTTGCATTTTTAAGCTATTATTAGCAAATTGTCAGTCAGCCAGTAATTTGTATCACTTTGGWATAATGACTATTTAAATATTTAAAAAGAGAACATTCCTTTCTACCACCCCCCTCCTTTTTGTGCTAAAATAATAATGGTTTTAATCAAAAGTAATTTGTATTAATATACATTTTGCCCCAGGTGTTAAGAGCAGTCTTCAAGAACAGTGGTGAGAAATGTTAAATAGTATGGCTTCTTAATATAGACAATTTTATATAGACAACTACTTGCATCCTTGACAGTATCAGAACATTTTGCCTTCTGCAAGATGATTATGTAGTAGGAATTTAGGCTAATTCCAARAGTTATATGTATCAAGGGTTACAAATTCTCTAAAGGCCTAGTTTAGACCATTGGCTATTACTCCATCCTCTCCAGGCTGGAAAAAATCTCTTGATTAACCATCCTTGTAGCAAAAACTGCAAAAAAATGGCAGAAGACTTGGCTGCAGAGTTAAGTTTGGAGTGGATGAAAGGTTACATTTSTCAAATCAGATAACCAGCTATATATTGCCACTGTATCACTGATGGGTTTTGGAGTAAAATGTTTCCTGACAAAGGTTTTGATTCTAGATTCACATGTCTGACACAGTCTGAAGCTATTCACCATTAAAGAGCCCATAAAACAAGAACCGTATTTGCAGAAATAGGAAATAATTCTACATGTAAATTACACACTGCATTTCATAACGTATGCGAAAACAGTTTCTCATTCTTTCCTGGAAAAAAACAAAAAAAACCCCCACAGGTATGATTCTAAATCCGATGCTAAATCGGATGCATGTTTGTAAAACTTACTTCTAGGACTCACAGTCTGCTCTCAAAAACGCTTTCTGAAATCCTGCAATGCATGTGTTAATTATGGGAAAAAATTGGAATAACAACTTCAAAGGCAAAATTAATGCCTCTCATTCCCCAGCCCAGCATTATCTTCCATATTCCTTAGAATTGTCATTCTATACATGTTCTAATTCGCATTTCTCATTAACATAACTGTATCTAAAGTAATTTCAAATTTAATATTGACTGATAGCATTTAATTCTTAGCCATCCTCTCGCCTACAGTATGAAAATCATTAGTTCTGCTAGATATCTTTTGAGTAAGATTAATTAAACAATTCTTTTTCTATGTAGTTCCCCAACCCCCTTCTGATCTAGTGCCAACAAGTATGTGTGAAAGATAAAAGCATGAGAAAAACAGGAGGGAACAAAGTCTTCACTATGTATCAAGAATTTGTTTGAACTGACATGTTAATATAGACTGCCATCTGCTGGCTATAAAAAAATAAAATAAAACTACTCAAAGAAACCCCTACATCGTCACAAGACTTTTCACCCCAAAGATCCTCTGCACAGAGGCTCTCCATATTCTCTTAACAGGTTGACTTTACACTTTGCTGTGATTTTTATAAGAGTCCAAAAATCAGATCAATGCAAAAGTAAACCACATCCTACTTTATCTGCTTTAAGAACCTTACATATTCTCTCCCAGCAATCAGCATTCCTGCAAGCCAAGGAATTACCAATCTCCTCCCATGTGGACCACAGGCTTAATTTAAGCCTCCCCATGCTTGCTCACACAAACACATAGGTGCACAAGCACACGCACTATTCCTAGCTAGCCTACTCAGGCTGTCAAAACAGTCCAACYTCATTGGAGGTAGCCACAGCTGGAAGAAACAATGATCATCTCTTTACACATCAGTACCACATCAGTGCTTCACACTCCTCCTCCAATCACAACATAGTTTGCTCCTTCAAAGAAAACCTAAAAATACATACTCATGGCCCTTAGGTCAAGAAGTCTGCAGGAACATATCCTCTTACTTATCACATATTCATGAATAACTAGTATGTGTGTCTTTATGTCAAAATACAGCCACTACAAGTAGTGCTGGGCAGTTCACATGRACTGTTCATGGGCTCCAGGGCATCACTGAGAGGTCTCTATAAGATGTCTGAAATGGAGATTCAAATGCAGCATAGAAAGCAATAAATAGACAGTCACTCAATTCATGAAGATTTTTAACCAGAATTATATTTTATATTTTAAATTGCATTTAGTTTCCAAGACAAGAAGAAAACTAAACTAGATTAACATCATGCTCTTCATGAGGACAGTAATGAAGTCAATTTATAGCAATCGTGTATATTTTTTAATCACTCTCATATTTAAGTTATGTTTACAGAAGCAGCCTTCCTCTCTAATTAATTAATAAAAAGGTGTGCAGGTAGAAAAGTTTGGTTTTTTTCCTGCAAGATATTAAAAATTCTTACAGTTTCTGAAGCAACCTTTTTTTCATTCTTCCAAGAAAGGTGTCCAGTGTTCAATGGTGCTTTGCCTGACTAAAATCTACGAAAAACAGTGCTTCTTCAACCACAACATTGGCCACATGAAGCCAAGCAGCCACACAGTCTGCCTTTACATCATACAGGGAAAACAGTTATTCACACGGTAAGTAAAAAAAATTGAAATAATTAGTCATGCAACTTTCATCAGACTAACACAAATCAAGCAAATTAACACTATTTTCAAGAAGAACAAATACATTTTAAAATAAATTCCATATATTTTAAAATTAAAATCCTCGAACTAGAAACAAAGACGTAAGTGGGCTTTTTTTGTCTGTTTTGCTTTGATAACAGTCACGATATCTTAAAATTAGAGATATATTTAAAAGATCAAAAACAGCCAAYTGATGGTTTTACAGCAATTAATAAGATTCTCATTAATTAAATTAAGTACCACCCTGCATCACCACTACTATAACCTCTAGTAAGCACCTCTGCATAGTTATATATATTTCTAAATACTTTTTGAAGACTAGATCAAGGTTCATAGGAATGATTAGAAAGATATTCAGAACAGAGTTATACAGACAGACTGTCTGAATCCCACAGCCAGGTACACAATTGCACTAAACAGCTAGGGGGCAATTCCCCTTCGCACAGAGGGCCTGCAGCAGTTTGCACCACTTAACATTATTCAAGTCCTCAAAACTGAGCTCACATTAAAATATATTAAATGACTACAGGACAAGTGAATACAATCAAAGTCACGTAAAGAATAGAGCTGCCAAATAAGATAGTTCCTTGTCCATATAGAATTTTCCAAAGTACTTCCCAAATATTTTGGTACAGCAGGGTAATTTTTGTAATAGTATACTAACCACAGCGAGCTCTTACGTCCAATAGCATTGTCAAAACACATATTAAATATCATTTAAGCTTTAGGTTTGCGTAATCTGTTTTTTTTTTTTTTAAGCAGAGTGCATGCAAATTGCTTGCAGCACTTCCATTTGGGGAATTATTTCAATAGCCTATTCTTGAGCAGCTGACTTGTAATGCTTCAATGTGCGAGCAGAAGGATCAGTAGCTTTAATCCATCTTGGCATCCAGTAGTGGGGCAGCCAGCTGCCTTGCCCTGGGTAATGTTTTTCAAAGATCTGGCGGTAGTAATAACTTTCTTTTGTTTTAGGAGGATTGAAAGGATATTTCTCTGCTGCCTTTTCCAATGCAAGGTCATCAACCTAAAGACAAGCAAAATTCAAATTAGGCTGCAAAGTCATCTCAGTGATGACTCAAGGATTCAACACTGAATGGCCGTAGGTTTCTAGCGAGCTGTTGACTCTGCTGGTATAACCAAGCTCTTAACAAGAAGACACGAGGATGCAGTGGTAAAAGACACCTGAAGTTGCTAAGTCAGCTATGAAAGGGAGGATGAGAAGTTGTACCAGTTTAGGTAATTTACAAAGCAGCTTCTATGGCCAACCTGCTATCTAACATCTCACAGTCGATATAGGTTCAGTAGGGGCAGCACACAGTGGCTTGACCCAACTGCTTTCTTGCCTGTGGATACAGCAGAGAAGGAAAGCTGGGTACAAGCAGTTGGTAGCAAGACAGACAGACAGGGGTTGTCCACAGGCCCAGTTACATGGTGCTCTGATGTAAACCAAGYGTTATTCCTACTTCTCTGTGATTCAACTGCTTCTACAAAGGAGATTATTATCCTTTGTTCAAAGCCAAAATACTGTAAGGTTTCCATTAGCTAGTCATGCAAAAAGAAGTTTTAAACAAGAAAAAGGGCTTAGCCTGACATGACTGGAAAAAAAAACTAAATAAGAAAGGACATGATAAAGTTATTACACTGCTAATCAGCCACAAAGTTCATGCAAGTGCCTTCAGCTGAAGCAGCCACTTTGCGTGTAAYCTAGAAATCGTGTTTTCCTACACACAATCTAATTTAAGTCCAGAGACTTAAATGATGCTAATTTCCTCACATAAGCATTTCTGTCAGGCTCTAGTATTTCTTTGTATCTACTATTTCAAATGCCTTAAAGCACCTCAGATTCCTGCAATTGCTGTTTAAAATTTATCTTGCTCTTCCACCATGAAGCTCAAGTTTCTGCAATACTCAGACTTATTCTCCCAACAAAACACATGATCTGTCCCTGCTTGTAAGCTGTACCTCAATACACCTAAATGTGAAAGACAAATATACCTGTTGATCAATATAGTCCTGAAGAATAGAAAACCAGGATTTCTTTACAGACGTTATGCCATCACTGAAAGCTTCTTTGGCTCTCCAGAGTATTTCTTTGGGAAGCAAGTTGGAATCCTCAAAGGACTGTCTTAAAAGGTATTTTTCAATTCCATTCTGTTTGCAAAACAACAAATAACATCATGGGCGTTACACACACATGGAACTACAGTACAAAGATCTTGCTTTGAACGCTCTATGAAGAAATAGTTTTCTTTCAGAAGTCTGTTCAGAAAAGATTACTCAGTAGTCCAACAATTTAGCAAAATATTTTAAAACGTGCTTAGCTTTAAGTAGACAGCTTGCGTTGAATTCAGTAGTTTAGTCATGTTTAGAACATACATCTGTTAATTTGTAAGCTTACATTTGGGTCCTTCCCTAGGCTTGCATACCTTTGGGATTCGTAGTTCTGCTGGTAGAGATAAATAGTAAGAAGTAAACCGATGATCCAAAAATGGGACTCTCAGTTCAAGACTAAATAGGAAAAAAGAACAGAAGATACACTGAATTAAGGTAGCGAGTAATCCACTTATAAATTCTCTAACACTTACACTTTCTTGTGTTTCATATAACATAAGGCTTTCTGCTTTTACTCAGAAGTTTAAGTTAAATATTCTTGTCTCTCCATTTAATTCATCAATTTGGAAAAGTAATTATATTGTCTGTGTGGTATTTATTAACTAAAGATCTCAAATGATTTATGATGCCATCTGCTGGACAACTTCTCAYATAATGAACTTAAAAACTATAATCATTTTGCAGAATTTGCAACATCTATTGCTCCAAATAAAGACATTGAAAAATCCTGTTATCCCCAGAGAACTACCAAAAAATCAGCAAGTTGCCCACTGGGATTTGCCTCAGCATTTGTAAAGATGCCACAGACCAGAGGGCTGTCACTTCTGAAATCCACATTTGTTTGTGTTTTCAAAAAACGAGAACCTCCCCACATGGCCACTATTAAAGTTATTTCCTACTGATTCTGCAGTACTCGCACAAGTTCTCTGCTATGTGAGTGGTAGATGTACATGTTCAAAACCTTTTTGCTTACATTCTCTCAGACATACTGCTGCTTCTAAGGACACTGAGGGGACCCAAATAAATTTACAATACCCACCTTGGGTAAGAWGAATCCCTCTCAATCTGTTTCCCCAAGAGACATTAAACTACCCTGGCTTTAAAGCGAAATGTTTAGTAACTGAAGTCAAATGGAGATGTTATACTGCATTCRAAAAATATCATCCTCTCTGTAGCTTCTCCTCTGATAAAAAGCATCAACTACTTCAGGAAATACACATCTTACCAAAAAAAAACCAAACAAACCCAAAACAACAACAACAAAAAAACACTACACCACTATCATTCAGCAACAAAGTGTTGTGCTTCAGTTTTCTGTAGATGTATAYGAGATTTGCATTGCAAGCCTTTTCCTATAGTTTATTTTGCAACTGGTATGGGCAGTTCTCTCCTTTTTCCTAGCCTTGACTATGTGGCCAATCTTTTCAGCACAAAACAAATTGAGGCAAATAGCACATATCCTGTTCCYTATGTATTTTTTTTTTCTTAAAAACAAACAGAAACTTAAGTAAGTTAAAAGAAATCAAGTTAGTCATTTTGTGGCAGGATCAGTAACACAATGCAAGTCTGCTGATCATGCAAGTTCTCTGCTTAGCTGAAGGCATCGACTTCTTTCACGTCTATACTCAGCTTTTCACCAACATTCTCCTTTTACTTCACGGACCCCATTTTCTGTAGTGTAYATTTGGTGATTCTTTAAGTTAACAGTCACACAAATGGTATCCTAATACTTCTCTCTTAGTCAGTTCCCTGACTGTATATATTTTTCTCTTTTAGTATCTGCTTTTTTAATTCTTCATATGCATGTTCATYGTCAGATCCTTGAAATAAACACTCAAGATTGCTCTTTGTTAAAACCTCAAAACAAAAAATGAAAAAAAGCCTCCTTCAACTTTGTCTGTCTCCCTTAACTCTGCATATTAATGTTTCTAATTCACTGCTTCTATAAAGACCATTACAATCCCAGACAAAAGATATTTCCTGCATCAGTTGGCAACATAGCWGTCTCTACAATCACAGAAGACAGGATTCAATTTTGCAGTGTTCAAAATTCAATTTTGAGCTGTTGCTCAAATTCCTTCAGGCTACATGTCCAATTTCATCTTAGCATACAAATCTACATCAGTCTTTCACTTTAGAATCAAAAGTTACTCTAAGCAGATACAGTTAGACAGCAATCTTCTTTTTTTTCTCCGCCTTACTGCTAAGGAACGCACCCAAATCTACTGTCTTTGCCCACCTGCCAAAACCTTTTCTTTGGTAAAATATTGGCTGTATTGTTTTCTATAGCAAGCTTATCTAGTAATGTTTACAATAGAAGTGTGACTGATGATCACTGAAGACCAGATTTGCCTGTCCTATAGATTTCTAATCCTCACACCTTGCCCCAGACCCATTCAGAGTGCTGAGACCCCAGAACACCAGCGTGCATCTGGAGCATTAACACTGTTTGTTTTGCTACAGTGGGTGGTGTCTCAAGCTCTATTAGATACTRAACACAAGCACAATATGGGGTCCACCCCAATTACTACTATTCTCTGAAGACTGATGTTCCTCCCAGAACAGTCTAGGCCCAGCCAGTAGAAATAAAATTATCCTGCACCACAATATTCCGATATGTTGTAATTTCATGGAAGACAGCAGGACTTTTAAGATACACTTTGGCTCTGAAATCACACAATAGCAGCATCCAAGAGACTATGTTTTACCCATGGGCTGCAGTAGTCCTGTCCGCACGAAGCACATCAAATAAGTAGAGTTCTTTAAGAAGCCTCTCACTYTCTTCTGCAGCTTCTTCAGGAGAAGGTGCCTGTAAACAGACATATGCATGCAGCACACAGATTAATACAGCTGCATGAAGGGACCAGTTACTTGTTGTCCTGCATACGAAGTTACAGTGATCACTACACAGTGATCGGGGACAGTTAGTGACAAATTTCAGCATGCRGAGTGAGTCTCAAGAGCTGAGAAAAATGCATACAACTTGATTACTGGGATTTCCCCTGCCACCTACTTACATATGCCCATAGTATCTTCTCAGATACTATGCAAAGTATAAGCTGTTTACATGCCTCAGCAAATAAATCATTCCTACTAAACGTAAACAGAAGTCAATTTTGACCATAYTCATTTTTAGAAGCTTAAGCAGAATCTAAGTGCTTTCAGAACTAGTAAAGAACACATTGCAGCAATAACAGCCGCAGTAAGTTTAAAAAAGTTATTTTTCAAGTGATTACATTGATTCCCTCAGATTTTACGTTGGTTCAGAAGAGAGTCTCAGCGAGTATACAGCTATCACTACTCTCAAATTTCATACCTGGAAATCTTAGTAGAGATCGTGCTGAAGAGGAAAACAATCAGGACTTTCTGTACCAATATATTTACCTTATGRAAGTAGATATATCCTTGTGTCAGCTCATCTGAGCCTTCCCCGGAAAAAATGACTACACTATCTGTTTTCTTGCGTATATATTTGGAGACAAGATACATACCTTAAAAAAAAAAGTATAAAGTTATTCAGTTATATGCATGATGTTATATACAGTTTGTACAGCTTTAATYCAGCATTGTAAAGCTTTCTTTCCTATGCTACTTTCTTCTGTAGCAAACTGCACTACACTAAAACAACATCTCGTTGTTATTCAAAACCATCACTAGCTATACAAACTAAGTACTGCAAATACAYGTAAACTGTGTACTTATGTTTAGCCATTAAAATAACAGAAAGCCATGTGTGTCCTGGATACTAGGGATGCTGGAGGATTCCTATGGAAACACATGTGGGAGTTCTTTTGCTCCTTTCTTTCTTTCTTTCTGTTCAAGCACAACTTAAGCACTTGTCTAATACCAGAACAGTTCTGAACAAACCTTCTAGCTATGGGGAACAAAAATACCAAAAAGGTTGCTATTTAACTCTGCCACTGTGAGTTGAACTGGATGAGGTACTTTTTTTTTCCAAGGTGTTTGGGTTTTTTTTTAAAGAAGCCTTTGTTTTTCAGAATTAGCTCTTCCCCTCTTTACATCTTCCCAGAGTACTGYAATAACAAAAGTACTGGAGGTCTTTTGTAAGGGATCTATTTCACCGTACTTCACACTAAGCAACAAAACGTCCAAGGGGGGAAAAAAAAAGATAGCTGAAAAGAGGTTGTTTGTTTGTTTGTTTTTAAAAAACAAACGTTTTCAATATTTCTCTTTGCAAAGTCCTATCTTCATGTCAAATTCTAGCCAGGGACCTTGCYTATCTTTTCAAAACTGTCCTGCCTATCTGGAAGACTAACTTCTTTACAGTGTTTTGGGGTGACAAGAGTAACTGGGTAAAATGCTGTAGCTGGCATTACACAGAAGGTCATATTAGATTAGAGTTTTTCATTCTTATCAAGCTGGCAACCCTTTTTAAGAAGCTGCTAGTGACTACTTTCATTTCTCAGAATCAAATCTATAGTATAAGATGTCTACCTGAGTTGGGTGTACAYGAGTTACTAGAGGGTAACAAGAAATACATCTCTTAATATTAAAATAGTGGAARGAATAGGGCAACCATAACTGTTTTCTGCTACTGTAACATTCAGTCCCTTGGATACTCTGTAAATTTTGCCCCCCTTCCTCCAAGGTTCATACTCAACAGATCAGAAAACCTAGACTGCTAGTTCTACTGTTCATTTTTCCATTTTTTTTCATCCCAAAGCTTCACAAAGAGCTCATGATACTTGTTTTAAATGTTCAGCCACTTTGAAACTAAAAATTGTTTTTGTCTTATACACATTGCATTATACACAAGAACAGGGAACAGAACTTGAGTATCCTAGTTTCCAGGTCCTACCAGTTAAAGAATCTGGGAGGCAACTACATRGTTTTGCATAAAATTATATTCAGAAAATATAAAACAAGGAGTATTATTAAAAAAATCTTACCAACTGAAGCTCTTACTGTTGTTATATCATATGTTTCCAAGGAGAAGATAACCTCCTCTATTGCCTGAATTCCCTCTTCAGAATTAAATATTACTTCATGATGATCACTGCCTATATGCGCTGCCACCTGTTCATAAAAGGTTATGATAATGTACTACTTTTCAACTTAAACATTTTTTTAAAAAGCACACATTGTTGGAAAGCATCAACTCCCTTCTGCTGCAAACACTGAGAATTACACGACATAAGGCCAAGAAAAGACAATACTGTGGCAGCCACTGACTTGCAGTGCTACATTCATCAAATGGAATGAAGTTTTCTTAACTACGCTATGTTCAGCCACGGTTAAAACAGATCATGCAGATGGCTGTCCAAAGCATTAGAGAATCTGTAGCGGCTCTAAATATGTTTCATATTTGCTACAAAGAGAAATGCAGCTCAAAAGTCGTGACAGCCTGGATAGCCAAAAGTGTACYCCAGATAATAAAGAGGATACCTGGGCTTGTACAAGGCACTTATTAACTTACTGTAATTAACATATATATACAAATGCCAGTATATAAACGTAACTCACCATAATTAGCATATATACAAATGCCTGTATGGGAAAGTGCTGGTGATTTACTCTAAAACTCAGAGGCAGAACCCAGACAATTCTAAAATATAATCTTTTTGATAACAATATAGTGGGAATCTGTCACAAAAATATCTTCCAAATGCAAGAGAAAAAAAAGACAAGGTTCAAGCTCTCTTTCATAAGATTTAACTAAGTAACAAATGCAGTTCTAACTGATGAACTGAAAACTGATTTATGTCATAGAAAATAAATGACTCATAATTAGTATTACAATTAATGCTATACCATGAAGATAGCACAGTTAATATATGAAKGCTGTTTTGAGTTGGTGAGTGCTAGACAAATTGAAAACAAACTTACTGTACCTTTCTGGCAGCCAGCACATCTGGACTGTTTTCCATTCCAATTGCAAAGGTTTGCAAAGGGTAATTGATGTTAGTTTCCCTCATAAGTTTCAGAAGAACAGCTGCAACCAAGCTGGAATCCAAGCCCCCTTCAAGCAAACAAATGATTTTATTAGGTGTTTGCCTCCTGCCCCATACACCTTAAAAACATTGATTCTGAAGAGTGGAATCCAGTGAGTGTGTTTCATTTTTAAGC
Source organism: Rhea americana (assembly GCF_003343005.1). Taxonomy (NCBI): domain Eukaryota; kingdom Metazoa; phylum Chordata; class Aves; order Rheiformes; family Rheidae; genus Rhea; species Rhea americana. The sequence goes on from NW_028186446.1 coordinate 5,110,579, forward strand.
TGTCTGAATCAAGCATGCTTTGTACAAGTGCACATTTACGTTTGCTTAATAAGGTGACCATGGAACATCATCAGTAACAGTCAGTGGTACTTCTGATGTCAGAAACATTAACACAAATCTTGCTTTAAGGTACAAAGTCATTCTGAAATCATTGTGCCACTATAGAAAGTGCTCCTTCCCAAATTCGCTATAATGGAATTTATGCTCCATATTTCAACACTGCTCTCCCCATCCTCTTCACACCTACTCATGTGATAATCTATTAACAGAACTATGCAACTATTATTTTTGATTTGCTGTTTGGGTCAAATAAAATGACGCTCAAGTCAAGAGACAGCAAAACAGCAAAGAACAAAACATTTAGGGTAAGAATTCTACTCTTCCTTTATTATTTTTCAAAAGCATATTTAACATTAAGTGAAATTCATTTTTGAAACRTCACTTCAAAGTGAAAAAGTTCACTAGTGATATTCTCTTTTTCCCTCCTCTTCCTTCCTAGGGAAGGGTGGGAGAAGGGATTAGAAAAGTTTAGAAAACAAAGAAACCCCAAGACACACACAAGGTACCCAAGGTACCCAGCTATATTCTGAGGCTCCACCTTTTTATTCTGATTAGCTAGTTCTGCTAATCCCTGACTGCTTCAACCCACTGGTCCCCTTTGAAGTATTGAGCAAAGCATGATACCTGTTCTCCCATACCTTCCTGCTGTTCTAACAAGAACAATGTAAAACACTCTTGTTTCCTAGTCTGTAGTTTGTCAGCTGAGTGCTTTAGCATTCATTCCCACCCTGATCTCCTTTGTGGGCATGCTCCCCAGTCAAAATTTTCCTGTTGCAGAAATTACATGCTGAGTCTGAGAATATTTGAGCACAGAAATCAGATCGACAGCTGGGGACTTGGAAATTGGGAGAATTAGAGCTTTAGCTTCTATGGTAAAATTGAAGAATTCCCTCTGAGTTTGGGGAAAAAAGCACTTCTATCAGAGAGGCTCCAAATATATTCAGAATTGTGAAGCACTGAAATTTTCCAGTGTTATACATACATGGGTGCTTAGTTTCACTACTAATAGTGAAGCTAAGGAGCTGCTGACTGTCTTCTAATCTGGTATTTGAAACATGTCTCTGTTTCATTTGCCTCCCTCCTACTTTTTATGATGCCATCCTAAGGAAATGGTCTGCTAGTTCATCCGCTCTCATTTGAACACACAGTTAACAGGGTGCACAATAATTTAGTGCAATCATTCTCACTCAGTACATGCATGACCAGCATATTAGAACTCTGATTACAAGTGATACAAAAAAAAAAAAAAAAAAAAAAAAAAAAAAAAAAAAAAAAAAAAAAAAAAAACACAGTAAGAAAAGTGTCAGTCTCTTGGCTACAAAGCCTTATTTCTTTAAGATACCTCTGTAATACTGTACTGTCAGATCACAGCATTGATCAGCTAAGTCAGTGAACAACTTCCTGTACTACAAACTATTACTTCACCTGAAAAACAGTGTAACAAATAGTTTTGGTCCAGTTGCTCCTCTGTAATTTGATAAATTAAAAGCAGTCCAGAATGGAGGCTAAAGCACAAAAGATGACAATTAAGAACCTCTGTTCCTCTTGCTATCTGAAACAAGGCTTTCCTCTAGGCTCATTCAGTGCAAAGTGAAAATAATGATTAGGTTTTCTTTCTAGAAACTAACCTAAGCATCAATTGTATATATTTAAGTGTACATAGGCAATATCTCGATAGAGTATTATATTTCTTTCTTTTTAGTTAAAAATGGTCAGTATCTCAACAATCCAACACCCCAGTCCAGAGTCAATTTTAAAAGTGTAAGATTTTCTAAATATTTGCAAACAGAATGAATTTATGAAACACTAATGAGTTCTTTGTAACTAAGAAAGCAAATGAAGATTCAGACCACTTCAGGAACACTGCAGACACATTGTAGCAGAACAGCCAGTATATTTTCTTCCTTTCTTTCTATCTACTTYGGTAGATAGTGGGTGAAGGTGAAGGAGACACACAATTGTTTTGATTCTTGCTACTTACCAGACAAAAGACAGCCAATCCTTCTGTGAGCCATCAGACGTTTTCTAACAGCATTTTCAAACAGAATACGGATGTTGCTTTTCACTGTTTCAAGATCAAARCCTAGCCAACAAAAAGGAAGTGGCTTATACATTTATGCAATCAGGAAAAAAAAATCTGTCTGCATTTCCTTTGACTATGAGGATATGTAGGTTCAAGTATCTTTCTACATGACTACCTACAATGTGAATATTACGTTCACATTGTGATATGTATCACATTGAATATCATATATAAARTATTACGTTCCTTATTTTATAAAGGTTATTTCAGATTTTTCAAGTGATACTTTTAACCCAAGCAATTTTCATATTCAAGATTATCATTTTTCCACTTTAATCAGAATAAATAGCAATTGTTTTGCTGTACTACCTGAAGGTAGATTTTCCACTGTATCATAAGCAGCATGGAGTGGTTCATCTTTGTAACTGTGAAATTTTACTAGTTCTACTGATGCAACCTTGCCAGAAGGCTTTAAATCCAGCACTTCATAATGGCCCGGAAGAAATGGTTCCACTTTAGGACAGAAGGATGTTGAATGCTTTAACTCGGTAAGTCCTACAGAGACAACGGAAGAAAAAAGTCACAGAATTTTTAATCTAGGATGCTTATGTTGTGTTAGGTGTACTTCATCCAACAGCCCCTGTATTAAACCCATACAAATATTTTGTACAGAACGTAAGTTTGGTGTAAAATTAACATTTTAAGTCTGAGTCTGCCTGGGTTGACACAGAGATGGGAGTTAAAAAAAAAGAAAAAGCAATGTTTCAGGATTCCTCATTGCAATATGGGTTGAGAGAGCAATGCCAGTGTACCTAGCAGTATGGACAACGCAGCACTTTTCTTTCAGATATTTAGAGGCCAGAACAAAGCACTAGGCCCCTCCATGCAGCCCAATGAGATGTACAGAATCTAGAATGGGACAATAAAATACTGCCGCAATGAGAAAAATCATCAATGGAAGACAAGACTAATGACAAATAGAGGCCTGAAAGTTCATCTTCTCCAGCACGTAGGGTTTTGCTCACAGCCACACAGGATTGCCTTAGCTCTCTGAACCGGTAGTCTTCCGAAGATGTGGGCAGCTACAACCTTTCCTTTAGAAAACCTGGTGATGAAAAGCTACCTCTCTCTTTTGTAAAATACCTAGTGATTAGAGATCTTTCACTCAGAAAGTGGGGGACACAACTCTCCCATTATGGAGTCTGATTCTACTTCTAGCAGGTTGCACACCAGGATTTAGCCATCCCAAGCTGAGACAGACGGTAAAGAAAGGAAGCTTTTGCTAATTGGTAAGCAGCACTTTATTCCTGTGGGTACTTAGAAGAGCTCTTATCTAACTTACTATTAAAATGACCATGTGAAGATGTAATATGCTTATGAGAATTCACATGACAGTCGATACTTGGTTTTACATTTAAAATGAAGTGCAGTCAATCTGACAAAAGGTTTGTAATGAAACCGCATCACAAAAGTGATTGACATTAATTTAGTGATTTCGTAACTCATTAATTCCAGTCTGATCCATACTGCTGCTAACGAACACCATGAATCAGAATTATAGCCATGTCTCATTTCCATTCTACCTGTGGGGAGGGGCAGGGGGGAACGCTCTACACCAGTTGGCCACCTGGTGCCACTTGAACAACTCCACAGAAAAACTACTGACTTGCTTTTAAAAAGGGGAATGTTAAACCCCTGTAATTCTTATGAGACACAGTTCCTAAAAGATTCTCTTCCCTTATTCTCTCCCAAGAAGCAGATATGGTACAGATTTACTGCCACTTCTGCTATTAGAGGGGTTGACCTACTTTGGAGTCTGACAACAAARCTGATATACAATGAATGTGAGGTGCAAGTAAACATGAAAAAAGTTCAAATGCAAAAATCAAGAATCAATAACTTCCCACGTGGCATTGTTTTGAATTTGTTCAAGTTTAAAAATTACTTTTTTWAAAAAAAAAAAAGTGGAAGTGTCATCTCAAAAGTAAAAAAAACTTCGGTAGAAAAGTTACCAAAGCTGTAGGAAGTTTCAGTAGGTTTGTAGAATTCTTGGCTTTTAAAGATTAACAATTCTTATGGCATTATTTCCAAGTTCACCACCAAATCCCAGGAACAAGTTCTAACCTCATTTACCCTAACATACTCTAACTCTATACACTACATTCAACTTTGGAGTTACAGTAAACATTTTGGGTTTAATACTGTTAYGAAACCAGAATATAAAGAATTACAAAAATGGAATAAGTGAGTTATTTTAGGGATATCAAGGACCATAAGACATCTTCAGAGGTTTACCCCATCTGTGCGGTTTTTGTTTTAATGATGTGTTGCTTTATTTTATGCCATTAAATATGGTTTATTTATTACTGAACATACAGTTCACTTTCTCTTCACGCTCAGAAAGAGAGCATGACAAAGAGGTTTCTCTCCAGCAACAACACTTAAGATTATTTAGGCACTAAACACAGTTGGTCTTACCTTTTGCCTCAGAACAAACACCCAAAAATCCATCATCAGTCAGCACCTTAAACAGTGGTCTGACTCCATAGGTGTCTCTTGCCAGAAACACTTTTCTGTTTGCTGTGTCCAGAAGGATGAAAGCAAATACACCATCTAGCATGCAAGCTGTTTGTTCTATTCCTCCTCTGTTGTAAAGATGAAGGATAACCTCACCATCCACTAATGTCTGATATTCAAATCCAAATTGCTTCTGCAGCTAAAAAAGAATATGTATAATGGAAAACATAAACACACATTTGCAAACACCAACTGTTAAGAAAAAATAAAATGCAAGTTAATAAGAAAATGCAAGTTACTTTTATGTAAGTTATGTAAACATTTCAGTAGAAGGAAAAAGTGAAGCTTCTGTATTCAAAATATTATTCGGAATCTCCCCTCAGGTAATGTAGATTTTCTCCACAGTCTTAAGCAATTCTTGTCAGGCTAAGTTTTCAGGAATATGTTTCTATTTGCTGATGTAAAACTGCAAACAAAAGACCCTGGTTTTCAGAAACACTGACCTCCTCATCTCCTACAAACAAATGGCTGAAGCAGGCAGCAACTATTTCTAAAAATCACACCTATTAYCCTAAAATAGGCTCAGAAACAGAGGTATCATTTTTTGCAGTCTCAAAGCTCTCAATGATGTTTTTTTATCAGATAAGAGACAATGATATTTACTTAAAACAAACAAAACACACATACACACCCCAAACATGTGACATTGATCATGTCTCTATGGAGTAAAGAACTTCAGACAAAAACTTGGTTTTCCTTATGCAGCCACTTCAACTCTGCACTGCTTTTTCACTCACACTGAATTTCTTCTTATCTCCCTCCACTCTTCTAACTTCTTTACTCTGCCTGTCCAGATGGATGGAAGAGGAAGAAATTAGCTGCCCGACTAAGTCAGACCAAATATACTTCATATTCTTGTMAGGAATGTTTAAAGTCCTTTCAGCTTCTACCAGACACCAGGGAGTGAAGGGAAATTAAACACTAAGAAGCCAGGAAGCCACATCTAACCAGTGTTTTCACATTTTTGACTACCGTTCTTTGGTTTAGCTGTTACTTACTGGGCAAAGTCTCAGCCCAAACTAAGGTAGTAAGTTATTGTCAAAAAAAAAAGAAAAAAGTTTCACCAGTGGTTCTTTTCTAGGTAGATTTCAGCCACCTATTTGTAGCTGAAAACATGAACGAAAAGTCTCTTTACAAAGGAAGAAGATACATAACATAATGAAAACAATTGAATAAATTCCTGCTGACCGTAATGAAAGTTTGGCATAAATTCCACACAGGATTCAGATTCAGCATGACTCAGTAGCATGACTGAGAATAATCCTTACTGCTTTCAACAGCAGAAGAGGCAATGCAAAACACAGCAAGACATAGACTGCTGGTACGGTACATTTCACATACATTTTGTTTTGCAGTGCAACTCACCTTCCAAACAATCAGATATTTAGAGAAAAAAAAAATAATTCCCACTTCAGTCAAATTTCCAATGACATCAATGTGAATTGGACTTTAAAAATCCCCAGTGTTAGAAATACTACGACATCTTAGATTATTCATACATCTAACTCTACTGCTCAGTTTAAGATCCATTCTAAGCATTCAGTTTCAGCATGATTCAGAACCAGTTAGAAGTATAAATCAGTTACTTTACTCCCCAAATGGGGATGTTCTGAATCACCTCCCCTTATGAGTCTAGCATAGGCAGAGCAGATGATCTTAGCACTGGGACTAAGGCACACATAATGTTAAGCAACCGTATCACACTTCCTCTCAGGGACATTTTAATACTTGAGAAAGTAAGTACTGACCTGCTGATTCTTTTTCCCCCGCAAAGCACCTAGGAGATTTGCTTAGGTGGCTATGAAAAATCCCACCAAGCATCTGCCTTGAACTGCAAACACCTAAGTACTTCTGTGGCCAAGTTGGAAATACTGATCAAATTTAAAGCTATAAAAACTTACTTCCCTCTTGTCAATTAAAACCTTTTTTTCTAGTATGAAAGACTCTGTGTTGCAGTGTAAGTCCCCTTACTGCAATGCCTTATCCAGATAATTTATTGCTTTAAAATACTTTATTTGATAACCTATTATTATTTTATTGTGTTCTAGTCCATGTTTCAAAATTAATAGATATTTAGAAATGATTTAAGATAAAAAGAAAACACAGTGTGATCATACAAGACTTTTACCTTTTTGAAATTGTAGATTTCCCCATTGTARCACAACCACAGATATGGAAATTTCTTCACCCGGATAGGCTGCATGCCATACAATTGATCAACAACTGCCAGGCGGTGGAAACCAAAACAGCAGTTRGTGAATCCATTGACATTCTCAAACCGAAAGGCGTCGGGACCTCTGTGCGCGATCTTCATGGCACTTAGGCACTGGACAGAAAGGCACTCATCGCTTCCAAACAGGGCCCAGATGCCACACATTGTGAAGCTGTTGATCTACCTAAAAATGCAGAACCTGTACAATAAAAACATGGATGCGATAAGCAAGAGATGATACCTAGAGAGCACAGATAAACTTTTTGAACATATTCTCTTGGTAGGTTTTCTTGATAGATCAATAGCCTAGCAGACTTCACTAATGCAAGGTAAAATGCCAGAATATGATGCGCAGCCCTTGCACAGCCCACGAAATTAGGTAAAATTCACCTTTAGGTACACCATTGGCACTTACACATTTTATAGAGCACAAATGTAATTAGAAAAAGTCATTATCAAGTGTTGGATATGATCTGGTGAAGTAACATCATGTCAAACATTAACTCTTCTTCCCATTCTTTCCTAAGAGCCTTTCTCCTTTCGCTGCAATTTATCAAGGCACAATGGCAACCCTGGGGCAAGACTAAACGAACCCGAGTACTTCTCCTTCATTTCAGGCACAGTTACATCGATTTTTGTTTACACAGGTAATTGAATTATCCGGTGATGGATTTTTCCATCTGTCCATCCATCCATCCGCTTGGCGGGCAGAAATGGTACAGAGCAGGTGTCTGAGCAAGCTGGGGGAGACACCCCCAGGGCGCCCCGGCCCTGCAGTCCCTCCCCGGCCCCAGGGGGAACCTCACTGGGCTGAACTGGGCTGCACTGGGCTGAGCTGGGGAAAGGCAGCGCCCGGCCCAGCGAGCCCCTCTTTTTGAAGGGCTGGTTTCAGGCCAGGGAAAGACCAAAGCTGTCTCCCAGGTGCTGCCTTCCCATCACCTCGAGCCCTGCCGAGCCCCTCAGGAGCGGCAAGAGGGAAAGCGCCGAGGAGCAGGTTCCACCGCGCGCTCCCCTGCTCCCCCGTGAGCTTACGGAAAAGGCAAGCACGACTGCCGAAGCGCCGAGAGCACCGGGGCCGCTCTGTTTTACCGGCGGAAATGTCAAAGGGCGAAAAGGGTCCTTTTTTTTCTTCTCCCCCCCCCCTTTTCCCTTCCCCTCCTCCCCTCCAGAGGTGCGCGGATGAGGCACCTCGCCGCCGGCCTGACTCACGCCGGAGCGCATGGCGAGCGGCCGCGGCCTCCGCCGCCCCTTCCCGCCGCGGCGCGGCCCGGCCTCCCGCCGCGCCAGCCCCCGCCCGCCCGGCGCATCCCCGCGGCGGCGGCGGGGCAAAGCCGCCTCAGCCGGACAAAGCCGCCGCCGCCCGGCACCTACCCGATCCCGGCCGCCGGCGCGGAGGGAGCCGCTGTAACACTGTGCTCGCTGTGGCGTGCGCGGCAGAGGAAGGTGGTTCCCGCCGGGGCTCGGCAGCCAGTGCGAGCCGCCGCCGCGGCCGCGCTCCTCCCCCGCCGCCCGCTGCTGAAACCCCGGGCGAAATTTCATCATGCGCCTTCCCGCCCGCCCGCCGCGGCCTGCTCCGCGCTGCCCGCCGCCTGCTCCCCGCCGCCGCGCCGGGGGCTGCGGCGAGCGGGCGGCCCTCGGGGCCCGGGGCGGCCGGAGCGGAGCGGAGCAGAGGCCCGGCCCGGCTTGGCCCGGCCCGGTTTGGCCCGGCCCGGCGCTGGCGGCCCTGGGTCCGGGGGGTTCGAGACAACACGAGCCACGAGGCGCTGTTGGGGCTCGCGGGGTTCTTCATTACACTCGTGATTCGCAGCCTTCAAGAGTCGCGTGGGGGTAAATTGGCTTCAATTCAGGTTGTGTCTGTGTCCGGKGTCCTACCTCGCACTATGTCAAGGGAGAAGACTGCAAAGGCCTCTGCGGGGTTGCCTTCATCGGCTTGATTTTCTTAGGAAGGGAGAGCGGTCACGCAGGTTGCACMTTCAGAAGTGTTTTATGAGGAGCTTGCAGTGTTGTGCTTGGTTTTGAATAAGAACTGCTGAGGTAAAGGTCCCTTGACGCCTACCTAAACTTCATTAACAGGCTGTTAGTTTTGCCTTGTTGCCTTTGCTCTTTGAGTGTGTTAATATGAATGAATTTCAACTCTGAAGACGAGGAAGTGAAGTGTTAAATATAAACCCTCATTCCCCTGCATACGCCTATGGTGCTGTTCCGTTCTTTGTTTTAGTGGACTTAGTTTAAAATGGCATAAAACAGTGTAAAGTTCTTCAGGTTATGAAGATTGTCAGCAATAAGGTGATGTCCATGTGTGGAATTTAAAGAGGTTTAAGAGATCTTCAAATGGAGTTTTTTTTAGGCTTTAGAAAGAAAAAGTGTGAGGGAGTTTGTTACATGTGGGGASTAAGTGCCATGGCTGACCACAAAAAGGTGTAGGTATCCTCTGTCTGCCCAGTGCAGCTTCACCTAAACACAGGATCGGCCTTAGCAGGGATAAAGCTGTGGGAGGATGTTGTGTCCTGTTCTCAGAGGCTGCGCACAGCCTGCAAAGGCAGAGTGAAACTGCATGCAATGGCATGCTGAATCACTGCCCAAAGGAGAACAGAGTTGTGTTGGTGAACGCCTTACATTTGTGTCTTTCTCTTTGTTGTTGTTCTTTTTTTTAAGAGATCTAAATATCACTAACTACACATTTCAAACACTACAAGAAATAACAGAAAAGTTGCATTAAAAAAAATTTTTTGTCAGTGAATTTTGTCAACAGCTTTTCTCTCTATCTTTCCTTGTTTTCTACTCCCAAAGAAAATATTAAGTTGTTGTCTGGACTTAGATTTTATRTGCAATTTCTCGTTCTCATCTCCTATAGTACTTTACAGTAGTCAAGCRCAAACCATTTGGCAAAATGAGAACAGTTTCATGCGGAAGCTGAAGCAAGGAGGTAAGAACCCATTTGCAGAAAGTTGCCCAGTAACTCTGGGCAGGCACAGCCAGGATAGAGCTAAACCTCCTAAGGCCTCATTAATGTCTGCAACATTAGGGCACACTGGRTAGTTGCCACATACTCATTCTCCCYTTCATTACCCACTTTTTAAAAATAGTATGSGAATAACTGCTTCATTTTGRTATGTCTTGCATGGTTCATCCTCCATTTTAATGGAGTTTGTGATGTTGTGTATAGGAGTAATGGGAGAAATCCTAGACAGTCTATTTYTTCTACACATTGGCAGTTTAATTGTTTGGTAGTTAAAATAAGTGCACATGATAACCAATATGTCTGTATTCTTTTCTAGTCTTTGTTTGTTTTTTAACACTATTCCCAAGTAGCCCTGTACAGTCCTTCCACATCGTGGTGTTCTTTGATGTTGTCTGTCAGCACATCTGCATACCGCACTGGATGTAATTATGCCCCAGTCCCACAGTTCTGTTTTAATCAGTCATCTTCCTTCTTAATTCTTCCCCTACTGGCAAACATTCACATGTGTAATAGTTCCTCCAGAGGTCTTCTCCACCTTAATATGTAATGCATATGTGTAATATACCTGATACCTGAAAGTTACCATGTSGCCACAGGCCACATTTAAGACTAGCTGAGCAAACACTGTAAGAAAACTCCTGACCTAGCATTAATTATCTCAGGCCAAATTTGTTTAGAAAACATAGGGGCAGTGATTTTGGTTTGGCATCTCTGTACTGGATGTGGTGTGAGATACTGGTATGTCTACTGACATGTCTCACAAGACTTTCTTCTGCCCATCCCACTGGCCCTTTTGCTACTCTCTACCTGTTTGCTTTCCCATTTCTGTACTGGAGGATCACAATCTTTTTATAAAGTCCTTCGTTGCAATTAGATTCAGATCTGCATTCCTTCTTATTTTGATTCTTGCCAGACTAGTGATTACCCTCATTGCTTTGAGCTGATCTGAACTTCTGAGAGTGCTGCTCAGTTAGTCATACCCAAATCAAACTTAGTCCTAATAAAGCTATAGATAGGAAGCTTCTAAGACAGAAATCTAGAAATCCCGTTAGTCAGGTCTGCTGCAATCCCTGCTGGACCCAGATGGAAGTATTGGGCCTGCTTGGGCTTTGGGGTGAATATCTGTGCAGGGCTCAAGTGCTCCAGYTGTCATGTCTTGTCTGCCCAGATGRTGTACCCCAGCAACTGGGAGGAGTGCATAGTTGAAGCTACAGCTCTAAGGCAGGCCTACAAGAACAACAATATCACACATGGATAATACTGGACAATATCAGATGCTCTGCAAGTAAGTGACTGTCCCAATCCTACAGAGAGAAGCTAGGTCACATTCTGTCTTACCTCAAGGCACTAATATYTGTTACAAAAGCTTGGTATGCACAAGCTGAGCGTTCTTTTAGTCCTACGGCCTTCATGTCTTCTGACTTCCTTGGAGTAAGAGCTAAAATAATTGGCATTCCCAGTGCCAATTCAGCTACTCTACTAGGCAAAGCAAATGAGCTAAGGAGATAGCTTGCAAAAAGGAGGAAAATAAAATCGTAGTGGAAGTCACTGGGAAACAAAGGAGAGATTCTGTGTCTGCCATGCTCCAGAATCTCYTTGCCAGCTAGCCAGGGTCCCGAAAATTGGCTGGTTGTCACTAGTGCAGGAGGACTAGTTTGTAGACATTTTGGGCCTCTCTCMATATGGCAATCCAAGACCTCAAACTAGTATATCTAGGAGTAGCTAGAGAAGACCCTCATTATCTGTGTCATATTTTCCCCATGTGCCTTGCTTGGCTAAATGTGGGCTTCTAGGGTTAGTGTGACTCTGCATCATACWGCAGGGACTGAGTTCTGACTGATTCTTACCTCCAAAGTGAGATGTCATCTCAGAAATAATGAAGAGGGGCCATATGCTTGCTAAATTAATGAATGTGATTTAACACAATCATTAGTGTTAAAACTTTTATATCTTTTTTATTAGGGAACTGGAGCTGTTTTTTTTTTTTGGGTGATGTCAGATTATAAAGGATATGGCTGTGTATTGTAGGTGACAAAATGGCCACCATACATTGGTGGTATGAAATTGCTRGTATGAAAAGCTAGGAAGTTTCAGGAAAGTCAACAAGTAAAGAAAGCAAAAGGTAAATGAGTAAATGAACAGTTGAAGTGAGCAGGTAGATGAGCACAATGCAGAACAGTGAGCCACTGGGTAATTATGGACAGTTTGTAGAGAAGAGGAGGGACAAAGATATCCTATGAGATAGGAGAAGTATCATAGAATCAGTAAGGYATCATCGAAGAATCAGAAGAAGTAGAATCAGTAAGGTATCCTAGAAGAATCAGAAGTATCATAGAATCAGTAAGGTTGGAAGGGACCTSTGGAAATCATCTAGTCCAACCTCAAACTTAAGTGCTTCTAACCTTTTTTTTTTTTTCCCTCACCCTGCCCTTCAACAAGCTCAGACTTTGTGTCTGAGCTAACTCATTTTCCATGCAGTAMTCCCATTAGACAGTTTGCATCTTCTCCTTTTGAAAACCTTCCCTCCTGGGACTTTGAAGAATTGTAGGCAGTAATTAAGGACACYCAAGTCTGCAGTTTTCTCCAAATGAGCTTTCAGGCTTTGTGTTTGGAACACTGTRTGTCATTTAATGTAGCTGTTGTGGCCATGTTACTATTGCACTGAGCTGGTAATTGTTGGTAGTTGAGCATTGYTCGTAACTAAAGTCTATGCTCATAACTAAAGCCTATTCCCCTCATTTTTTTCATTAAAGCTTACTACTTTTCCTGCATCCATCAAGTGTGGTACCACGTATATTTGAAAGACTGTAAGTCCATGTGATCTGTGAAATCTGTTTGGAGGGGAGGCAGAACGGAGGAGAAATTAGAGAAGTCAGAAGTGGTGATTARAAGAGGTGTACAGTGCAGGTCATTCACTTTCAAAGTGATGACTAACAAGTTAATAGCATATGGCTCTTTTGCACAGAATAGCCTCCTGAAGGTATCCTTCATGATTTCTGGCATTCTGCRTGAGGGAACAAGTTTCATCTGGTTTTGTGATCTTGGCTGGACAAGAAAACAGGATTATAAGTAGGAAACAGYGACTAGACACAAATATTAGAGAAAGCTTTTACCCTTTCTGTCAGTGTCAAATGCACGTACTCTGCAATTCTCAGATGGGAATTGAAGACCCTTTGTTGATGGTGAAGGATGTCCAGGGTGGTTTCTTGGCCTAAGACATTAGAAATGGGCAGGACTGAAAATACAAAAAAAAAATACTGATTCGCATAGGCTTACCCCCTGTATCACTCTTTTGCATGGCAAGGCCTAGCAAATAGCTATGGAACACAGGCTTTATGCACTCTGCCAGACCATCTATATGTATGYGGATTATTAAAGATGCTTCATCACCAGTGGTTTGAAGGGTAATAAGTATAATACTAAAGTATTTCCTGTTGAAAGAGGGGAAAACAAAAGTGATTTTGGCCATGAGGAGGACAGGCGTATGTGTCTTGTCAACAGCCCTTGTGCAGCTGCAGCAGTCGTGATTTCTTTTGCATCCAGTATCCATTTTTAAGCTGGGCCAGCTATTCTCCATCTGACCTTGAACACATCCTGCATTGCAGTAGCATTTTTTTCTGTCCAGTCCTGAGTGGTTTGAAATAGAGTCATGGGAATCAGCAGATTAAATTTTTCAGAAACCTCAAGCTATTCTTTCACTTCTCAGTGACTGCTTGAAGTTTTTGTTCATGAAGTGAGCAGGGCACAGATCACCAAGAATCCTGTCTTTTCCAGTTTAATCTTTTTCCTCTGGTGATGCCATTTCTATGCTGTGTTTGTAGCACACCRCTTTGCAACATGTCATCACAGGCCCAACCAAATGATTTGTTCATGTTTGTYAGCATCCACAGATCGCAGTGGTGCTTAAGTCCATCTGCTATACTTTRTCTATTTACATCTTCTGTTCTGAATGTACACTATAAGACTATARTGCCATTCTGGGTTCAGAGAGTTACAGTACAGCTTCGTTTCTGCCAGGAAAGAGTCATTTTGGAGAGACATTTCTCCATGATGCATTCAGCACAAACAGAAGATGGGAGAAATTTTTCTAGGGCAGGGACTGAGCTTGAAAACAGCAGATTGTTTCTCCTAATGGAGCAACACAGAAATGTCTTTGCAGCATGATAGCATTGACAGCCCATTATAGACAGAGAGAGAAGTGGTGGGCAGGGCACAGTGGAAGCAGATCAGTTCCTCCTCCCCAGCGGCATGCATTGACATAAATACCATATCTCATATTTGGACTACCTTGACAAATACGAAGGCATGTAGCTGGATACGCATACATTCACCAAGCAATATTTGTAGTGTCAGGTATGGTAACACACGTCTAACATCCCAAATTTACAGTTATATGTCAGGGATATGCCTATACAGAGAGCAAAGCCCTTTGTGCACTTCAGTTGTTCTTTCTCATGAAAACACTGGCACATGCTAGTAACATGTGCTAACTGAGTTAAATTTTCAGTGATTACACTCAAGATCTCRGGTAGAATCGTGCTTTAATCCCCATGTCTGAGTGGAAAAAACATGAAAATAGAAACTGTCAAATTTTAAAAGCTGTTTGGAGATCTGTAGCTTGAAGTAAGAAAGCCTTTCATTCATATATTTTAGTCTACCTAACAGCACTGCATTATATTTTAAAATGCACTGAGTSTGCAACTTTTAAATAACTTCTCAGYGTAACAGASTTGTTAGTTCTTATAACTTGGAATATCTCTATTTTTCTTGTTTTCCTCTGTGGTGTTTTCTTTTGCTTTGGAAGATATTTAAAGGACGTGGACTATTTGTCTTCTCAAGACAGAATCATATTCCTTATCTCTTGGTATATCCTGAGAGCTCTCTCATCCACTGAGCATTCCTATCACCATAGTTGCTCTTATTTAATCCTTTTTCTTTCTGCCTGCTAAGCTTCACAACAGTTAAGACTTGCTTTGGCCTCTGAATTAGAGGCGCAGCACTGAAAGCACTGAAGTGTTGGAGACTACCTTTTTCTAGTTTTTCTAGAACTGGGGCATTCAGAACTTCAGTAAAGTGCTAGAAAAGCATGTCTAGTGCAGTGTGAAGAGAGAAAACCAAAGAAGGTGATTTGTTACTGACTGCGCAAAAGACTAAAAGCGTTTGCACTGCTGTAGCATCCTTTCTTACCATCACGGCCTTTTCATTATCTCCCATGTTTCTTAGCACAGACAAGAAAGGGTTGTTGAAAGAGCTGTTGGCCATACAGTGCATGTTGTGGGCATGGCATATGGCACACCAAATGAGTCTGTTGTTGGGAGACTCTAGACCACAGAGGAAAGAAACATTGCTGACTTTAACTGAATAGTAGGGGACTTAGCTAATGAGAAGTCCAGTGTAATTTATTCTCTCTTCTTGAGGGGACCCTTCTCCCCGTACAAAAATAAAGAACTATTCTGTGTGATTTTTTAACCACTTGTAGAAGGAGACAGAAAAGTTAGTTGGCTGATACTGATTCAATAATATAAACCAGAATTTGAGAGTCATACTGGTAGAACTAATTTAATCTTTCTCATAGAGTAAGAAAGATTAGGTGCCAATTGAATTAGCATTTAGACTGACAGTTGTGGTGAATATGGGAGGATTAACTGCAAATTACAATCTTCAGTTTACTTTTTCATTGTAATTCATCTATTGTGATATTTTGCCCATTTCAATAGATGTATTGTTTAATACAAACAAGATCATTTTCATCTGGAATACAGCCAAATTTTGCTGAGATGTGGCTATGTGGTATAAAGTTGTAACAGCTAAATTCATGCCTGAAMGTACATAACAAACACTTAAAATAACAAAGACTTAAAATACAGAATTGGAATAACTGGACAAGATTCTAATAAAGTCACTTTGACACACATCAGTAGTACTGCTTTAGTCTTTTAAAGCAGCACATTTCATTCTGCAACCTGAATGCCACTAGTGGTTGAGAAGAAAAAGTATTCAGCAAAATGTTTGTAGATGCATTATGCTCTCCTAAATACAATTAAGAAAAACARGGGAGGAAAAATAACAATAGATGAATGCTACATCAGGATAATTTCTAAGAAAGTTAGGTGATCTTTGATTTATAAGGGATTGAGAAACACTATTCTAAAGCTAACAAATGCAGTTGCTGTTTCCTATCACTAGGTAGAGTTATTACTTCAAAATGAGAAATGGTCACACTGTGTTGTATATCAGAAACATGCGTGAAGAACAAATATAGCAAAGGTCTCTGAGCTGAAATAACTAGACTTCCAAAAGTATCACTGCAGTATAAGAAATAAACAACTGCATAAACATACACACTAAGCCAATTATTTTCTTTTGACAAAACTATAATGGTGAAAATACATCTTTTCCATTTTTGTCGCAGAAGTACACACTGAAGTTTAGATCATTTTGCAGTCTGTTTATATTGGCTTCTTACTAATTTTATTAAAAAGTATTTAATCCTTCAGATGAATGTCTTGTTCCTTCATGATAGCAATTTACTTTACTTTTCTCTTAGGAATTAATTCTGAATTCTGTACAGTGATAAACTGTTGTTACTGCTGTCATATAAACAATAAAACAGAATGTCTTTCCTCCCAGCTAGAAACTCTTGTGTTACGACTTTTTTTTTTTTTTAATAACGCTATCTCATTTCATAAATATCACCTCATGAGGAGAAAAACACTCAAAATGCAGTATCAGTTCAAAGGGATTAAAAGAATCAAAGAATTAATGATTGCAAAGTGGGAGAAGACTTTATTCTCCATTTTGATTTCTACTGAATAGTGGCTGAGCTGTCATCACAGATACCAGGTAATAATGTAGATATTTTTATTAATTTAAAGGCATAATTTCCAACATTAATTCCTACATTTCCAACCTTAATTSCTACATTTCTTTTTTTATTTTTCACAGAAAAAAATACGGAAACATGAGCCAGCTGAAATCTTCTATCAACTCTTCTAGAAACACAAATATGCAAGAATTGTGGTTTGTAACAGCATTACTTTGAATCTTATTTTAGCTCCCCTGAACCTCTGCTTTTTTCAGGAATMTGCTAATGGGCTCAGGTACAACACAAGCAGACGAAAGAATGTATGCACGTGTGTTGGCTATGCCTCAAACCATTTTGAAATGCACCTTTTTTAGTTTGCGCCTTTGGTGTGCCATTTTTGTGGGGTTTGGCAGAGAAAGCATCCGCACTTTTCCTAGCTACCTTTTTAGCTACATGCATATGTAGAATAAATATATACTTACCCATTTAAGTTTCACAGAAATGTATTAGTAACAAGAATAACATGAAATATATTTCTCGTAAGTACTTAAATCTGATTTGTGAGGCCAATTTCTATAAAAAGAAGAGAGTCAGGAAGTGAATTAAAGAAGTGGAGGTTGATTAATTATCAGCACACTTCTCAGCGTGATGTATGTCCATGCCAAGAAGATAAAATGTCTGGGCAWGGTTTACAAGGGCTGTTTCTAAAAGAATGATGGAGATTTCACTCCATCTACTATGCAGTCCTACAACAGCCCTTCAGTAGCCCTGCATGCCTTCATGCCACATTCCACAGCATGCAAAATGAGTTCCATTTTCTCAGTTTCATTATATGAAAATCCCACTCTGAGGGGCTGCAACACAGCCCTCAGCTTACTTTGAACTGAGAAATCATAAAATAATTATGTCAGAGTAGTCCTTGGCAGAGTTTCACTTAGAAGTACAGATGTAGTRTAAGAGTCTGGTCCAAAACACTTTGAAATGGGTTTTGAGGCAAGTCTGTAAGCCTGAGAGAAGCACTTTGGGAACTACTTTTCATGCAGAATTTTCAGTATGATAGTCCACAATATTTCTTCTGTTATTTCCAATCAAAATAGAAACAAAGGCATTTAAAATCTTAAAGTTCAGTAAAGAACAAAACTCTTATTTAAAATTATTTTAAAGCTTTCTTACTTTCAAATAGACAGATAATTCATATATCACATTTCCAGCAAGAAACAGTGATTGCTTTCTTATTCTTTCACTMAAAGTGTATCATTCAAATTTTTGGCACATGTTAAATACTAATCTAAAATTTCACAATGGCTTATTTTAAGTCAATTATTTGTTGCAAGCAGATCTAATTAACATGAATAGCAATGTAGAGATTGTRCATTGTTTAAATGCAGACAGTACATTACAGATCAGTGGTGTGTATTATTACATGACATTCCACTATTGTTTGTACAAGAAATATAGTAAGTAAAGTTCTGTATCGCAGTAGGAAGCCAGCCAGTGTTCTTACTGGTGAAAAGAAGGCTGGGAGTGTACTTTAGCACAGAGAACCCTCTTACTTCTTTGTTATATTATAATTGACTTTCTTTTTATTTCTCCTTTTCAGCATCTCAAGCAGTAATCAAACAGATTACTTCTACACCTCTGTATACTGTTTTAACTGTTCCAAGACACCGTATGGAATTAGTATGCCCCTCCCCAAGCCATCTTTACTGGTGTAAGAATTAGGACAGAAGGACAGAAGCATGGATTATGCTTTTACTTGACCTAGTCCAGTCTACTGGCAACTACGATCTGTTTCTGTATGTAATGATACAGAAATAATGCCTACAGTAGTAAGAAGACAAAAGCATATGATACTTTTCTCATTGAGCTTTCACAAAGACCAGCTACTATGTAGTATTTTTGAGATTTTAATTTGAAAAACAAAGTGAAGTGAGTTAACATTCCAATACAGCTCAGCTGTCCTAACAACTCAGGCTTATGAGGGACACATCTGCAACAACCAGAAGGTGCAAGTGTCCCAATTAGTGAAGGCAGCTTTAAACCAAATACTTGCATGTACACAGTCTCATTTGAATAAGAATGCATTATAAAAGTGCTATTTAAGTCACAGTCATGTATTCATTTTATGATTATTCAGGCTGAAAGAAGYCACTAACTCTTAGAGTGCGGGCTCTGAAGACGTGCAGAGTTTCAGTTGAAAACAAAGCCTGGATTCTTTGTTTAATTGCAAGGCTACATATTGTAATTGTCATTATAGAGCTACATAGTTTAAATTTGGCTGAGAACTACTAAGTACTAAGATATCTGACTTCTCACTAATGTGTGCAGTAAGCTGGGGAGGTGAAAAAGCCATAGGATTTTGTTTTGCATTTTAAAATAAAACCGCTTCTTAGTCATCAAGCAGATAAATGCCACAGGTCAAGATTCATAGCCTCTACGGTAACCTCTCAGACTGTTCTGTATTTCAGAGTTTTGCTTCTTCAGTGATTTGAGGCAGGACCATGTGGGAATATGCTGTCAATGACAGGTTAGAACACTATAATCACAAAGATCTGTGGGTTCATAAGCAGGTATGGAATGGGTACTTGGTTCCTTAGAGAGCATCTCAGTGTTTAGCAGCTTTTTAGGTTACTCGCACTCTGAATCAGAACAGCCAAGCTAATGTGATTTTTTGTAAATGTAAATATTAAGCCAGTAAAAGACTATATTTAATCTGGTCCTCTGTTTGACCAACTAAGCATGATCTGTAAATGTAATAGAAGAAACAAAAGTAGCTTTCAGTCAAAACACATGGGAATTACTYATCAATATACATTTTCATGGTCTTTATTGATAACAATAATAGCATAAATGGTGTCAAAATAAGACCATTTATAATTGAACAAAAGATCAAGAAAACAAAACAGTTATCCATGGAAGTAAACAGTTATTCATGGAAGTATATAGAATTTGACCTCGTAAAGCTATTTCCTTGTCAGTCACTGAGAAGTAGGAATCACAGAATGGTTGAGGTTAGAAGGGACTTCTGGAGATCATCTAGTCCAACCACTCTGCTCTAACAAGGTCACCTAGAGTATGTAGACAGGATCGAAGTTTTGAATATCTCCAGAGAAGGAGCAACCTGTTCCAGTGCTCTCTCACTCTCACTGTAAAGAAGTTTTTCCTCATATTCAGGTGGAACTTCCTGTGTTTCAGTTTGTACCTGTTGCCTCTTGTCCTATCACTTGGCACAACTGAAAAGGGTCCGGCTCCATCCTCTTGACACCCTCCCTTAAGGTGTTTGTATACATTGATATGATCCCCACTGTCTTCTCTTCTCCAGGCTAAACAGGCCCAGCTCTTGCAGCCTTTCCTCAAAAGAGAGAAGCTCYAATCCCCTAATCATCTTCTTAGCCCTACGCTGTAGGCCTCTCCAGTAGCTTCATGTCTCTTTTGTACGGGAGAGCCCAAAACTGGACACAATACTCCAGATGTGGCCTCAACAGAGCTGAGTAGAGTGGGAGGATGACTTCCCTCGACCTGCTGACGACACTTCCTAGTGCACCCCACATTCTTCCTAATGCACCCCTGGAATGTGCTGCTTGCAGAAAAAATGTCACAATTTGTTTWTTAAAATTTATTAAAATATTTATTAGATATCTAAGTAGATATTTAGATTCAAATGTTATGTATATAGTCAATGACTTGTGAAATAGTACAGCCTCACAGCAACTATTGCATTTTGCCTTCCACCTTGAATTTTTGCCAGCTTTCTTCRTTAGAAACCTGCATTCTCATTCTCCTGTACATGGAAATGTATGGGAAATTAAGAGTTTAGCACAGTAGTTGCTATGACTAACCCTGTGAGTTGGCTTTTATGGTAGATGCATACTCTGGAATGCCCTCCAGAGGGCTTAGGGATGGAGACAAGGGATGCCCATCCCTTGGGTATCTGAACGAGGCATACCCCRTGAATTGTACAGTGACTGAGAGCCCTGCTTTTGCCCTGTCATCTTTTGGGATCATGTGAGAAACAGTCTTTATGTTGATTATGGTTAGCATCCCTTAGCAGGGAAGGGTCCTTACTCCTTCCTCCGTTCCTTCTGTGCTAACATGAAAACCAAAGTAAGTTACTTCCTTTTAAAGTAAACTGCTAAGAAATTATTTTCCCTCTCATATATTTACAGCCACTCTTGTGTATGTGTCAGAAGGTAAGTGRCGTGGATCTCGTAATATGTCCAATTTACCATGGTACTAGTATGTCCCCCATCACTGCTGGGCTCTGTCAGTAGCAGAGGACAAAGCCTCCCACTGAAGTAGTACATTTATGTGATCTGAGAGGGGGCTGAGCAGAACTGCATGCCCCGCAACCAAGATAGAACACCAGGTCTGTTCCTGCTTTCTGATTAAAAAAAAAGCAGGGGGGGCTTTTTTCCTCTAAACAATAAGCTGTGCATCTGGATAGCTATACAAAGCAGCACTGCACAATAAAGGTAGGTGTGAAAGTGTATGTGCTACCACTTCACACTGAGGTAGCCCCTCATAGGAAGTACAGCTCTGCATGTCCCCTTATTCTGAACTGTCAGAGATTTCTTACTTGTCCCTGAGTAAAATAAACCTCCTTGAATGTGTAGTAGGTAAATTTCCCCATAAAACTTTTGAATGGTTATTACATTGTGGCCAAACCAGTTACATCCGTTACAGGAAGCACAGCATGTACACGGATAGGCAGGTCACGACTGACCTTTGTTCAATTGTGGTATATTTTACTTCTCTTCTGAAATTTTCCTTTCAAACTAAGCTAACAAAGAATGAGACAGCTCAATAAACATGCCGACATGAAAAAGTGTAGCATTTAGTGCATATATATACCCACAGGTACTATATACATGCCACAGATCTTGGCAATAGAACCCATTAATGTAAAACCAGGCTTTACAATTGGCCAAGCAAAACATCTTCATTCAAGTCAATCATTTTATCTGTAATAAGACACATTTTGAAAACTGTGTACTCTATTCCAGAATTTTGAGGCATGCCCTGGATATGAGTGGACACAACTCCTATCAAACTTTGGTGGGGGGAAAAATAGGAAAAGCACAAGAAGGCAAAAGGACACAAAGACATGCTGACACTTCTACCATTTCTGCAGCCTCTGCAGTTTCCATTGCCTTTGTAATTGTTTATCGGTCAGAGAATTTATGAATGCCAAAACTAAAGCTTCCTCTGCAACAAATACTCACCTCCCTTCCTCACTTTCTTGTATGATGAAACTAACTTAAGGAGGTACCACTATTCACTAAGTTGCTTGTTATTTTTGAGGTGGCAGCATATGATGGGATGGGGCAAAAATGAGCGACCATGACCTAGAGCCATGCGGGATATGGGGGCTTCTTAAACTGGTACAGAAGTCAGCATCTTGTGTAGCTACCCTGCATGACCAATTTTCCATTAGAGGAAAGGGCATACATACCTGAGAATAATTGATTTGAGGGGAGGACAGGCAGAAAGCAAGCACAGAGACCTACTGWCATGAAGAGGCAAAGCTATAGTTTGGACTGAATGCTTAGAAGGGCTGGAGGGAGAACTGAACACTACAAGGAGATGTGGCRAGAGATCAAGACCAGCACAGTGATCTCCATCTACAGAAATACCAGTGGCCCTTACCAAGGAATAGTTCTTGTTTGTACCTTTATGCACCCCGGTCCTTTCATAAGTCCTTTCATGTAATCTCTATCTAGTACCTGCAAAACTGCATTTTGCCAAAGTGCTACCCTTTGATTACACTGTAATGGAAAACACCTTTCAAAGCTATCATTCCTCTTCATATTTAATAGATTTTCCAAAAGAAATGTATCAAGTGAGTAATGTCACCAATGTGAAAAAAGGTAGGCAGCATTAGCCCAGGGAGATAAGGAAAGATTTCTGAAGGTGCAGTTACTTAGCAACAATCTCCTGCAGTTGCCCAGTGGAATTTTGGAAGTGCAGGGGCTCCAGACCTACCGAAGTGAAGGGAATGAGGGGCTGGAAAGCAGTGAAGCTCCCACAGCCCTGCCTCAGCACACCACACATCTGCTTCCAGGCAAAACCAGGCACCACGAGAAAGGTAATAAAGTCAGAGGGTGAAAGGATCAGCCCTGCACGGACGATTTATTTCCCAGAGGCAGAGGAGGTGTCACCGCCAAAATATCTTACTGCTAAGAAACCTCTGCGTGGTCAAGAGGAGAGGTAACGCTCTTTGCTATCCTGTACCCCCCATGTTCTCCCCTTCCCGGCCTTTGCCGTTTTTTCACCCGCAGGTCTCAAAGCCCCGACCCCAGACGCCCAGCGCGGCAGGGGAGCGGGCCCCGGCCCTGCACAGCCGCACGCACCCGCCTTCCCCACAGCGGGCGAGTCCGGCCACTCCGCACGGGGGACGCGGGCCGTAGTCGCGGCGTGCCCGCCAACGTGGCCGCGCCGCCGGYGGACCGCGAGGCGAAAGCACGAGCGGAGGAGGGAAGCGGGAAACAAGGAGAGGTTCTCGTTTCCACACGGAACTCGCGCGTGGRGAGGGAAGCTCGGATCCCAGGCACAGCGCGCCTCCCGCCCCCCCTCCCCGCGTGACGGCCGTTACGCGCGGGCCGTTACGCGCGGGCAGCTGTGCAGGCGCGCGCCACCACACGGGTAACACCGAGCGTGCCACGCGGCGGCGGCGGCAAGGGTTAACGGCGCGCAGGGCCGGGCCCCGCCCCCTCGGCGCCGCTGCCCAATGAGCGCGCGGCGGGGCGGGGCGCGCGCGGGTTAACGGCGCGCAGGGCCGGGCCCCGCCCCCTCGGCGCCGCTGCCCAATGAGCGAGGGGCGGGGCGGGGCGCGCGCGGGCCCGGAAGGCGAGGGGCGGGGCGAGGGGGCGAGGGGCGGGGCGAGGAGGCGAGGGGCGGGGCGAGGGGCGGCTCCTCCCCCCGTTCCCCCCCCGCGCTGCGCTCCGCGCCCGGCAGGGCGGCTGGGGCACGGGGGCTTCGCGCGCTCCGGCGCGGGCCGCGCTTTCCTGAGCGTTTTCACGTGCTTTTTATTTATTTCTTACAGGCGATAAACGCCTGTAGTTTCAGAACTCGCTTGCGTGGGGAGCGTAAGATAGGTAAGAGCTGCCGAAGCTGTGCTCGCCCTGAAGTCCGCCGCCGCCCTCCGGGCCGAGCTCCCCCTTTCCCCTTCCCCAGGAAGGCGCCGCGCCGCGCCGCGCAGCTGACTGAAGACAGAGCCTGGGGACAGGGCGGCTTCCTTCTCTTCCCTGTCCTCCGCGGTGCTCTCTGGCACCATCTGCTTTCTCCAGAAACTGCTACGTCAGCTGCAGCGGGCTTATCTGAAGTGCTTGTTTCTTGTAATCGCGCTGTCTGTGCAATGTTTGCACAACAACCTCTTCTGGTGAATTCAGAAATGAGTATGCCGCTCTAAGTTCTTCTGCAAAACCAATTGCTCTTACAGCCAGCTGTTGTTTTACCAGTAAAATAGGGAAGGATTAGTTTGAAAACTCAGCAGTTGAATTGACTGTTAAGGGAAATAAGGCAGAAGGGCTGGAATTTCAGAGAACGAAGTGGGTTTCAAAAGGAGAAGAGCRCAGTTCAGAAAGAAGAGAGAAACCTTCCCTAGTTTGTACCGTAGTGTCCCATTCCTCCAGCCGTTTCAGCTATGCGTGTTTAAGGGAGCAACATCAAAATCAAGTTCAGAACTGGTAGCATTGCCTACAAGTAACAGCGTCAGCAGCAGAAGAGTCATGTTGAAAAGACCCCAAACCGGGTAAAAACAAATGAAAAGCGGGTGCCAATAAACTGAGAAACTYGTCAGAAACACTAACACCAAGAATAAACCTTTGAAGTGGTCTGCTTGGCGTGTAAGACCTAGCACATCGGTACAACGGAGGGGAGGGCTACTAAAACCGGGAACCAAACGTCTTGCCGGGGCGCCCGGCGGTTCCCCCTCGCTGGGCTCCGGTACGCGCCGCTCGCRGAGAGGCGCCGGCGCATCGGTGTCCCCTTAGTTTCTGCGGCGCGGAAAGGGAATGAGCCGGCGGGCCTGCGCTCTCGCGGGACCTTCTCACGGTAAAAGGCTGCTCGACGAGCCNGGGGGCGGGCAGCGCGGGGGGGTGGGGCGGGCTGCGGGCCGGTGTGTGGCGGGGAGGGCGGCGGGCAGGCCCCAGCGTCCCGTCTGGCGAGGGGCCGGCGGGAGAGGGCGTGTGGAAGGCGCCTCCTTGCGGCGATGGGGCGGGAGGAGGTGGCCGGCGCGGGGGTGCTCGGAGAAGCCGCCGCTGGCGGGGACAGCAGGTGCCTGGCTGCCCGCCCGGGAGGGGGAGGCCTTGAAGAAGCTCATTGAGGGGAAGCGTGAGTCACGGAGGGCGCGAACAGCGGGAGGGAGAGCGCCCGGCGGAGAGGGGACTTGCTCGCTGCTCCCCACCCATCCGCCTGCCGTTCCTCATAACGGGGACTTCCTGGACTGACGTCGCAGTTCCCCGCAGTAAGAGCGAGGTTAATAGAGGTCTAGAAATAGTGTGAGTGGTGCCTTTGGATGTGGTAACTTGTTGCTAAAGGAGGATGCCAGATTTGGGAAGTTGGTAGGAAAGACGCTATTAAGAGTTTTCTTTCTTCTCACCTGTACTGTGGATTATTACAGGTATTGTTTCCATGCTCTTTATTTTTCACCTCTATCAAAATACTTCGCTGTTGTTGTTTATATTTAGTTTCTTTTGTGTTTTTCATGAGAAAGTTCATCTCTGGAGAAATGTTTATGCCATTAGATTTTTTTTTTTAATAAAAGGTCTTTGAAAATTATGCAATGTGTGCTTAATTGCCAGGAAACTGCAGCAGTTCATAGTAATGCTTCATGCAGATAGCATTGGTAAATCCATGGCTGTTCTGAATATAGTTTCATCTTAGAARCATATGATAGTATGTTTGTATAAAGCTTGAAGTAATGGGGCTTGGTGAGCAGAAAACCTTTCTTGGGCACTGTACAACTAGCTACATTTTCTACATTTTTATTTTATTTGTTCTCAAAGGATATGTACCTTCTGTTTCATGTTGGGGCCTCAGAGCTCACTCCCACTTCACTTCATAAATAAGGGATCTAAGGCAGAGCCAGCTGTATGTGTGTAAGCTAGCCTTATTCTGCTTAGTTATTTTGTCAAATATTAAGCCAAAATGATTATGTTATGTTACTGGGATGAAACACACACGAAATATTTAGGCTTCTGTCCTGCGTTCTGTAAACTTCAAAATCCCAGGTTTGTTTTTTTATTGGATGTGCTTCCTCTTTAAAGAAGTTCAGAAAGCTTTATGTTCTGAGTTTCCTTAGTGATATCAAAGTTTTTGCATGAGTAAGCTGTAGTATCATGTATTCCTATTGCATGGGTATTCCTTAAATTTACCTTGGCTTAGGAAGGACTTTAACTCTTTCTGGAGCAGCTAGAAGAATGACAGCTATGGTACCTTGATACTAGGTTATGTCATCAAAGGCTCATCTCCACAAACACAAAAGAGCACAGAGACACAATGGTGAGCAGCAGACCCCAAAGACCTAATCAGATAAAGGACACCCCCCCACACCCTCCGGCCCAACTCCTGGGGGCTATCTCAGGAGGGTGATCCACCCATTGCCCCAGTGTGACACCCATCACTGTGAGCCAAGAGAAAAGCTCTCTGGATCAGCTTACAGACTTTGGGGGTTACTCTTTACAAAGGTGCCTGATGGGATGTATATGGCATGTAGAAGAGCACCTCTAGGGATTGTACAAGACTTCAGGGAAAGGGAGGGATCAAGATGGTTTGGGGAAAGATGGTGAAACAAGTGTGGGAAAATGGAGAGAGAAGGGAATAAATGAGACCAGTCCTATGTAAACAGATGCCTGTAAACAGATGATCTGTTTGTCTGCTACGCCCTGTGCCTGGTCACTGCAGCCTGTCCTATCTTTTCATAAACTCATGTTTCTGACTATTTTCCTGGACAGGAGGACTCTGTTCTGTGTGCATATGGAGGTTTAAGTGCCAACTGGATAGGACTGCAGGTCCTAGAGGTCTGGTGAGTCAGCAACTGGAGAGACTGAAGCGATGGTCTGAGCAGTGGCAATTGCAGGGTCTTCAGTCACAGGGGCCTGTGTGTCTGGGAACCAGTGGCTGGAGAGACCAGAGTGACTGAGAGTCGAAGTACCAGCAGCCTCAGTTAGACAATAGGTCACAGGGACTGTGTCTTTGGTGCTAGCAGCTGGAGTATGTGAGGGTCTAAGTGCTGACAGCTAGAGTGGGGACATCAGGTCCTAGGGGCCTGGGGTGCCAGCAACTCRAGAGACCAAAGTGCATGCGTGTTGTGTGGATGTGTGTGTCAGTGTGTGATCACTAGTGAATATCTAGCTGAACTAGCTGTTGAGAAGGGCGGGTGTCTTGTGAGCCAGGTRTTGAAGCAGCTGTATGTCTGAGCCAGATATCAGAGAGACCAGAGGGTCTGCAAGCTGGTTGTTGGAGAGACCAGGAGGTCCAGGCTAACTACCRGAGAGACTGTGTAAGGCTTGGGGGTCAATTTAGAGGCCTATTTCATGTGTGTGCTTATGTGTGAGGCAACAGCAAGAGGATCTGGGGTGGGAGGGATGGGGGGAGTAGGTGCCTGTGTGTGTGAATGCGCCATGTATGTGAGTGAGGGGATCTTAGTACTAGCACCTGGAGTGGGGCCAGGGGTTTTGTATATTCGGATGCCAGCAACTGGGGAGAATACGGATCCAGTACTGGGTAGACTGAGGCCAGTCTAAAGACAATTACTGGAGGGATCCACATTGTGTGTGTGTATATATATATATATATATATATATATATATTTTTCCACTAATAGACCTTCCCTGTGTTTGGCTAGAGAGAGGAACAGGATGAGGCTAGGCTGTTGGTGCTCTTCGTGTCTCTGTAAGCTCTATGTTGATCTGTATGTGTATGTATATATGTTTTCAATATAAGTATTTGTGTGTTTAACTATTGGAAATGCATGCTCAGCCTTGCCACTGGCTGTGGTAGCCTTGCTTCATTGGACTACTGGATTTGGCAAACTCCAAGACATGAAACTTTTGTTTTTCCCTGGGTTTGAGGATTTGAGAAACTTCGACCATCAAAACTTAAACTTGAGCCAAATCCACAATGACTTTTAAACTGTGATAGAGGTTTAAAACTCTAAGTTGTCAATTTGGTTGATATGAATGGGACTACTTACATGACTATCTAAATGTAGTGATAAGAACTGATCTTCATTTTAGACACTTTCTAGTCCATTGCTGTACCATTAGATTATTTTACTCACAAATTAAAAGACCCTTGTGTCGAATGACAACATAATATAAAAACTGAAAAATTACTCTCCCATTTGCTGATGGAAAGCTTTTATATACATATGACTATTCATGCGTGCATATAGTGGTACAGACTGCTGATATAAAATTAACAGAATGAAAACCAGATTGTTTTAGATTGAACTGTCTTGCACAGTTTTCATATGAACTACCAAGCCGCCTCAGCATCTGGCCTTGCCTCCGCCCAAAAAGCCTCCTGGCTTGTGGAATACTGCCAAATCAACTTGTGATTTCCAAATGTGATGAATACACTTCACAATGAAAATACTAAAATGGAAATCTTACCTTACATTTCTTTCTGAAGAGTTTAACACAGTTTTAGTTTAATGCAATTCCATAGTTCAATTATCAGCAGTTACTTTCAAATTATATTCTTTTACACTCTCCAAACAGAAGTAATTTAACAGCTGTCAGAGCAGATAACTGAAATTGAGTGTTGAAGAGGCACCTAATCCTAAAAAGTGGAACAATAGGGACTACTACTTTTAGAAACTGCTGTAGTTTGTGTGAGTGCATGTTTTGTTTTTTTTTTCTCCTGTTTCATTTGCTGAAGGCATTGTTTTGTCTTGGCCCTCTTGCCTTTTGTATTGCCAGTTTTATGGGGGTTTTGTGGTGATATATGGGACAAGCAAAAACAAAACAATGAAATAGATGTTTTTAGWACAGTGGTACTTTTCAGTGTCATAGGCTGCTTGTTCATATAGACTTTTCCTTAAATGAGGTTTGTTTTGGAGGACACATGATCTAACTCCTTTTGATTTCTTTCCAAGTTAATGATGTATGAGACTCCAGTAATAMTGCTGGAAATAAAGTCACTTTTTCAAGGGCCTGAGCCACAAGTGGTAATGCAATATATTTSATACTTCAAGGTGATGTCTAAGGTTATTGTTAGTTTACAAGTCTCCACACAGATGGAGCACTGAAATGAAGTAAGGTAACATATGATAAAAATTTGCATAAAATGTCTTTTCATATTTTTAAAAAAACCTGCAGCTCTTTAACAGATACAGTTATGTTACTTTGGGACAGCCATCAAGTTTTTAGTTTTTCTTGTGTGCTTCATAGTTGCATTTCCAGTTCTGTTTCATTTTTCTAGTGGTGGGGAAAGTAAGCTRTATCACCTTAGAGCTGCTTCCTTGATGATCTAGATCTGCACATGTGCAGTAAATCAGATGATTTSCAAGCATGTCAGCCTGATTATACATGCACCTCTTCTCTGTCCTCTCTTGTTTCCTTTCAGGTGTGAGGTCAGACAGACAGTTTTGTGTTTGGAGTGTGTGCTGCTGCCCAAGGGATTCATGCAGCTTGCTTGAGGACGGTGTTTTCTCAGCAGACTCTTCATAGCCTATGGCCTCTTCTGTGACTGGCTAAACAAGTGGTGTTGATAGCAGWAGCTCTTTTCCGCCTAATGTTTTTCAGGTGGAATTCTTGGTGTTTGTCAAAGTTCAATACCTTGCATAGAATCTGTTGTGTGTAGAGGGGCCTTTGATTCTGCTCGGATTAAGACTTCGCAGGAATGGAGCTTCATAAAGTTTAGGGCCTATGATCTTTTTTTCCACTGTTGTTTGCTTTCAGTAGTAATAACTAAATACCCTTTTGTAATCCAGTGTATAGCAGACAGGAGGATATATGTTTAAAGTATCATGTGTGCTGTCAGATAAAATATAGGATGTACTACTACTTTTTTAGAGGAATGGGCCCTATGTGCCATGCAGGTTTCTTGTTTGGGATTTACCTACTCTAGTAGGGAATTTGAAGCTTAAGATAAATGCAAAACAATGTAAATTGCATGAGTTAGAAATGTTAAGAGATTACATTCTTGTAGCCAGGTTCACCGCATGTGTCATGGAGTCCTTTTATGTTACTGTTTTCTGAAACAATTTATATTTACTACTGTCTGTCTGTCTCCAGCATTCCATTGCAGGCATGTTACCATACTTCAAGATACCATACATTTCCCTATTTTTTCCAAAGGGTCCCATTCTTTTTGCACTCTAGTGATTTTCAGTTTCCCCTAACTTCTTCTTCTTCTTTTTTTTTTTTTTTTTTTTTTGCAGTCATTTTGCCTTGTGCACTGTAGATTTATTGAAACCATAATTTATTAACTGGCATAAAAGTCAAAGCTGTGGGATATTGTGATAGAAAATATCAATACTTGCTCCTGCCTGACTTACTTGTGCTCTCTGCATACCATAATTATCTTTTTTGGCTAACTAATTAAATTGAATTATTGCCCATTGATATTAAAATGTTTCTAATGGAGAAACATTATGAACTTGTGTGTAAAGTTCTTGTTTGACTTCAGTATGCGTTTAACAGTCATATATATATGCACAGATTTGTTYTGGAGATGTAAACGGACTCAGCTGTATACAGATGTAAATGCTAGTTTTGTTTTATTTTACAAAAATG
Organism: Rhea americana; assembly: GCF_003343005.1. Lineage (NCBI taxonomy): Eukaryota > Metazoa > Chordata > Aves > Rheiformes > Rheidae > Rhea > Rhea americana. The sequence goes on from NW_028186446.1 coordinate 5,140,960, forward strand.
GTTAGCTGAGTCCTTCCCTGTTGGGGACCAAGAATATGGCTGAAGTGAARGTCTTACATTGCTAGAATATGAAGTTTTTGATGTGTATAAGATGCCATCAGTCTAATATTTTGCTTTCTTCTCCTCTTCTTCCAAATGCCTCTTAAAAATATGCATACTGTCTTCTGAGAGTCTATTCTCAGTACTTCTGAAAATGAAAGGAGAACTTACCTGCTCTGAGATCAGAGTTGGTTTTCTTTTGTAAGTCTTCACAGTCTGCTTGTATTTGACATCTATTAAAGGGTTTCTGTAACTTATTTACTTATAGAGCCTGAATACATCTCATTATCATATCCTGTCTTGACCTGTAGATTGTATTTGGTCATCTTTTGTTATTCTCATAAAAGACTTAAGAATCACTTTTTTTTTAAAGGACAAGTTTGTTGGGACCAAAAGAATAAGCAGAGAATGTGTATTAACTTTTTGTAATTAAATTATTGCCCTTTTTATAAATTCTTATATAAATATTAGATAGGTACATTAAATGAATGTTTTCTGTATGTGCAATTGCTGTTTTGTTTTTTGAGTGTCCTTCATGATTAAAAGCTCAACAATGCATACGTTGCCCGTTGCACTATATTTATACCTGAGTGTACAGTTTTATATAAATATTTGTATTGCTTTTRTGCTTAAGCTCCCAAGCAAGTCTGGGGGAGCTCATTACTGAGGCCTCCGGCTTCAGAGTTATTCCTTGAWTTTCCTATATTTCTTGATTCGAGTTCTGTGCTACTTTAAACTTAATATATTTTTCACTTGTTTTTGACAGCCAATTGTCTTTAGGAAATGGCCTCATCTAAATCACTGATGAACCTTCTAACCTTCACTTTTGGATCTGCAATAGGATTTTTCCTATGCTATCTTCTGTTCAGCATGATACTAGAAGAACAGGTTAAGATTCAACCTCATATTCTTCACAATGACCCACATGGCCAACACTCAGCAGATACTGGTAGTAATCAGCTGCAAGGACAAATGAATTTCAATGCAGACTCTGGACAACATAAAGGTATTTTGTTACACCTGACTAAATCAGTAATTTGCCTCCTTTTTATACAATGCAAAATGTTGTTTTCTTCATTGCCTAGAATGCGTATGAATGCTTTTCTTCCACTTTCCCTATATGCAGGTTATGCCTAAATAACTTTGTTCTCCTGAGGTGTATTGAATGATATTTTTGTGTATGTTTTTATTACAATAGTGATTTTTCCTTCACTCTTACAGGTCAACTGCTTGTTCAACTGCTGCGTGCAGACTTGGTAGTTCTCAAAGGAATCACAACGAATGTGGTTTTGATAAGCAGATCTATTTGCTAGTGCTGTAAAGGTGACCAAATTGCTTTTTTAGGTTAAAGAAGCTAGCCTTGGACCATTTCTAACTTCTAATTTAGCCTCTAAGATAAAACTGAAAAACAAATTAACTTTTTGATTGGATTAATAGAACTCAGAATTGTTGCAGGAGAGGTCACTGTGGGCACTGTGTGCCGAGCTGAATTTGCAAAAGTCCAAAGTCACAGCATTGTTCTCAGTCAAAAACAGACTGAATTGCACTTGAATGTTTTTTCTTCTTTTTTTTTTCTTTTAAGAATGTAGACCCACATAATAGTTTAGGCCTATTTTACATTTTACATATTTCTTTATAAGAGGTCATTTTAAATCCTAAGTACAGATCGTGTCAGAGCTAGGGCAATTTGAATGAGAAAAATTGGTTGCAATATAATGCATTTGCTGAACACGCCATTAATCAAATAATTTTCTGGATAAAAGAGTTTCTAAATAAAAGAATTTAAATTGCACAGTTAAGACAGATTTGTGAATGTTTTGCCGTGCAATCATAGAAAATTATTATTAAGAGAACTTATTACTGCCTGAAGGATAAACAGATATATTTTAAGACCACTCCTGAAGATGTCACTGTCTGTGGGATATTTTCTAGATGAGTTGTGTTGGATTATCTGTCAAAAATAAAAGGATTTTGGCACAGCAACAGTATTAGTTTCATAGTATCATAAACCTTATTTTYATTACAAATATGGTTTAACTTGATCTGGTGTTAAACTCTTTTGTTCTGGCTTCCTGTCTGCTTTTTTCCTTTAGAGATACATTACTATTTTAGAAATATTACATTTTGTTAGTTAACGTAAATATATATAGGAAAAAAGTAGCTTTTTGACCCTTTAACTTGTCATCATTAACTTTCTTCACAGTGGATGGCAAAATACTCAGTTTTTAAAATTTCGTTAGTCTTCTAACACCATGAAGTGGTTGGTTACATATATACATACATTTTTATGCATGAATCAAGACTTCATAAAACCTCCATTTCCTAAACAAATGCGTGTTATGGTATTGATACTTTCCTCTTTCCTGTGAAATCTGAGTAGCTTTGAGAATTTTAAGTTTCTTGGGGGGAACGAGGGGGGTTATTTTCTTCCCAAATTTAATATTGAAACCAATAACTGGTGCTTTTGGAAGCAGACACCTTTTCTCTCTGTGCATGTCTTCTCTGATGTAGAAAGAGAATGTTTAGAGGAGGATGTTCCTCTGTTTRTTTTGCTACTCAATGAATTGTAATACAGGTTTAAAACTTGCCTTTCTTTTCTTCTTTTTTCTTTTTCTTTTTTTTTTTTTAAGATGAGAATAAAAATATTGCAGAAGGACTGTATCAGAAGGTGAAAATACTTTGTTGGGTGATGACCGGACCTCAGAATCTAGAAAAGAAAGCCAAACATGTTAAGGCCACTTGGGCCCAGCGTTGTAATAAAATACTTTTTATGAGCTCTGAGGAAAATAAAGACTTTCCAACTGTGGGCCTAGAAACCAAAGAAGGCAGGGACCAACTGTACTGGAAGACTATTAAAGCTTTTCAATATGTTTATGACCATTATTTTGAGGATGCTGATTGGTTTATGAAAGCAGATGATGATACATATGTTATATTGGACAATTTGAGATGGCTTCTTTCAAAATACAATCCTGAACAACCAATATACTTTGGAAGAAGATTTAAACCTTATGTGAAACAAGGCTACATGAGTGGAGGAGCAGGTTATGTTCTAAGCAAAGAAGCTCTGAAGAGATTTGTTACAGCATTTAAAACTAACAAATGCTCTCACAGTTCTTCTATTGAAGACCTCGCACTAGGAAAATGCATGGAGATCATTAATGTGGAAGCAGGAGATTCTAGAGATACAAGTGGTAGAGAAACTTTTCATCCCTTCGTTCCAGAACATCTCTTAATCAGAGGATACCTTCCAAAAACATTTTGGTACTGGAATTATAATTATTATCCTGCTATAGAGGTGAGTCCTTAGAATGCTGATATCCATTATATGCAGTACATCTTGTGCTGCTATGATATGTTAATTAACAGTATAATGACAGCTAAATGTCTTTTACACCAAAAGATTTTGTAGTGAGATCCTGAGATGCATTTGTCTTTAGAAATGTTAAATGTGCTTGTCAGCAACTAGAACTTGCTTGTAAGAACTTAATGTTCCAGAATAGTTGGTGAATCTTAAGTTAGTATCACTATTTTGCTGTGTTCTGTGGACAGTAAAAAATGCTGAAAACCTTTTTTACTAGGTCTGTCTGTTGTCACCACTGTTACCTTCCTTGTAAAGTTTTTATTCTCTCCATTTTGGTCCTCCGCACGTCACATACAATGCCTCCAGCTACYAGCAGGGTTTGAGACAACACGCAGTGTGGTTCAGTCCAAGCTGTGTGTGCTGATTCCACAGAGCCAGGTCAGATAGAATGGCTCAGTTGACATTAAACCTGCGGAATAGGAAAGGGGGACTGATATGCCTCTGTCTTCTACCAAACTGCAGACTTTGCATAAAACCTGTAAGAACTGAACTAATCTTGAGACTTTTGTCACTGTTGTATTTGGTTAAAATTGGCCAAAAGATCCCCAGGTTACTGGTGGATAATGCTGTGTGTGTCTAAGCTGTCTGCTAGTCTCTTAGCTTTCAAATGGAGAGATGCTACAATAGGCTTCTCTTTTCTCTGATAACTATGAGTAATATCTGACTGACGGTAGTGCACCTTTTTTTT
>NW_028186446.1:5145095-5153033 GCF_003343005.1 Rhea americana
AAAAAAAATGTTTGCATATGTTTTCTTGTCCTTCAGAGTGTTTTTCTTCAGTATATATGACATCATTTTGATGGACTTCTCTTGAATTAAATTTGCAGCTTGAGTACTTGCTTAAACTCAGCCTTTTGAACTTTTAACCATCTTCAGAAAAAAATTGTCATTTTTTATTTAGATTTCTGCATATCTTTGTAGGTCATATGCTGAGTTAGAGGAAGTTTGCCTTGAGAGTAGCATTGATAAATTTTGGAGAAATCTAAAAATAACTGAATCAAAACCAATATCTCTTGAAGCTGGCGCAGAGTTAATCAAAAGCAAGTTGTAACAAATGTTTTAACAATAATCCTTAGCTCTTGAAGTGCTTAGTAATGTCAATGAAAGTAGTAAACTTAAAAAAAGAAAAAAGAAAAAAAAGAAAGAAAGAAAAAAAAAAAACTGTTAAGAGACTATACATGGGAAGGTGGATACTGACAGCTTTGCCAAACCACATAGGTGTATGTCTGTGTGTGTTGATACACTGATAGACTGTATGCTCTGGATGACTGCTGYCGTGAGTCATAAGTATGTATTGTTTCATATATAACTGCAATGTACAGGCCTAAAGCTGATTCCTACTTTGTAGTTTTGTTTAAACACTTTTGGATAAAAATAGAAGCATGGAAAGGCAAGCAAAACTTTGTCCTCTGTCCTTAATGAGGGCAGCTACAGCTTCATCATTGGCTTGATTACAGAAGCAAAAGATTTTGCCCAACTTTATTCTGCATTTGCTTAAGCAAATCTTTCTGACTGATCCATTTTGCTTGGGTAATACGATATTTTGAAGTGTATAAATGACTGATAAGTTTGTCACCATGAAGTCATGTGTGTATTCACATTCTTTCTGGGGTATATCTAGGGCATGCTTTGGAATTATTGCTGATTATTTTGGCTTATTTCCTATTGTAGGGTCCTGGATGCTGCTCTGATCTCGCAGTTTCATTCCACTATGTTGATTCTATGACTATGTATCAGTTGGAGTATTTGACTTATCATCTCCGTCCATATGGTTATTTGTACCGGTACAATCCTGATTCTGCAAAGAATCTAGAAGAGCAGAACAGAAATGAAGCACTAGAAGATAATCAAAAGCTAAAGCAAAAAAGTTCTGAGAATTAATCAGACTTTGAAGAGATCTAAAAGACGCCAGTAYGGTGAGCAAGAATCTCCTTGAACTCCTGCATCAAGCTTCGACAGAAGACCAAAATTACTCATGGTGATTCTTATATCCCAAATCATACATTGGCAGTATTTCCTGTCAATGATTATATACAACAGGGTCTAGTGCTGGCTCTTGACTGTTTGGGTTAGTGTGACCTTTCAGCCCTACTCATAAAGATTTGGGCCCTAAAGCTGTGAAATAGGAATTTGTTCTGGTGCACTAGTACCTGGAAGAACTTTTATTAAAAATGTGGTGGACAGATTCAAATATAATCATAAAGTATTTCTATTCCTTTTCTGTTCCCCTTCTCATTTCCTTCCAGATGTTGTATTAGGCCAGTTCTAATATTAGAAACCAGTGCTGCACGGTGAAATACTTCATGATGAATTTCTGTAGTATTCTCGGTATCTTGAAGTTATGTTAARTATCTTACCCTATAACGAAGAGATGAGGTGAAAACTGAGCCTCAGATCTATTAGCCTTAAAGACAGACTGGATAATGTGTGTAGACAGAGATCAATTGCTATGAATTCATTTTTAAACATTTRCTAAAACTGCCTATTTTAAACAAACAACATGAAGCCTAAATTTCTGAGGTGATAGAGGAGTTTACATATTTGCCTGTGGCAGTAGTTTCTTTCTTTTTATTTTTCTCTTTTTTTTTTGTTGTTGTTGTTGCTCTGCAATGTATCAACTTACCCCTTGACTGAACAGATATTTAAAAAAAATTCATCTCAGAGCTTCTCAGCAAAAGATAAAGCGGATGGTTTTTCAAATGTCTTTCTGTCTTCACATCTTCCATGTAAGCCAAAAAATTTAGTGTCTTAGCAAAGTTACACTGGCACATAATGATGTGGTTTCACCCAGTATTATAATTAGTTTATTTCTARTTAATTTTAACATTACTATACTTTGAGATTGTGGAATTAGCTTGTTCATAAAATTTTACAGGCATGAGCAAGTCCTGTTTAAAAAACTACAGCAAAGCTGATTTGACTGTTTCCCTACACAGTTAGTTTATTTGGCTAAAATACTTAATTTCACTTCTCTGAAGATTTTCTATCCTATTTTTAAACTTCTGTATTTTTTTTATTACTTTTTTCAGAACAAAGTGTTAAATGATTCCTATATAACTCTTGTGAGGCTGAAGTATATAATTATTCAGGTAAGCCAACCTGAATGCAGGGATCTTTCAAAGTGCATTAACTTTCTCCACTACTTCATGAGTATCTCTGCTTCTTATCTAAAAACACTTTCTTGGTGTTTTCTCTGTGGTAACAAAATATGTGTATTAATTACTGGAGAGTTCTCAGAGGCCAAGCCTACATTTTATATACACAATGTAAAACCTTTTAATTTGCTTTTTCAAATTTGGTTAATAGCAAAGTTTTGTGTGTATTTTTTTTTTTAATTTGACATGTAGAGTGTCTTTATTCCACACTTGAAAAAAAGGTTTCTTTATCTTTTTATCAGTTTTCATCTTCATCATATTGATGAATTTGGAGAAAACCTGATTACCTCCAGCTATTGTTTTGGAATGGGCACATACTGGTAACAGACGGCCTTATTGAATACTGCTGTCCTTCAGGATGTTCCTGGAAGAAGATGTTACCATAAAGTACTGGATTTTTCCAAAGATAGTTCTCACATGGATTGGGCTTCTATCTATTGTCCAGCAATAGTCTGTTATGACTTCTTTTCTGATTATTACTCTGTAGCATGATGGCCATTACGAACTATCTCATGCTATTGAAATATTATATCCACCTTTACTTCTCTGCCTGAATACAGGCTGGGTTTATACATCAAGTATCAATCAAACAGTWCCTGCAGGGTTAAATCTGTGGGTATTTAATGAGCAAGATTCTTTCTGAAGTACTGAAAGAGACAAGAGCTTTATTTTGTTAATATAGTTATTTAGAAAACTGTAAGTCTACATTCATTTAAGCAAGAAAAACCCTCCAGTCTGTGCAAATCAAATGGATGCTTGTCTAGAGGAGAATGTATTGTAGCTTGTTTTAGTCAGATGCTTCCTGTTGTGAGCTAGATGCTTATCCTTTGTGCAACACAAACCAATAATATTGTGAAATCTGTATGCTATTGATAACTGCAGTGACATTGTTCAGACTTGCAATTAAAGTGTTCCGTAATACTTGAGGATATTATAAAATCAAAGAAGATCCCAACTTTAAACTTAATCTCTTCGTAATTTCAGGCTACATAGAAGGCCTGCTGTTCTGCTGTCTATAACTCCTTGTTACTGCTTTCTTGAGATTTAAAGATTTTATTTCACACGATGCAGAACTGCTCTTGCATGTTTCTGCAGATTCGTGCCTTATGTCTGCCTTGCCCTACCCTGTGAGTAATGTCATTTCCTCTTCATCTTCCTCAATATCCTTTTTTGAATTTTATCACCCTTAAGTCCCAGGTGGACAAGAGGAAGCAGATAGTGCGATGGTTGAACTTCGTGTGAGTCGGTTGCTGAGAYAGCAAGTAAACCTGGCACTGACGAGTTCACAGTGAAGCCTTTTGCTCAGCAGTGGTTCTAATGTTTGCCCATTACCCATCTGCAGCTTGTGGCTTTATCAGTGTCTCCCTCTACAAAATGTGTAGACATCAGATGGAATGAAGAAATAAAGGAACAAGAAAGCAGCATGTTACACAACTTTCATTTCACCAGGGAATGAGGCTGAAAACATCAAGGTTTGTGATAAATAGGTGGCCTGTCCAGAGAAGTAACTGTAGCCTTCTCTTTAAGCATTTATTTTTGCTTTGTTTTGAAGTGGCCTTGTTCCTAGGCCCCTGAAACTGTTTCTTTTGCCTTTCTAGCAGTATTGCAGAGAAATAATTTTTCTTGCCTTCTAGTGTCCAGCCAATCTTGAAGTATTGATTTTACATTTTGTGATTATAACAGTGGGCCTTTGCTCCCTGTTGGATTGTATTGTCCTAACAACGAGCTGATACCTATGAAATTAGTTTGTATCTCATCTCCCTTTGAAAGCTTAAGTAGACAAGATTGGAATGTGAACAGTTAGTATAATTTTCCATGTAAGATATAATACAGCTATTAATAGTTTATTATTTCACTTTCAGGTCTTTATGCTTTCAGATAACACTTACTGAATTTGAGTATTTCTGCAGCCCAAGAAGGCTGCTGTATTTCGGGTGGATAGACCTTTCTGAAGCAGGAAGCTTAGACTCTCTTAGACTATACAGATCATTGCTCATTTAAAAAAWATATATATATATAAAACCTAAAAGCTCCTATCACCAACATAGTGAATAAAATGATGTGACTAAAGAATTCTGAGCTAGTTTTCTTGAAATTACTAGGCAGCAGGTTTTCCTTAAACAGTTGTTTGTACTTGGATGTGGAACACTGCATGGATGTCACTTGGTATAACAGAATAACATTTTAACCTTGTGTTACAGTTGTGTTTTAGAAAAGAATTAATGAGAATATCCAGTTATTATCTTCTCATCAGAGTTCTTAATCAGAGGATGATGTTAGTCTTTGTTTTCAGGAAAAAGACCGGTTTTAATCTTCTTTCACTCCTAATTCATTTTTGCAATCTATATTGGTCTTGTTTAAAAGAGTTTAAACACTGGTGGTACTATCGCCATCTTTCATTTTGTGAAGGCTCTTTTCCTGATGCATTTTGTGTTTGAGTACCATTTTGCTTAAACTAGGGTATATATTAAAATAACTTTTTCTTCACGTGTTGCCCTTTGCTCTGTTATACTTTCCAAAGTAAAATGTTCAATTAATAGCTGGTAGATCTGTTATAAACAATTTGCTGAGAAGGGTTTGGGGTTTTTTTTGTTTCTTTTTGTGTTTTTTTTTTCCTGTCTCTGTCTCAGAGAAAAGTGTGGGTTATTTCTCTAATGTACCTGCTACTGATGTTAATTGTGCATACACAGATGAAAACAGATCCCTCAATACAAGACTGCTTGGAAAGACTATTTTGTGCTTTCCCTGATAACTTCTGTGGAAGTCCTATACTTTACCATGTTGTATTTAAAATATTCCACAAATGATGTTAATGCTCTAAGAGAATTTAATATTGCTGCTGGACAGTATGTTCCATTTAGAACTTGTGAATGTTTCCTTTTGCAAAAATAAGACACTGATGTCCCTAAGAAAGGTGCACGTTGGTGACTTGTCTGGAGTGATCACCATAATGATTTGTTTCTTAAGTATTTTCTTTGAAGTGCCTTTGACAAATTTTTAGCATCAGAATTAAGTTGAGAATTCAACAAATAAAATAACTTATCTCATATACAGTGCATGTCTGTCTTCATTTACCCCTCCTTAATACGTGTTACGTGTGTTAGAATTATAGCAACACAATTCAGTTCCTACTTTATTTTTATTTATTTATTTTGAGCAGTTACAGGAAAACAGAATGCAAAATTAATYGGTTTGCTAGTATAAGATTCCCATAAACAGGGAGTTGTTCCTGCATGATCCTGATTTTCACTGTTTCTGCATTATTATGTAAAGTGAACTGGTTAATATTAATACCTCAATAGTAAAGTAAACCTACTGAAAATTATCCCTACCTTTTTAAAGGGTTATTCTTTCAGTGAACCACTACTGTAATAAAACTGTTAAGGTTTAAATCCTAGGCTTTCTAACCTAGCTTTTGCTTTTCAATAGTATGATCAAGTACAGAATGATGATAAACTTAGAGCATACATTGACAACGCTGAATTCAATGCAGTTTGTTTTCTGCATTTAGTCTTGCTGGCCCTATATTGACCTTTCCAACCTCGGTTAAATGAGGAATAGCTCTTAGGGCACAGGATAATTTAGACAGGAAAAAGAAAAATTCAGTGCAGTCAAACTAATTTTAAATAATATGATCAAATACCTCAACTCTTCAGGCTTATATTCGTTTATCCGTTATTTTAAAATAAACAGATGTGTAGTTTACAAATCCAGAATCTGAGCATAATGTTCTCAATGTTCTTAAAAATCTGGTGTGATGGTGTGGCATCTCTGATTATTTTTTTTTCTCTTTTTTTCTTTATTAGTACAGTTGGAGTCCCCTACTGATTTTTCATACTACTTTGCAAAATATCCAATTGAAAACCCCACTTTTCTAAAGTACTGTCTATTGCTGAGGTAGACACTTTTCCTGTGGAAGTGTTACTTTTATTCATGCAAATTAAGATTCAGCAGTGAAGTATATTCTGTTTATCTAGATGGAAAGCTGCTTTTCTTATGAAATACTGAATATTGGACATGGTAGGTACAATCTTGGTACAACTGTAAATATTTCTCTACCTTAAGTAGTGAAGTGAAATAAGTACTATTACCTTGGATTAATTAACTATTTCATTATTCTTGACAGGAATGTAAGCGTGTTAAATGCAGGAGATGCGACTACAAGTTTAACTATGCTCAAAAGCTAGAGTATTTTAGTTAAGGAACAGCAGCAGATTGAATGGTAGATAAAAGCTTGCCTCTGAAGTTCCAGGTGTAGGTTATCCATTTAAATCCTGATGTTGTAAGTAGCTATTGTCACAACCAAGCTGGATGTAACAAATTGCAGGGTAATACTCACTATTGTAGAAAAAACTGTTTCATAAGTGTGAGGTTCTTCTGCTTGCATTTTTCTCCTGTTTTGTTTTTGATATGTAACAGGGTCCTCAGATTTGATTAGCGGAAGTTGTAAAGATATAACTGAAACATCATTAATGAAGGTAAGCTTTCATAGCCTGCTCACTTACAGAAAGCTTTCCTGGGTCAAGGAAATTTCCTAGGGTTCTATTAGTATGAGTTAGGAAGAAATTTAAGTGAACATTGTACATCCGGAGGCTACTAAATTTGCTTTGATTTGCGGGGAAAATGCACCTGTATGGATCCCAAATGCTAGCTGCAAAATGGCTAGCAATTTTTCTTCCTTTGGATTTTTTTTTTCCTTTATAAGGCTCTCTTGTGGGTTCTAGAAGTTTTTTAGTGAAGGAACTGTTCTGATAAATACATATAAGGAATAAGTGAGAAAATCAGGCACTTCTAATGAATGTTGTTTCATACATAAAGACATATGTTAACATAGAAATGGGAGAACAGCTGAATCATAGGATCCTATTTTTAGGCATTAGTGTGGTATTTGAAATTTGTAATGAAAGAAGGTAACACAGAAATGCAGCCTGAGCTCTATTTTTTTTTCAGGTCTTTCATATATATATTTGTGTGTGTGTGTATACATATATATAGATACAGATATAAAAGAAAGAAAAAAAGTGCCCTCCTCAACAATGAAAGAGATCGGTCAGCAAAATATAAATGTGGCATGGAGAATAACTTCTAAGTACACTTTTGTTAATGTTATAATTCAGATTGGGGTTTTGAGCAATTCATTTACATTTTCATAAGTCTTCTTTCCAACTTCCCTCAGCCTCCAGCTCTGCTGTATATGATATTTTCTTGTAGTGAAAGTATGTACCCTTCCTCCCAACCAAAAAATGAATGACTTCTCTAGGCTTTGTTCTCTTTAGTTTAGATTGAAGCCTCAGATTCTGGGGTCTACAATGGTACTTTACAAAATCTGATATTCTAATGCCCAAGTTTTACTTTGAGCATCTATGGTGTAGTGTCAATCCTTTTGGATATTCGAGGTGTTACCCTTTTTGGAGGTGTGATTTGTCTTTTAAACTGATTTCCATTTTTTTTCTTTTCTTTTTTCTTTCTTTCTTTCTTTCTTTCTTTTTTTTTTTTTTTTTTTTTTTTTTTT
>NW_028186446.1:5153078-5256376 GCF_003343005.1 Rhea americana
TATGTGATACTGGCTACCTTGTCATTTTTCACACCAGAAGTGGCTGCAGTTCACTTCGGGTCTGTATGTAAAACATCATGCTGCTGTAAGTAAAGTCGCTGACTTAGAAACATTTTGGAATCAGTCTGTCTAAATGAGTGTCTACCAAAGCAAGCATTGAAACCCTGTTTTATCTTTTGCTTAAAATACTTCTCAGTTTAGTAGGATGCACTATTGGACTGGCTCCAAACTGTGGCACTCAGTTGGGCTAAAGATGTATGAAAAATGTTTTCTGTTTTATTTTTCTGTTTAATTTTCCTTGGAGAAGAGGGAATGCTCTTTGTATTAACATTCTTCCAGAAGGACTGAGTTTTCCAACTTTTCACTAAGTATTACTAGAGTCATTATGTAATTTTTGGCTTTTGCCCAAAGAGTTGAACAGTTTTTCTTGCAAAGCTGAGTGGCAATTGTGTTACAGATTAAGTAGACCTGAATGGGTTAGAGATGTGACCTTCTCAGGAACGTTAAATAAAAAGTTGAATTGAACAACTTGCCTGTTTCCTTTTATTTAAGCTCTAAGACTTGGCTTGTGTATACACATAAGTTTGCAGGATACAGTTCTTCAGTTTTACAAACTGTGGCCCCTGTGAACCCACCTCTTTAGCATCTTGAAGTCAAAAGGTCTGATTTGATTCCTTGAATTTCTAAACTGGCTTCCAACAAGTCCTATTCTCTTTTGATTTCTTCCCCTTCCAAGGATAAGATCCTAATCCTGAAAGGAAAGGAGCTTTGCCAGTGACTTCAATCGTGAAGAAACAGATGAGTGCTGTTAACCTGCTCCACTCTGAATTTTCCATCTTCCCCAACAGCTACAGACCCTGCATGTAGGTAGTCAAGGTTTCATGTTAGTGCCTTCACCTTTTGAAGATTTGTACTGTTTGTTTTTTGTTTTTCCTTTTTTTTTTTTTTTTTTTTTTCCTTTTTTTTCCTTGTCTCACTTGTGAATTATTAACTTGCAATCACCCAACTGCCATGGTGCTAAATGTCATATTCCTGCTGCCTGCCCCGGAAGATTGCAGGCATAACATTTAAGACGAATGTTAACTTAGGGCCAAATTCTGAATAATTGCCAGAAATCAAAACATGTAGATGTTTGTGTAATGAATTTTTGGAATGAATTGTGTCTCTAAACTCCTTAACATTTTTAAATACCTGTTGTGTGGCTATTTAAGCAGGAGTAGAAGATGGCAGTAAACTTGTGTCTTTATACTTCCTAGATTTGTAGCTCAGGTGCACAACCTGCAGGAATAAAGTATACATCATACGAAAATGGCATTTGAGGATTAGAAATTTTCCCAGCGCTGAACAGTATCTTATCAGTACCAGTAGTTCAAGCATTCACCATTCAAAGCAGCATATTCCATTGCAGGTTCTGTTGAAATCATAGCTGAAATATGACTAATGTTTCAAGGTAGTGTAATCATGTCTAAACTTCATTTTTAAAGATAATTTAGAAAAATGAAGCTCTCCTGTTCAGAAGCTGGCACAGCTTCAATCTGAACAACAAAGTCTCTGTTCGTATTTTCAATGTTGCCTCAGTTTTGAGCACAGAACAGGCAGTGTCTGTTTACCCGCGTTAGAACATCTGTTGTCAGGCTAATCAAGAGCTTCCTGCTTTTGAAATGATCCCCTGTCAGCTAGATTAGGTTTATGAGCTTTATTTGTCAGCTTCCAAAACTGTACTTCATGCGTATCATTCAGACTTGTTGAACTTATATTACTCAAAATGTATCATCTGCATTCTCATTTTAGGTAACTTTAGTGATCTCTAAATGCAGAAGTCTTACCAAACAGATCTGAATATTCAGAAGTTCACACCAATCCCACTGGGAAAAAGCATCAAACTGTCGTCTTGCTTTTTAAAACTGTGATTACAAAAGTAGTATTAGGGTCTTACTAATACACTGTACAGTTACTAATGTTTTTGCTAGGAGAGTGAGTTAGAGGTTTGTGGATCCATTTATATTTAAATTGTAGAAAGATCCTGTTGTTAAATGCACATATGCTAGGGCATGCTTTGCCCAGTGCTTTTTGTTCAAGGAGGTTTTGGCCATACTGACTGAAAAACAGTACCTTGAAAATATGTGGTAGTTCTCTGGTTCGAACTGGTCTTTGCCATACTGATCAGTCCTGTAGCAAATAGCGTGTCAGTGTTGTTTAACACTTTTTCTAGGATTCTGAGTTGTGGATTTGGTGTATATTTTTACCAGTGTGATGGGGGGGGGGGAGGTTGTTTTTTAAGATCCGTGTGTAGTGATGTCAAGGCTCCAATCTCGTGAGCCTTGAGGAAGAAGTGTCGGGAGCACGAGATACTCTTATAGTATCTAGGAATTTTGTTCCTGATACCAGCATAAAATGAGTAAAACTTACAAGCATATAACCCACACAGAAAATGAAAACATGTTTGTAAAAAGGATAGGTTCATTACCTAAATATACTTGGGTGCTCTATGTCTTGGTCCAGGATGGAGTAAGAAAGATACTACAATACATAAATGAAMCAGAAATGTTGGCTGGTCCTATGGCTTTCACAGTTAAACAAAAGTTGCTTACATTCGGCTGGATTAGCTAGTATTTTTACTTCTAAATGTGTGATTGCGTGCTATAGAGGTAGCATTTGTATTGATGGGCATAAGAAGAGAAAGTATTACTATACTTTCATATGCGTCATCCATCATGTGGATGTCCCATGCTAATGTATCCATTAGCCTTAGTAGAGAGATTCCAATATGACTGAAGAGAGGATGTGATTTTACATTTGTGTATTATGCTGCTGCCTGGATCTCGATTTCAACATCYGTATCTGTTTGAGCATATGAGCAAGAAAGTGCACTCACAATGTGTCTTCTGTGTATGAGCTGCAATGCTTTGTTATCTCCTGCTATCCAGCAGTGAATTCTATATTTAACAACACCCCAAACCTTTTCATCTGAATGAAAAAAACACTCCTAACTGGCCTGAAAAGCTTTGGG
Organism: Rhea americana; assembly: GCF_003343005.1. Classification (NCBI taxonomy): domain Eukaryota; kingdom Metazoa; phylum Chordata; class Aves; order Rheiformes; family Rheidae; genus Rhea; species Rhea americana. Next base: position 5,156,089 of record NW_028186446.1, read on the forward strand.
CTGCTTAAAATGGTCATGTTTCAGAATGAGGCTCTCTTACATAGGATATTTGGTAGTTTGCAGGAATTTAAAGACCTGAATAACCCAATCTAATGTCACAGCTGACTCTGTTTTGAACAAGGATCCTAGATGGACTAGGTGACCTCTGAATTATCCTATTGTCAGCTTCGTAGGGAGATGTTTTGACACCAGCTTTCCTTTCAGCTCCTCAAGGTGCAGTTGGTCCCCACTCTGTCTGCATAGTCAGCTCCCATCCAGAGCCAGAGAGCCCCTGCTCGACCCCCTGCAGGGCTGTCATGCCCCTCCAATCCTTCTTCCTACTTCTCCCATCATGTTTTTCATTTCCCCCCATTCAAGGGAAAGGAGGTGTCATTGAAGGACTTCTGCATATCGTTCTGAATAGTACACAAAATATACATTTCTTTTATGTCCTTTTTTTCCTTTTTTTTTTTTACAGAAGGGAAGTTAGATGCCTATATTTTGTTTGCAGTTAACGTTTACTATTCCTGTCACTTTCTGCCTATAAAACTATTTTCTTCTTTGTATCAGAGCTTGCAAATAAGTGCTTCATTTTTAGAGACAGTAGCTAAACCTAGTAGTAATGGATACTATAACTTAGTAGAAGCTTAATCACTTCTCTCATGATTGCTGTCTTCTGAATAAATAAAATTATAATGCATTTTTTCTACATTATAGTCAACCACAGGCAAAATATCTTTGTACTGGGACAACTATACTAAGAAAGTACATGTGATTAAAAAAATTTTCCCCTGAAAAGATTTGGCAGCTCCATGAGGAAGCTTTCTAATGGAAGGCTTGTGTAATGGAATGATTTCGAATATACAAAACATATTATATAACAAATTCCTGGACGTTRGGAGTACTCTTGTACATCAAGTCCTTGGAGTGCTATAATTTGGGCAGAGGCCTCTGATCTGAAAAAGATGAGGAAGGGAAGAACTGTTTTACTGCCTCATATAACTGACCAGCTCTGACTTCTGAGTTTGCCCTTGTCTTTCCAGTGCTGTGTCTTTGTTAATCCCCAACTGTTTTTTCGGATTTAAAGGTGCCTCTTTCTGTGCGTGTTCCTTTACGGTCGGAGTGCCTACTGCTTGCTGAACTCAGCTGATCGCATTTTCCTGGTATGCAGAGCTAGGTGGTTAACTCGGGTATTTTCACAGTTCCTTTGTATTACAAAGGTTTCTAATCTTTAATAACCAGCAGGTATGTAACCACTATAAAAAAGCCGTAAAAAATTATAGGGAAGGTGAGAACATAGTCCAAACTGATTTTTACCAGTCAAGTAATATAGTGTCTTCATACAAGGCCTGTGCTGCCTGCAGCACCTGTAAAGTGTTCAAGTTAAGCCTAGTAATCACAATTATATTTTCTAATTCTTAACAAAGCAAATACATTAAGAACATGAAATATAAATGCAACAAGTTAGGAAATGTTCTCCTTTGATGTTCAGTTCATCGTTACACTAATACTTAAATTTAGTTGCTGTTTTACAAATACCTATGTTTCCTGATAGAAGGAGGAAGCAAGCAGAGACCTGCYGAGCAAACAAAAGCTTTGCTGCCTTGTGATAACCTCATCGCAGTTAGAGCACCTGCAGGGGGTAGAGGAGAGCAACCAGCGCTAAGTGGTGACTCTGCAAGGTAAACATGCACCTGAGAGTGATCCAGGTGCAATCGTTGGAAAGATTTTTATACCGTAAATAACTTTTAGATCTGCTGTTAATGCTGCTCGTTGCTGCTGTTTGATTAATAAAGCTTCTCTTTTGAAGGCTGAAAGGGGCCYGCTCTGCAGAACAGGAAGCTACAAAAAGCAGCGTAAGATACGTAAAAGCAACAATCTTTTACTGTGCAAGTTCTACTGATTTAAAAAAAGGTGTGTGTGTGKGGGGGGAAGCTTAGTGAARTGGTGTTCCCAGAACAAAGCCTTGTTCTCAGGGGTGTAATATTAAACTCTACAGCACAGATGTTTCTGGGCATTGCTASTTAGAGCTGTCTTAAGTGGCAGGAAAGCAGCTCAACTTAGATCCCAGGTTGGAGGGGGGAAGTGGTGGGTTTCACTTTTGGTACATTGAGATGTAATCCAGAAGTGGAATTCAAAGTCTTCTGTCTGRCACCTCCTGCAGCCTCTCTGCAGCCTTGTGAAAGAGCTCTAGAGCGCTTACCCTCAGCTCACCAGAGTAAGTAACCTAGAGCAGAGGAAAGGTTGCTCCTGTGTAGTAAATAAATAGCTTCACTTCTAGCATCACGCCTTCTCCACTAAGTTTGGTGCTGGGTGCTTCTTGGGTACAGGGACTTCCCTTGCTGCTGTCACCCTGAGCCCTGATGTGCTTGGGCTTCCAGCAAGCACTCCTGCRCTTGACACTTACTGCCAGATGTAAATGTGCTCGATTCAGCAGTACTGTGACAGCTGTAGATGAAATAGGGCACTACAAGAGGAAACAAATACCAACAGTTAAATGATTTCTCTTTCACTGTGTATTTATGTGGTTTGGGGTTTATACTACAGAAAAACTTAAAAGATCTTTTTTTATAGTTCTGTGTCCCTGCCTTAGATTCAACAAATACTTGCAAGATACGTCACTGCAATGCTCAACAGAACGTTTGCTCAACATCCTGCTTATGCAGTCGTAAACATAATAAGACAGTAGCCTCGTCAAGGAAACTGGGAAGCTTGAGATCGTCACAGAGGTCAATAGAAAACATAATCTTGKGAGACGAATTAAGAGGTAATTTAAAAGTCCTCAGCCAACTATTGCTAGTAAGCCATTAGTTTTTGAAGTTAACTTTGACATGATTTGCAAAAACCTGCGGACATCTTGCTATATTTATTTTAATAAGGCATTTTGTTCTTTTCCTTCTGGTGGCACTGTAGGATAAAGTTAAGGTTGTTGAGGCCCTGCACTGCATCTTYATCATTTGAGATGCTGGGATTTCTTCTCACTGACCTGAGAAGTTTTGCAATGTTTGACTTTGGAACCAGTACAATATCTTACTCAATGTTGCTCTAAATTACTAATGTGAACTTTAAAGTAATAGAAGGAAACTTTGTTGAGGAGTTTTTTTTTTCTCTTAAAAAGGAAGGTTTCAGCAAGCATATAAATAGTAAATAAACCCAACACACTACTGAGCAAGAAGGTCAAAAAACCTGTATCTGACTACTAAGTTCTCAAAGAGCCTGCTTATATAAGTTAAACTGTACAAATTAAAGCTATTTGCATTGGAATATTCAATAAGTATTATGACATTTCATTGACCGTGTTGTATAGGAAATGTGGGTGTTTTTTAAAAAAATTATTTCCAAATGCAAAATTCCTTTCAGTCTTAATTACAGAGTACAGTTCTGCCACAAGCACTGTCCTAGTCAGTGTTTGGGGGAATCTGTGCCTCAAATAATTTGTGGTCTACAGAGCTTTACTGCGTGCTCTCTAATGGAGTCTCAGTCATAGCTCTCTGAGGGTCATTGCATGAAAATACTAATTTTCAAAACTAGATTTTATATGCAAATCTTATTATACTTAACTGGAAAATGTAGCTGTTGTAGTCAGCAAATGTATTTCACACATTAATTTACGGTGTAGTTAAAACCAATAGGAACTATCCTTTGAGGAAACAGTACACAGCAAGGAGTTGCCCTGAATGAAGTCAGTAGCTGAAATGGCCAGTTATGCCAGGGTGGTAGTTCAAAAGAGTTGCTATTTATTTGCTGTCTGTGAGAAGTTGCTACTAAATGTCCCCAGTCTCCCTTCCCCCCATCGCTGCCCATCCCTGTCACTGTGTAGTCAATACTGGGCCAGCACACAACAAAATCCCTTAAATGCTGCTCGGGACGGCGGCTTTCCCCACGCTGGCCTCCTTCCTCTGCTCGCCCTTCTTCTTCCCATGGGCTGGGTTTGGATGCATCTTGGGCCTGGGTTTTTGGGGGTCTTTGGAATTACTGCTCTTCACTACTTACTGTTCTGGCAGATTTAAGCCTCCTTTTATTTTAAAAAATTATCCTTGTCACTGTTGAAAGTCATGGGGAGCTGAAGGCCTGAACAGAAATGTGCTCTAACCATAGATTCCACATGAGATGTCTCCACTGCGCATCCCAGATTACAGAGGGTTTTGATGGGATCTTTCTGTCAGGGTCCAGGGTGCACCATCAGGCTCTGCAACTTCATCCCCTTACATCCAGGGTTTGGCTGCCTGTGCCTGAGGCCGGCATGAGGAGTCGCAGTCCTGAGCACTTGGACCAAGGTCTGGGCAAAAAGCTGTGGGAGAAGGAGCTGGGAGAAGGTTCATCTGGGGACCTTAGTTCTCACCTCAGTGACCCTCAGCTGGCTGCCCTGACTTCCCAGGCTCGCCTCGGACCTGCATCGTCATTATGGATTTGTCTGGTGATCGCCAGACCCTGGCAGACCCTGGTTACTGCCACTGGACTTGCTCTGCTCTTATTCACACACCGTAGGACCATGCCCCTCCTTGGTGAGGTCCCTGCCCACACCTGCCTGTCTTGTCACCCTCAGCTCCCAGCTCACCTCCCCTGCACAGCAAGGCCTTGCTGCTCTCTCATGCTAATTTACTTTGGCTTTTAACACTTTGAGCAGAGGCCTCCAAGGATACTAGCTGAGTTAATGAGGTTACTATTAAGCTATGGTAGCAGTGGTGTGATGTCCATAGGACGTGGGCTAGAATCTACCAACTTGCTCTAGAAAGATTGCCAAGCAGCTCTTCAGRGAATCTGCATCTCTTTGGCGCCTGCTTACCTGGATTTCAACCAGCAAAGCAGAAGGGAGAAGGCTGTGTTTTTAATTGATAGGATTGCAGTCAGTTTCCCCCAACCTTTTAATTTTTAGAACTATGTCATCTGAAGTCAAAAATCGGCACCCTGTACTACAGCCAAATCCACTTGCTGCTGCTGACTTTGGCGGGAATTACAGCAACGAAGGGCTACCAGAAACCTCAGCCCAGTTTAGGGCAGCTGTGCAACAGCTGTTTGTAGCCCTGCCTACAAGGGTGTCAAGGAGGGCTGATGCTGACCTGGCTTACGAAACTACAGCCCCTGCAGCTCCAGCGYGCGGCACTGCGGCTCCCCTAAAAGCTATGTGCACACGTTCTTCATTTCATCTACAGGCCTGATCCCAAGAGCGGTAAGGTTAATGAAAGAGTGGCTTTTCTTTTGCTTTGCCAAGATTTGGATGAGTGATTAGCTGTGTTTGCAGCAATGGTAAAGCTAACCTGAAACTTTTTTTTTTTTTTTTTTTGGGGGGGGAAGGTTACAGTGTTACTTATGCCAAGAGCACCTGAGGACAATTGCAACGTTCTTCCTTCTGTTTCAGAAATTAGTCTGCAATAGGTCTTATGCATGGTTAGAAAAACAAAATAAAAAATCTTTATGGATCGCTTTTGAAGGCCTTGTTCAGTTGGCAGGATTTTTGCATATTCCTGGTTAGAAAAAATGAGCCAAGCTGAAGCAGAATTTGGCTAGAAATCTGAGCTTCGTATATCCTTGAAGCTTAGAGCTGATTCTGTTCCTATTAAAATAAGAGATAGTGTTTCTGGAAGCAAAAAGACAGCTATGTTTAAGGCCATCTCACATGCTTACACATCTAGCAAGTACTATTAATCAAGTATAATTTATATTTCTCTGGAGCTGTGTCTAGTTAATCTCAGGTTCACTTTTTTGGGGCCATTTTTTATTCCTCTGTTTGAGCCTCATTTAAAAAAAAAGTTATAATTTGTAAATCATAACAATGCATTCTAAGTGTATGTGAACTTTTGAAATGATTTTTCCCACACTGCAGAATATGGAATGGTTCTTAACAAATAAATAATAAAAAAAAATCTTCCTTTTAATGCTAATTTAGGCATATCATAATCTCATTTTCTTAGGCTTTGTATTAAAAAAAAAAGAAATCAAAGCTGCATGCTTTTGCCCATGAAATGCTCTCCTCTTGATGCTTCTTTCTCCTTTGACTGGTTTGCATGTAAAAAGCAGATCTAAACATTAATTGAACCAGATGATAATCTGACAATTTTTTTCAGTGTCTTCTATGCTTTTTCAAGAACTTTGAGTGTTGTATGTGGTTCCTTGTTTGCTGATGGAAACATTTAGCAAATGTTTGCCTCTTGTGTAAACCACAAAGACCCAAGGTTTCTAGYGCTTTGCTAATTACTCTTCTTACAATTTGCCATCAAAGTGCTTCAAGACAAACATGGATCCAATTATTTTACCTCTTGTCTTTACTTTTGGCCTCTGCTTCTAGAAATGGCTACACACAATGTCTGAAAAAGCATCCCATGATGGCAAACAGAAAGCATCCCAGGATATTTCTAGAGCTTGTTGAAATACCACCACTTGYCTCTAGAGAGGGATGGCTTGACCAGAGTGTCTTCACATCTCTCCCTGTCCAAGCTGGTGAAAGGAGCAGAAACTAGGAAAGCCTATTTCTGAAAAAAAGTTTTTTCTCTTTTTTTCTCTTTTGCTTTGTAATGATTAGCTTTATAGGAAGGAAAAACTTCTGTTATTCTCAATCATTTGTAACTTTTATAATTTGTAGTGGTGTTTGGTTTAGTTCTGCAGAAGATTTAAAGATTTCATTATTAAACTATTCTCACTACTAAAATTCACTTGTAATGTAAATAAAGGGATTGTTTGCCAATGCAATAGATAATGGTTTTTTTAATTAATAGTGATGTTTTAGGATTTTATACAATTTAAAAGAATATAGAAGTGAGTATTTGGCACAAGGTGCCCCCTTCTGGTTTATTAGCTTATGGCACTCTCAAGGATCCACAGCTGGGTAAAGTCACAGGAGATGAGGCTGCAGTCGGTGCTGATGCAGATTTAGAGAAGATTTGTCCCTTTGGAATGGACTGATACGACTTTTCATATTTTACTAAATAACAGCATGTATTCAGATCCTATAGTCTTCACTGAAGAACCTGAACARGAAAGGATGCTTATATCAGGAAAATCTAACTTAAACAGCATGTGAATTAAAAACAAAACAAAAAAAGTATAGGTGCCATTTCTGATTTTTTTTTAACTATAATATGTTCTAGTCAACTCTGCACTAAAATGGAGAAGAAAGCAGTGCCCTTATGGATCCCGCAGATTTAATTGCTCTAAGAAAATTCCTTCTATCCATGTTAAGAGTTAAGTAACTCTGATCTTAACATTGTTATATAACAAATGGTACTACTATTTGTACTTATAAAAACTGGACAAATTTACCCCCAAAAATTCACTAAACCTAATGATATTTGGAAGACATTTGTGCACCCTTTCAACTTACATTTCACATTTATCCCAAGTTCATTATGCCAAGATTTTCTTAAACAAGATGATGGTTAAAGGTTGAGTTTGCATTTTGTCCAGAGATATGCTGCTGAATACAACAGCTATTCCCACACCAAAAAAAGCTGACGCCCTTCTTGTTCTTTCTCCACTAAAAATTCATAGAATTACAGGCCATGGTGCTGGAGGGATCTTGGGATTCCAGGCAGAAACATTTCCACCATGGGTTTCCAGGAGCAGTTATACCTAAAATATTCCTGGTGGGTGTGAAATGAAGAGTGGCGAGGGACTGTGGAAACCACCACCACCATGGCAGCTATCTATAGGTAATCTACAGCAGAGCTTAACTCTGCACATTTTTTTTTCTCTTTTAACTAAGCATATCTGGCTTGAATAACATGCTTGCAATCCTGTATCAGTGCTATGAGTTATTCCCATTCATGTGTAGGATGTTATACTTAGCCTTAATCAGTGCAGTCTCCTTGGGAAGGGATGTCTTGGGATAGGGTAGATTTGGTGGATTTTTTTTTTTCCTTCAGATAATTTGATTTCCTGTGGGGATCTTCTCCTTAAAAATGTTTGTTCTGCTTATTCTTTTGTTATTTCCTACATTACCTTTCTCATCTAACTGAAATGAATTCTGAATACTGGATTTTAAACGTATTGCCAAAAAAAGGTCACTTAATGTGTCTTTTAAGTTTGACAATATGTTACTATTTCAGCATGATTTAAGTTTTGAGTCTAATTTTTCCAGCCAATCCGAAAACGCTGTTGTGTTTTATATGTTTTGTCTTTTTTTTTTTTTCCCCCCAAAGCTTGTGATATTCTCTTCCTGAAGTTTGGACATTGCATGAATGCTTTGGACACTTACTATTAAAGGTCTCCAATGCATAGAAATTCTTGGTATGATGGCATTAGCTTTATCATTGAGACGCAGTTTGATTCTTTCTGTGATCTTTTCATGCCACTAGTAGACCTCTTGTTTGCCTGTAACCTTTTAGCTGACTTGCTGATTATGGCTAGTTTTGCATCTGGCTGATCTTACTTACCACAAGAGTCCATTTGTATTACTGTAACATACTTTGAAGCCATTTGTTCTTTAGATCCCCTACAACCCACARCAGACTGGAGGCTTATTAAAGCTTTTGTCAAATTTCAGTTTGGATCTTATTGGGGGAAATAATAAAAATAATAGCTGATTTCAACAGCTTGACTTTTGTTCTATAGCACAGAGCCCCTTCACTGTCAGCACATCACAGATACACAGCACCAGGTACTACTGTCTTTGTGTTTCACTGTTCCATGCCAACCAGATATTAGTTGTTCCCCCAGTTTTTCTGAAGGAGTCACCATATTAATTCTGGATGGCGTTTGGGCTGCTGCTGTTTGTTTTTTTGATTTGAAGCTCACTAGAAAGGCCAGAGTTTTGGAAGAGGATGAGCCCTCCATTCCTGTAAAAACTGTACTTAAAGCACTTTCTCCACAGAATTAGGTCTGTACAGAATATGCTGTCTTTTGGTTAGGTAGGGAATGAAAACTGTGCGAGCAGTTGTTCTGAACTCCTTTAAATATATCAAAAATTGTCCAGTGTGTCTGTATAGATACTAGTTTGTTCTTTGCGAGAGAATAACAAYGAAGGACTCTTTGTTAAGTGTTGCTTTCCATTTTAATCAGATGCTCATCATTTTCAGTTTTAACAATGTGATCATACAGAGTTATGGCTAAAAGTAAAAAGGATATAACTAACATTTATATACATCTTTCAGTGCTTTTCCCTTTTTTAATTTAATAGCATTTAATAACATATATTAGAGTCAAATAACATTTTTTTTCATTTAATACAGAGGCCCTGAGAAATCAAAATGTACTGACTAGCCTAAAGGACTTGAAGAATCCTGTAGATGTTAATGTAATTCTGAATAGAAGACTTACCATCATAATTGAAAATGTTATACTGGTGTTAATCCAAATGTGCCTTCATGGGGAAAAAACCCTCTAATTACTTATAGCTGTGGCATTTACATTCAAAAGAGGCACTCTRATTAATAAAAATCTTAATGTATGCCTCAGAATGCTGTAATAAGAGTACTAATTTCAGAAATCATTTACTCTTGTTTAAAACTGAAGCACTTTATTCTTCCAAGAGAGTAAGAGACCTCTGTCATTAAATGCTGAGTGTCAATCCTAAAAATAGAGTCTGATCATTGCCACATGTAATACTAACTTATTACAAACATTGAGGGGAAAGGTATGTTGCTGTGTGTGTGTGTGTGTGTGTGTGTGTGTGTGTGTGTGTGTGTCTGTGTGTGTGTATGTATGTGTGATAAAGATATTGCTATGTTGTCTAGATAACATGCTATACAGGAATCTAGTTAATATGACTATCATAGTGGGGAAAGTAGTGTGTGATGTGATAGTAGTATATCCATGTTAACACATCATTTTGGATTCTTCTCAATCATTCCTTCCTCAATACATCCAAACTTCCAGCTTTAAAAACTCCAGATGGCAGTCATTTCTAGAAGAAATAATAGATTGAATTTACTCAGAATGTTAAGAAAAATACATGCAGCAGCTTGATTTTTTTTTTTTTTTTTGTAGAGAAAGCTAAAATGATATTAATACATTTATTAGGGAGGAACTATATGGCTTTTGGAAAGGATGCTACACATTACTGGTAAGTAAGCTCTTTGAAGTCAATGCCTCATTCACTAAGCATGTAGACCTAAGATGGCTAATATAGACTGCCTGGGTTTCCAAAACATAWGGTCCTTCAATAAAGGAACCTAAAGAAAGTTACATTGGATTGAGAGGGATGGTATTCTAATTTATAAATAAYAACTAGTGAAAAGAAGAAAATAAAAGAAAGGGAGTAGAAGGGAGAGAAGTCACTGGAGGATGTACACTGTGGTCTGTGTTCCTCCACTTGATCATAATGATCTAGACAGGGTAAAAAAAGTGAGGTGACAGTCTGTGATGATACTCTGCCACTCTGAAGTAGTAAAGAAAAGGCGTAACTGCAAGAAATTGCAGAAGGACCTTGTGATGTTGACTGAATAGGCAGTGAGTGGCAGAGGAAAACTGAGTTTCGATAAATGAAACAAAGGAGAAAACGTGGGAAAATGATCCTAAATTCACATATAAAATGATAAGTTCTCAGTTTATCCCATAAATGAGGTCTTGGAATTATGATCTATGAAAATACTACCTCCACAGTCATTAATGGTCAAAAACATCAAATACAATTAATTTTTCAATTAAAAATTAGGGAAAGGAATAGAGAACAAAGCCAAAAACCTCATTATGTCACTGTATAAATCCATCACCAATGAACATCAGTGCAATTCCAGTCCCACCATCTCAAAAAGGTTCAAAGACATCAAGACTGACCAAAGAGATAAAATATGATACGATATGTAGGTCTAGTATGGGATATGTTGAAATAGACTATATCTTTTCAATCTGGAAAAGAGGAGAGTGAAGGATGATCTGATGGAGATAACTTACTTGTTCATATATCAATGCAGGTTTCTCGGCACTCTTCTTCTGTTTCAAATCTATTGTTGGTGCCACTACAACCTCCGTACCAGAACTGGGCACAAGAATTGCCATTCTTGTCATAATACCATTTCACCACATAGTCTCGGCAATCCCCTGGTTTCATAGGTTCCAAACACTTTGGATCTGAAAGTGTATCGTTATAAGTTAGTTTGAATTTGAGGATAAGATACATTTTCCCACAAGTGCCTTCTTCGATAAGAAGAATACCAATTATTTTCTTGTAGGGCTTGGGAGGATATATGCAGCTTTCACTTTGTTGTCAAAACCCTATTTATATTAATGAGTTACATGAACAGATTTAACCAAATATAGGAACAGCTTCAAATGAGACTGCCTTAATCCTTATACTAGAACCAAACTGTTTTTAAATGCCTACACCCAAAACTGGTACACAAGAGCCGTCACCTAAGTTTGCAACTTTGGCTCTCACTACACGTGGTATCTGTAGCCAGAGCAACCAGATGAACAAAGGGTGAGAAGAAAATCTAGTAACTATACTCGAGGGAGTGAGGTTTGCTGTTTGGTTGGTTTCAATACAGATTCCTGCTTTAGAAGCCAGTTCTTTCAATGTCATGAGTTATCACAGAATTATCATATACTTGGTTTCTCTTCATTAGCTAGACTTCCTTCAACAGAGTTGTGATGGGAGTATGTCCTCACCAAGTTTAAGAGATTGTCTGCTGGATTGAACAGGTCTGTTTAGCTTATGGAAGAAGTGCAGGTTCTTTGAGAAATGTTGCCCTGCTCCTTGCCTTTCCTTCTGCTCTCTCAGAAAAAGGAGCTTCCGCTTGGCTGCTTTGACTCAACCATCTCTCCATTGCCTGTATACTATTCTGAGCACTGCAACCTGCTCATCTAGTCCAGATATCTGCTCTCTGAGAGGGGCATCTATGTTTTCCTATCTCTGTCTGAGGTTTCTAATGGAAAATACTGTCCCTCCAAGCCTTTTCAGAAAGCCAAAGAAATTATTTTCAGGGAGGAAAGTGAAGAAGGAGGAAAAAAAATACTGGAAAGCCAATGACAAAAGCAGGAGCCAGTTAGGAGAAAAAAAAGAAAAAGAAAAAAGAAAAAACGAAGGAAAAAAACAGACTTTAAAAGTGAAAGATCTGCCATGAAGAGAGGCTTCCAACACCTCCACCCCAGGTATGCTGTCCAAGGCCTGCTCTTCATGAGGTGCGAGGAATAAAGTTGTCCTTTATGTCAGCTGCCAAGTGTGAAAGAATTCCGAAGTGTACGTGAAGTGGAGAGGTGGAAGATAGTAAATATAAAGCATGTAAAAGGTACTATATATGTCCTGACATTCAGCATCTCAATTAGGTAGCTTCAGGAAGTCATTTTATGAAGTGTTGTTTAGTGCAGTTGCAAAGAACTACATAGTATTTTTATAGAACTTGTAATACATAAATTCAGCTATATGCTTTGCTTTTGCAGTTGCAAAGAATTACACAGTATTTTTATAGAACTTGTAATACATAAATTCAGCTATATGCTTTGCTTTTTATAATTTTGCTCAACTAATTGATCATGTAGATCATTTTTTTAATGTCTCCCCTCTCCACCTGATCAGCCATGGATGTTGYAAATACAGTTCTTAATCTACTGATAAAGAAAATATTTTATCCTACAGTTTGGAACCAATAGCCTTTACCTGAGCTGAACAGCAGATTTATGGAGGTGATGAGGACCTTCATCTCCCATGAAAACCCTAATACTTACAATATTATAATCTTGGAATTTTATGCTATTTCTAGAATACAGCGATGTATTTAGGATTTAAAATATGAAAGCAGAAACAGGAGAGAGAAAATTTACTGAGCTGGTTATTTTCTACCTTGGCAATGCCATTCACTTCTCATAAGCCGTATCTGCTGCATCTCCCAACACCAGTTACGCCATGGCAGACCCAATAGCAGATGTATAACTGGACGCTAAATTATTTCTTTTCTACGCTAAAAATTTCAAACATGAGTCTGCAAGCATGAAAGATTCTCTTTTTAATCTCTTTGGCCTCTTTATTTCTCTGCATGAACTATTTAAAATATCTTTTTGTTCAAAGCACTGTGAAAAGCAATCAGCATTCAGGAAGGAAGATGAAGTCTTTGAAAAGGAAGAGTAGGGGCAAATCTGTGTGCTTCACCATCCCCAGAATCGGAGCATTACTACCCACCCACCTACCTTAATAGTCCAAGGGCAGTATTTATTCCTCACCTTTTCGAGTTGTTACTACCTGTCCTTGCAACACTGTTAGCTGGTGATCTTCAGCTGTAGTTACATTGAATAAAGGATTGACTACTGGGCTCTGAGGTCTGATTTTAGCAGTGTCATAAAGCGGGGGAATTCTTGACTCTCTGTGAGCAGAGATGGTCACAGTATGACCATGAGCAGATGGCAACGGCTTGGTATATCTCGTCCTCGGTGGACTACGCTAAAGAAAGGAATCAAGATCATACAATTTAAGATGTATCTGGGCTCAAATCTTAAGATTAAGAATTGAAAGATTTGGTGTAAGAAACAGTATTTTTCTTGGGTATTATTTAGCAATACTGGCAGGTGGATTCAGACCCGCTTCTAGTGACAAATCTGATAAGGTGACACTGATATTAAGGCAGTGACCAAAGGCCTAATAAGAAAGTTAAGGCGAAATACACCTACAGAAAATATCTATCATCTCTTGCATTAGAAGTCCCATGCAGGACAGGAAGAATTTTAAAGCTGGAAGAACAAAGAGCAACCCGAACAAGGAGCCTAGAAGCCCAGCCCAAGGTGGAAGGCAAAACACTGCTGAAGGCCTAAGACACCTGAAGAGTATGGGAACCTGATAAGAAATGTTGCATTAGCAATCAGCTTGCACACAAATAAGTGCCTTCTCACTGTGTATCTGACTRCAAGGAGGAATATCTGCAAGGTTTCCAAATCACTTTTAAGATGAATCAGAACCATGAAAAAATGTAAGGACTGGTGGCATTTATTGCAACTAAGACACAATATTACCCTCTCTTTACCGTAAAATTCTGTTCTAAACARGTAATTAAGTTCCACTCTTACTTTAAAAGCTTTGTTCTGATCTGCTTTGTTCTATCCAAAGAAAACATTATTTCTATATTAAATGAATAAATTTAAATAAAGACATATCTTTTAAAAATATTTGATAACTACTACTTATTTACTTACTGGGTAAGTGGTTGCTTCCGTAGGGGCCACATAAGTCTCTGAAATAGTAATTGTAGGTAATTGACCATCAGTAAATTCACCAGATACATCAAACCCAGGACTTGGAGATGGAGATAAAACATCAGGTTTTCTGGTGTAGATTTCCAATTCATTCTCACAGATTTTTGTGATGAGTTTATTTTCAAGAGCTAAAAAGATTAACATAAAGATGAAGCTTGCTAAAGGTAATAAAGTCACACCAATTCTCCATATTCCTTTGTACAGTAGGAAACATAAATCTTCTTTATGATAATGATTTTCAATATACTGTCTTCTAAAGCTATGCCAAAATTGAAGTAATAAAGCAATGTACTCATAATTATTTAATTTTAAGGCAGTCTTGTTCATTTAAGAAGAAACAGATAAATTAGTACTTTTAACACCAAGCCTTTTTTAAGCGGAAGTCATAGATCAATGGGCTGGAAAAAAAAAAAGACAGTGAATGAATGAAGGTGTGTATGTATAAGAAAGAGAAAGGAAGTCTACACAGTCTGCTTATTCTCACAAAAATTCAGTGAGTGGGACGACTTCTATGTTAAATGCTAGAACCTGAGTCCAAGCCCTAAAGTTAATCCTAGTAAAGGCTCAGCATAGTGAAATGAGTTTATGCTCAGAATAGATATACTTTAGAGGGTTATTCTGTGATTAGTCTAGATCAATCCATTTTTTCTCTTGGGTCACTATAAGCTTTCCCTGGATTTTCTCTGATTCCAGCTATGGCCACAGGACTTTTCAAGYCATATTTTGAAACACATAATTTATTAGCAGATCCTGTTCCCTTGTGCGTGTTCCTCTTCCACTTCTTCCCCTAGAACCAAAATAAAAGCGTAGGTTTCTGTACAGCTTTTAGAAGAAGACAAAAGAGTGCTCGTATGAGACCACGAAGGGAGTGCCAGAGTGACAAATCGCAAAGGGAGGACAACAGCCATATGCGAGAGAGGCAAAGAGAGGGAGAGAGATGCTGTCCCAAGGGGGAAAGAAATCTACCCCTCTCTCATATGAAACTGAGGCCAAGCACAAAAGCACGATGCAGGAAGGCTGATGCAAACTGCCAGTAAAGGGTGAGTGTCCCAGAGAAAGCTTTGGCTCTGAAAACTGCTRCTCTGTTGTGTTTTTTTGTTTGTGAGAGACAAAAGACTGTTACAGAACAAGAGAAACTGAAGAAATAGTTGCATCCCTAAGACTGACAAAAGCMAATATTCAGCAGGCCCCCTACTGACTGCCTCACCTTGCTATAGGMAAGGCCAAACTCTGTTATATACTTACTTGAAAGTTTTCTGCTATAGGTTCTCTTACCTGAAAGCGTCATGAAGTCGTCTATCTGGTAAACATGTTCTGTATCAGGGTCAGTTGCAATGAGTTGCATTTCTTTCAGAAAATCATCAAAATGAGGATCAGCCCTCTGAACAATCCCAATTACAAATATCTCAATGTTCAGCGCATGGGCCTGCCTTACTACAGTATCCAGTTGCACTTTGTCTCGAGAGTCTGCTTGTCCATCTGTTATTACAACAGCCACTTTTCTTACTGCTGAACGTGCTGCCTCAAATAACTTAATGGCTTCTTCGATAGCAGAAGCTGTGTAGGTGCCTTCTCCTAGGTAGAACATTTTATCGACAGCAGATTTTAGGTGTTCTTTGGTTGTGTATTGCTTCAGAGAAGCTACCAACTCTACTTTATGGCTGAAGTTGATGATGCCAATACGTGTTGTAGCCTGGTTGGCCGATACTTTGTCAATGAATGTTTTCATAAAAGTTTTGATAATATTGAAGTTATCTGGACCAACACTTTCTGAACTGTCAATGACAAATAATAGTTCCAGTGGTGTCACTCTACATTTGATACCACAACCTAGAAGAATAATCATTTCAGACATTTTATGAGAAACCATCTTCCAATTAACTGAAATAACAGATTTACAGTCAGTTAGGCTCAATTAATGAATTAATGTAATATTTAGTTACTGATACTGATAAATRGAAACAGAGCTGGACCAAACTACTTCCAATATAGATGTGGTGAAACAGTGAACATTTTTCATGTAAATGATATCCTTATACACTAACATGCAGAGGAAAAATTCATTCAGGAAATAAATTCAGTTTTTTTTTTCATGCTGGAATGCTTACCACATATTTCATTAATAAGTCTGATAACTTCTTCTCTCTGAAAAACAATATTAATTAATTTGCTGTGTGTTCTGGTTTAAGAATGCTGGAATTTATTTATTTATTTACCTGCAAAATGCAGGCAATGTCCCATAATCAACCCTGTGTAATGTGACATAATATTTAAATATTTTTTCAAAACAAAAGTCTAGCTTTTAAATTAACTCATGTATATACTTACTGAAATACCAGGTTCACCTTTTCTTCCCCAAATTCCCTGAAAGTGTGTAGAGTGAGACAATTAACACAATACTTATTTGTCTAATTTCTATTGTGTAAAAGTAATTAATATAAAAATGTATTTTACTTTTGGCCCTGGAGGTCCTGGGTCTCCAATCTCTCCTTTGGCACCTTTGCTCCCTGGATCACCTTTATCTCCATAGTCTCCCTAATTTAAAACAGCAGTATTAAACTTAGTCCAGTTTTGTTGGTAGTCAGAGCTGGAGTTCAGTTCATTTTTAAGAATAATTTTCTTTTTTTCTTTTGTGGTTGATTTATCTATCTATCTTGTACATATTATGAATAGAACATATAAAAGCTGGATCTGAGAGAAAGCAACACTGCGAATTTAAACATTTTAAAGAAACATCTATGAAAAATTACCTTGATTCAAGTGTATGGAGCATAGACATCTTTATGCAGATGTCCAGATCTATATAATGGTTTTCACTTCTTTGATTTTCTTGAATTCTGCAGCAGTGTTTACACTGGACCTACATTAGCACAAACCTAGGAAGACACTTAACTGTTTCAAATCAGTCAATGTAAAGAAACTCACACCAGCTTTGAACAGAATCTACCACGAAAGACTGGGAGCTTGCAGGGAACAGAGGACAGGAATGTTTGGGCTGTTATATCCCTTTGGAAACACCTAGCCTCACATTTAAAAGCAAATTCTGCATTTTTTTTTCCTCAGTTGACTAGACCATTTGATTTCAAAAAAAGAGAAAGGGTTCAACGTTATTGAATTTCAAGAGGTAGTTTTTAGATGAGGCGGGTATGAAATATACTGTCAAAACTTTCAGGATCTAAATTTGATATTTCTTCAAGGAGATTGCACAGAACAGATTTTTACTTCTCTCAGGAAATTATTCACCACCTTACATTTCACCTGAAATTTTAGACCTTAGAAATCTAACGAGAGTACTGTGAATTTTGCTGTTATTCCTTGTTACTACCCAGCCAATGGAACCACACAAATATCCCCTCTGTTACTACATTTGCTATAGTGATTGCTATCACTTTTAAGGAAACCTGTTGACTTCTCTGGGTCTGATCTTACTCAAACTTGTATAAACCTGAAAACTGTGTATACCCACTGCACAGTGTTAAGGGAATCACTAAGTAATCCCTCGGAAGACACCTTCTGCTGTACTTCCACCAAATCACAATATCCAGCAAAGAATATTACTTTCTATTACTCCTCTGTGAATTGAATGTAACCTCATCAAMGTTAATGTCAGCATAAGAGAAAGCAAATTTGATCTGCTATCTGTGGTGGTGCTGCTACTTTCTTACACATACTTATGTTAAAACTTGATCTGTCTAGTATGTGGCACTGAAATTCCTACTGAAATAAACCATTCCTTTTCCTGTGTTACAGGTCTGCTAAATTAACGGCATACAGAAAAATTGTAAGTATTTGAAGAGATTGACACCAGGTCATGAAGACTAGCCAAGATAAAAGATCAATATGAAAAATAGTGAAAATACCACAGTTGCTTTCGAGTACATACAGTCTGCCTCTGAGAGGAACTAGAATCAGGGGGCAGAAATTCAAATCTGTATTAGAGAGATTCATATTCACTGTTTCATAAAAGCTAGAGCAGACTAAATGACATGAAAGTCTGAGAAGTGCTATATAATGTGATATATATAAAGAATACTGTGATACATGATATGTGATATATAATGCTACTGTAGGCTGTTGCACCATGAAAATCGTTAGGACAAGCAGTAACTGATGGGGGCTCTGAGTCTCCCCCTGCCTCTGCTGCCTATGGGGCACCGACCTTCTGCTTAGGCAAGGAAGTGCTGAAGTTTGGGGCCTGATTACCTCTGCTCTCCCATGAAGACTGCCATGTTTTTTCTCAGCATTTCCAAGCCTTCATAGTAAGTTTGCAGCTACTGCAGAGGGGCAGCCCAGCRCACCCAGGTACGTGCTGCACCCCGCATTCAGCCCGGGGCTGGYGCCTCCCGGGCTCCCTGGCGCAAGCACCCAGCTGCTCTGTGCCATGCACACCGCTGGGGTCCCAAGAGCACCACCAGCCCCCGTGGGGCTGCCCCAGCTCTTCCTAGCCTGCTCCCTCGCACCGGGACCCCCCAGCGGTACCGGCCCCGGGGAGCCCCCGACCTGCGCAGCGCCCTGACTCCYGCTGACCATTTGCACTGGCTTCCTTTGGCTGGGCTGCTCCCATCAGATGCTGCACACCTAAAAATCACTGACAAATAACCAAAACACTTAAATTATATCTGCACAGAGTTTATTAGATGGAAGTAGATATATGTAGGATATGCAATTTTCGTATCAACTTGTTTAGYATATAGTAAGTCCAAGTGTGGGCTTCAATGACTGTAAAAAAATGAGCCTAATAAAACAAACCCTTTAAAAGACATTAACTGAAGAGCAAACATTTGTTCATCAAAGCCTGACAAATAATGGAAGGAATTTTTGTAATAGCTGAAAAAAGGTTCAAAATAATTGAATGCATGATTTGATTTATATTATTCTCCTGCTAAGAGTTACGACCTCATTCTAGATCTTAGTTCAGAGCCTGATCCAGAATAACAACTGGGATTTTTAGACTCCAAAGCTGAAGAGATATAGTAAGCACTTACCTTGCTATCTATATAAGGCAAGGTCTTTGCCTTCTGTTTATCTGCAAAGACCTGTCACACCAAATAAGCGATAAAGGAAGAAAAAAAACACCTTCTTTTCTTACTGCAAACCTAGGATTTACCTTTGGTCCAAGAAGGCCAATTCCTATTGAACCCTTTAGTCCAGGAAAACCTTGATTTCCTTTTTCTCCCTGAACAGAATAAAGAAAGAAATGTTAACTGAAAATTAAAATAAAATCTATGCCATTTAACACTATGTTAATCACTTTATAACATTCTGCATGATAAAGAAAGCCAGATATTTATGTTCAATAAATTATATAATTTTCAAAACAGAAATGGTCTGAAGCTAGGGAAATAAGTAATGGGGTAGGATTCAAAACGTACACGAAGCTTTTGTACATCGTGAAGAAATTATTCCTGATCAATGAAATGACATGTCATTTCACTGACACAGATGAAAGTGCAAAATAACCTCACTGAGGTTCAGATAGCTGTCCACCTGTCTACAAGTGGAAAAAAAAAGTTTGCAATCCAATGTGTCAGTTTTCTAGAAACACACATCCAGAAATCTCTGCAAGGTTGATTTAGGTTTTTCTGATCTTAACTAAGCAAATAAGAAGAAATCTCTGTCCACAATGTGAAGAGTGGAACACCCAGGATAGTATCGGTTCAGCCACAAAGTACAAATTTGCTTGTGATCTTTGTTGTGTCCATCCTGCTGCATTTACATAGACTTGAAAAACACTGTCATGCTAGCACTGTGAACATACAACATGTTATAAAATATAGCTGTTATTTAGAAAAATGCATATTTCAAGCTATAATATTTAGCTTTGTGTAGTATTCCAAAATGTAGAAAAATCCATAGCATACGGGTTCCAGAAATCTTCCTATTATTTTTAATATGGTAACACAAGTATTTTTTTCAGATCAAAAGCTAAATACATTTTAAGCATGGCAAGAGGGAATGATGTTCCATGGTATATAAATGCTTACTAAAATTCACATTTTTTGCGGCATAACAGCACTGCCCTGCAGACACACCAAAAATAGCTCTAGAGAATGTAAATGAGAGATTAGGAGCAGCTATTGCCTGTACTGAACCCAGCCTATGAGATGCTGGCATATCTGCACAGTCCAGAACAAAGTAAACGTTTATTTAATCTCTGTAATCCTGCCCCAGAAACAATGAAATATGGTTGCATTCTCTCATATTTTCATCCTTCATCATTCTAAAGTTCCTACAAATATTTTTGTTTTGTACTGAGATGCAAGGTCAAAAGTCTTCAAAGGTTCTTCCAAAGTACTGAAATCCTTTAGAATTTGTTTCAGAAATATTGAGGAGCCTCCTGCCTACGTCCATGTGCATAAGAACCTACTAGCTCTTTTTTCCTCCTCCCGTTACTAGAGGGACAGTATCTAATATTTTTTTATAACTAGATAGTATAAAAGTAGTAAGTCCTTATATTCAGAGATCACACTACTTATTTGTCTTTTATTTTTCCACTGCCTCTTCCCATCTGAATCAAAGTTAGTTCTATTTTTCAGTCAAGCACTGTCAGACTGTCTCACTAAAGCATCTTCTACTAATACTTGRGTAGCTACTCACAGCAAGGCCTAAAGGGATTACACTGCTCATAATGGTCAGAGAAATGTAAAACYATGTTTCCAAATTTATCAAGAATGCAGGCCTTACCAAAGGCGAACCAGTTTGGGTGGACCGATCACTGTTTGCTCTCTGCTGTGCAGGGTAGGGGCTCATGGATTTCTGCAGGCAGAGCCACAGCTGCAGTGTGCACAGCCAAGTTAGACACTTTTCTTTCCATATAGTCAAAGCCCCCAGTTCCCAGTGAGTTGGGAATTCAGCAGGAGTCAGACAACGAGATGCAGCTTCTTCCAAGAGGCAGGACATAGACCTCAGGTTACACCGAGATCCTGCTGAAACAGGAGCTTGCTCGGATTGCAGCACTGCAGTCTTGCCCCCGCGCTAGGCAGGGGCCCCCGCTCCTCCGGAGCGCTGCCTTTCCTGCCCTGCCCTGTGGGAGCCTCCCAGGTCCACTAGCCCCCAGTTCAGGGGGAAACAAAATGCACGGCTTCTCACCAGGCTGAGGCATCACCGACCTGCTAAGCGGCACTCTCTTGCTCYGGGAACAGTTCCCCTCCACTGCTTCCCACCCTCTTACAGCTCTTACAGCTGCAAGAATCCAGCCACTGCRTAGACTCTGGATACTGGAAAATAAATCATGCTGCAGTAGATCACATAACTGATTCACTAGAAAAACTAACAATTTCCTAAAAATACAAAATATTACTAAGGCAATMGGATGTACACGGTAATTTAGTTGGCACTGTTGTTGGAACATACAGTGACTATTTTATCAAATTTACTTTAACTCACTTTTTAACAGGATTATGCTTTCTGGCTCCTTCATGTAGATTATTATTTCAAATTACTTTTAAACACAGTGATGCCAATCTGTTTCAATGCCTGCTTTCCAGCACAGGAGCTGACTATCTTTACTACCTAAAATCATCACAGGACTTCCTGATTAATGCCCAAATGGAGCTGCAAAGCACATATATGAGAACCAGAATTAAGATATGCTTTGTTTTCCTGCGATCCATCATTAATATTATACAACAGATACATCAAAATTATCAATTTATTGCTGTCATTTGTTAAAACACGTTTGACACTGTTAAGATGGTGTTTAGGTAATGAAAATTGAATAAGACCTATTGTTCTAAAATAAAATACTTACAGAGCTGGCATTTCTCACAGGCACATACGTGAGTYTTTTCCTTTAAAATGTCAATCACAGAACCAAATGATGCTTCCTCTATTTATGCAACCAGTCATTAACACAGATAGGATTTATCACAGAAGTAATAATTTAATGTTTAGTAAAAACTAAAAGTGCTTTATTAATTTTGAAATATTTACTGTTTTGCCGGTTCAATCCACGTCCATAATTCAGTTCAAGCTTCAACATCAGCCTTATCTTAAAAATCAAAATGATGTGTGTGCAAAAATGCCCTAATATCCCACTAGAATACCAAACAACATGCAGACTTATGTAAAACTATCTTTCTCTGAATTGAGTGCAGATCTGAGAATGTCTAGACAGTGGTTTTGAGAGGAAACCAAACATAAAAAAAAAAAGAGCTGTGAATGTTCCTATCAACATAACGTTGCTGGAAACCCATTAAGTTTTCTATATATTGTTCATACCATATGCAGACAGAGCACCATGTATATAAAAAAATACATGGAGTGATACTGACAGTTCAAATTCAGGAATACAGGAGCTTTAAGATGATGAAAAATGGCCTGAAAGAAAGAAGCTTGACATGGCTGTGAAGAGAGAAAGACAGGAGAGACAGATGCTCAAGCAAGCATCACTGCATACAGAAAATTGGTATTAAAGAAGCAAGGCAGTTGCCAAAGTTATTAAGGAAGAAGTGGTTGTTAATAATTATATAATAAGTAAGAAAATCAATAAGCACCTGTTAAAGGGATGAAAATTTTAAGGAAAAGGCTGTACCAGTACAATCATGGACTCTTCCAGAAACAACACAAGCTGAGTTTGATCCACCACATCATTACAGTTACAGTTTCAGACAAAAAGACAAAGATCTTTTGTGTCCAAAGCACATTATTTTCTTAAATCCTTACATTCTACATTCTTACATTACAAACATCCCTTCATCTGGCAGTCTGTGTCAGTGGAMAATCTTTCATTCTGAAACTGTGAGTTCTCTATATGTCTAAAATATACTTTGTATATTATTCTTAGCAACATCAAATAACATCTCGAACTATTTATACATATATATGTGTATGTATATTCTCAGAATGTTTTCACTAATCTTTATCTTTCTTCAGCAACAGAAAAAACACTACCTAATTTTTTTTTCTGATATGAGATCCATTCAATTGCTGGAACATTTCTGCTCAGAATGGCATTTTTCCTTTTATAATTAACTTCACCATAACCATTGGATTAACTAAGATATATTTCAAATATTAGACTATGGAAAAACTTACAGCAGAAGTGTTTAATAAGGTCATGCAGAAAATAGTTTTCCTATCCCATTAAGTGTATAGAGAGGGTAGAGGGTAGTGATTTTTTAATTTTTCCACTAGAATACAGCAAAGAGCCTTCTGAAATTCTTCAAATAAAATAAGTAGAGAAAGGAAATTAATAAGTTCCCTACGCCTTCATATTAGAATACCCAGCAGCCACGTGGTTTTGGATAACAATATAAAATAAAGCTACAAACTGATCAAAATCAAAGGTATAAACAGTCAGAAGACAATAACCATGTAYAAATTTCTGAGTTAAAAGCTATGAAAGTCTTGAGATGAGATAAATCAGCATCCATTAAAGAGAGTTGAAAATAACTAAAAAACCTACATACAGTAAAGTACATTTTTATGCTATGAAAGACCTCACAGTGAGAAAGGGAATGGCTCTCTGCAGCATAAAAAGTGAAGTGACTGAACATGAACATAAAACCAGGTAGACTACTACAGGACTCTGAAGCTGGAATTAGAACAAATATTGGAAAAAAAAGAGTCAGAAAGAATTGGTGAGTAAGGCTCATATGAAATAATCCCACCCTGAACCAGAGGAATGTTCTGCCATAAAACATTTTGTTGACAATGAAAATTTTTGGTTTCAGCAAATCACTGTTATCTAATAAAAACACATTTTGTCAAAGAATTCCCTCTTAGCTTTAGTGTCTACAGCCAACTGCAGTAGAGATAGGTGTCTTTCCTAACCCAGCTAAATGAGTGTTTCTCTTACCGATTCACTGGAGTTGGAGGGCTGAGCACAACCCCCCTGATTCAGGGAAATATTCAATCATATGTTCAACGTTAGGCATTGATTTAAGAGAGAGAGGAGAAACTTGAGTTGTTCTCCACTTGATTTTCCAGTTTTAACAATTTCCTTCCACACATTTATGACAAGGCACTTTATTAACCTTGAATGTTCAGAATGTTACTATGTGTTTCTCCTTATAAGGAGAGAAGTTATGGTTATGACTGGAAGTATTTGAGTGAAAATATGACAGGAAGTATGTAGGAGATTGGTAATTTATATTTCTATAGTTAAGTGTAATTTGACTTATTTTGGTAAAACATGGTAGATGTTAAATACATATATATATATAAATATATATATAGTTAAATACATTAGTAAAAGCAAGAATAATTCTCATTCATTCAGGAGAGCAATCAGGTGCCACCAATCCTGAGAAGTCAACAGTTAAATATTACATACTGTATCAACAAGAAACTTAAATTTACAATGAATATTTGTAGGAGTTAACTTAGTTGCAAACAGACTTTACACAGAAATTATGCAGGCAAGAAAAGAGACAATGAATCTCCGTAAAAGAAAATTTTGAGAAGTGTGGAGAGATATCATATTAAACTGTTACCTTGCTTCCTTGTATGCTGTCCCCTGGGGGGCCAGGTGGACCTGGCAAGCCTTGCTGTCCCATGATACCCTACAGCAATCAGTGAGGCAAATACAGAAGAATTAACAGGTAAGCTTTATCCCCAGTAATTCTCAAATTCACTACAAGCAAAAATTAGAGCAAAGCCTTTTCAAAGACTAGTTCTAATGCTTCTTTTATTTATGGTTTCACACTGTGAACCATTGTAACTATCCATGGCAAACTTGCAGGAAAGTAAAGGAGCAATTTAGCAAAAAATAGTGAAAGAATAAATTATTCCCATGAAACCGTGTGATATTCTGCCCTGTTTTGTCTAGGTAGAATAAACAGAAAACATTTTTATACAATGGCTTTGTGCAGTCACTCCATGCAGGGACAACTAACAGCAGAGGGGCAAAGTACCACAGCAATAAAACCTAGCGCAYGTAAATCTGCCAGGGATGTTAGCTCCTCTGCACCACGTATATATTCAACTGCAGTGCCATGATCTCTGGGAGCACCAGTAATTCAGGAAAGCAGAAGTGGGAGGGGGGAGAGAACAGTCAAAGAAGCACCTGCTACTACGCGGAGCTACAGTAAAAGCCAGGTAAAAAGTGTGTACTTTGGAAAGAGACTATTCTCTCCTTTCTCCCCTTGAGGAATGACAAAAGTGGGAAAGAGGGCTGGAGAGCCACAGAGAAACTCCATAGAGGAGAAGAGCCCTGTACAGCTCTTGTGTGCTTTGACCAGTCCCAGGCTGGGCACATCCGGCAGCGCAGCGGGTTACAGGGCTAGCTCTGAGGAGGCTCACACACCTTGTGCAAGCTGACATGGGGCTGCACACTCAGATCTAGGAAGTGGCCTTCCTGCGGCAGAGTCTTGTGCACCCAACGGCTCACCGGGGCGGATCAGCTTGAGCGCAGCATGAATGACCCTGCGGTAGTGCCCTAGGCTCAGGCACGGCTCACTCAGAGCTCGTKTGAATGTCTCCACTTCTTCACACTGTACGTTATACTGCTAAGAATCTGCTATGCTGAAATACAAACCTCGAGCTTTCAACTACATACAGCAAAGTGTTGATTTAAGATCAATGACACCACTGACTTATCTACAACTATCTTACTCTTCGCTCCCTTTCTCCCCTTGGAATCATATGGCTAATTTTATTGGCCAATTTTTGCCTTCTTTCCATTTACAAATTTCTGTTTAGCCTGAAGATTTTTTTAAATAAATTAATTTAATCTTCATTAAATATTTTGTTCATTAGATCTTAACAGTTCATCAGAAGTCTGATTKTATTATCAAGTTATTAAAAGTCTCTTGAAAATTTTTAACGTCACTTTTGCAATTTACTAAATGAGAACATTTCAAACGGAGAAATGAAAGCATTTTGCTTTGATGGCATCAAAACGAAATATTTGTTTTCCAGATTTGACACAAGTTCATAAAAGTTTCTGTAGATTTCATATTGCATTTTGATTATTATCTGTTAACAAAAAATCACCCTACTTCAATAAAGTAAATGGAATTCATTCAGTGGTATGGAAATGACCTAYATTTTGCATATCATAGAATCAGTAAGGTTGGAAGGGACCTCTGGAGATCATCTAGTCCAACCTGTGATGAATATTTAGCCGGAAGTATAGAAAGATGTAAGCATCACTGAATAGAAATACTTAGCTTTAGATATTTAACTTAAAGATATTAGTGATCTTTGAAAAGTTATCATTCTCACATGTGTCAAAAGATTTCCCACACACTTTGACAGAATCTCTTGTGGAAAAAAGGTTGTTACTATAAGTATTTTTAAATAAGGTTCATTCAAAATATAGTATGTGTTGTGCTAAATAGATTACCTTAAGAACGATACACTACAAGCAGGTCAATACTCCTGAAAACAAAATGCTATTTCCTCCATAAAAAGTATTCTTTACAMTCTGCAAGGCTTTGGGGAATTGGTGAGGTACCAAAAGTAGTGCAGCTTACAGAAAGCAAGGCAAAGTCAAAYATATGACCTGAGAAAATATCCATACTCTATTGCTCACTGCATTTGTGTAATGTGTTGKTAATAGCTGAGTTTCCATTCAGACACCAGTTTATTCAAAATGCCAGCAGAGACTTCTGTTAACCTCTGCAAATGAAACTGTAGAGAAAGCCACAAAAATATATATCTATTTTTAACTTAACAACAGAGAAATATACACAAAAATCTAATGTTTCTCCCCATTGTGTTTGTGCAAATAATTGATGAATACATTTATAACAAAGAAATGCAAACATGAATTGGGTTACTTTTCTTGCCTTTTTTTTATTATAAATCATTTTAGGGTAGAGAGGAAAAAATTGTCCAGATGTTGCATAATGACTGCTTTTAGACTTGAACATTCATTTTGATATTTCTTTTCCAATGACTTTACTAATGCAATTAACTGGATTTGATTTCACTGAGAAAAAAAAAAGCATTTAAAAARTTCCTATTTAACATATTTCCCCCACAAAAGAATTGCTTAGAAACAGCATAAACAGAAGGAACACATCACTTAACCYAATTAATAGTCACAGTCCCGTTAATTTCCAGCTGTAATCTCATAAAGATTAGCTGTAACTGTAATTTTCATCCAGTCAGTACTCCTTCCTAATCCAGTTGTTAAAGGTATATGGTCACTGCCCATGTTTTTATGCCTGATTCCTCCTGCAATTGCACCAAGGTAAACCAAGTAGTTGAAGAAGATGTTGAGGTATCAGAGAGATCTGTAGTCTGGCAGAAAGGGCAGAAAGTTTCAAAAGAGCATTGCACTGACCTTGGGACCAACCACTCCGCTYCCCTTAGGCCCCGGGGGCCCTGGATAGCCTTTCATGCCGCGATCTCCCTGGAAATAGTCACAGTAGCATCAGTAATTTGATCACCTCTTAAGTGCTATACCTTTCWTCCACTTAATGCACTGCATTATATTAAAGATTCCTGGAAAAATCCAGGATGAAGCAATCAGTCAAACTATTGAGCTTAGAAAACAAACAAACATTGCCTGGATAAGCRATGCTCAACAGTTGCAGTATAAATAAAAAAACAAATGTGTGTGCCCACATTACTTAAGCTCTAGGTAGGTAACACTGTATTTGCAAGAAAAGGTCCATATGATCAAACTCACCTCTGGAGTTATCATTATAATTTGTAAACTATCAGCTACAGAAGAAAAAGGAAAGAAAATTCATTTGGAAACTATGACATTCTTCTATCACATTCTGCAGCATCTTACGAGGACGACTGGGAGCTACTAGTAAGGCACAGCAATAGTCATGTCCTTCAACCTGTAGCACACTTGTTCTGAAACCAGCGACATTTAATTTCCAAAACTGACGAACTAATGTATTTATGAAAAATCAATTTTAATAACATAGATATGAGARAGGACAAAGAATAGCCCTTCCTTTGTTTTCATAAAAAGCCTTAATGGTGGTAGAATTTATAAATATTTTTAGCTTGATTTCTTTAGCAAATGAGGCTTAAGTGATACCATGCCCATGTTTCTGCTTGTCAGTGTTAGTCCTCCTCTCCATCCCCCCAGTATATTTTRAACTCATCAGCTGATTTCAGTCAAATTCATCACAAAGGTAGAGGCCTTGAGGATGTTCATTTACCACAGGTTTGGTGATAATTGGAGGTTGGATAAAGGAAAGAAATCTAATTTATTATTTCAGAGAGAAAAAAAAAGCAGAGAAGGCTTATCCCTTAACCACCAGGCAGACAGCAGACAGCACCAGCTAACTAGGGTGAAACATGGATAATGCTGAACCAYGTGCAGCCCCTTTGGCTGCAAACAAGCCAAATGCAAGGAAACAGATGTCAGGGGATGCTGGCGGGGGCAAGGCACAGGGACTTGAGAGGTAACTTCGTTTTCCACAATCCAAAACGGTGCAAATGAAGGAATAGGTATGTGTACAGCACATTATCACTAGAAAACCCTCATCAGTTTGAAAAGAAAAAAAACAGTGACTAGCAATGGAATCAGCTGTAGAATCAGAAAATTCTGAATCAGGTTTAGTAAGAAAAGTTGTTAAATCTGTGTTTATACAGGCACACACAACAGAAAGACAGACATACACTGATAAAGTACTAATCATCCAACACACTAGCATGAAAGTCAAGAAGAGATCGTCTTTCTTGACAAAACCAAATTTTCATTGACAAAACACAGTGGACCATTAAGATGTAAGTACCCCTAATTCTACTTAGTTTTGTACTCAGAAAAGCTCAAAAAATGGATGTGCCTGCAGAGGGAGCATTCCAGCTGGGAGAGAGGTGTAAGTATGAATTACATAGATCACAGATGACACTTGCCCATTTACAGCGAGATGAAAGAAACAGCATATCAAACTCACTAAACAGGAAGGAAACAAAYGTGCAGAATCTTTCACTGACTTCCTTTACTTTCCATGAGGAATTATGTAATTTTCACATTATAAGCTAGCTTAYAATGTGCTTTTAGGTAAAATGCCCAAGATTCAACCTTTAATGAGAGATCACTTCAGCCAAGATTTTCTGTATATGGCTACAATACTCCCATTCTCAGCCACTTTATGTATATAAATATATACACATTTATATGCATGTTAGGGCCTACACTATGCTCAAATTTGACAGATCTGGAGATTTAGGAACTCTAAATCAAATGTTGAGGCTTAGATTAAGCTTTATAATACTATTTCCTTCTTGATACAACATTTGGCTTCTGTTTTTATTTTCTATTCCTCTACCTCCCGAAGCACTGGAGACCGGCCAACTTGAGTCAAGACACAGGAATGATGATACATGGATGCTCTTAGCTTTAAATTTGTGTGTCAAGCCCAAAGTCTGTGGGTTAAGCTAGGTGYCAGATTCAGTCAGGTGGGAGTTCCTCCCTCAGATTTGATCAGGAGGTGGGAGGAGTGTTTGTTTTGACTTCATTCTGTTTTGGAGAAGGGAGCTAAGGAGAAGGCTGGTTTTCCTCTCAACTATCAGAGATCATCTTTTTCTTGTGATGACCTGAGGTTTTTATATTACACATTCCCTGCTACTGCAAAGACCCACAATACTGGCAATGTCTTAAACTTTYTGTTCTATTTCTCTGACATATTCTAGCTGAAGATCTAAACACTTAAAAAATTACTGTAGATTGTAGCTCTTAAATCTGGTATATGGTGCTATGGCCCCTCTACAGTGAGATCAATGGTAGATATTCTTGTTCTTCTAAAAAATGCCTGGTATCTCAATTCATCCCTCAAAAAATTTTCTTACCATTAGCTTGAGATATTCATACTACTAACAAATACCAAGAGCTTAAGCAATTGTAGCCATCCTACTATTCATCCTACCAAGGAAAATATTACTGGTCCTTTATGTCCTTGTAAACCATAATGCAGCCTTAAGCTGTTTGTAGGAAAACTCTTCTAGAGTAGATGTTACACAGAGCAGTCAAAGGATTCTCTGCCCCAGCCTCCCTCTGAAACCTGGCAGAGTTGCCAAAGCACATCTGAGGTGGATATACAGATAAGGTTTTGTAGCACATATTGTTTTTAGGACATTCCTGGCAGCTGCGGGCTATGAAGCAGCCTGTAAGCAGTTGTGATGGAAGCTGAACAGGAAATAATTGCACAGGTGAGAAATTCCTTATGGTTGAGTATCCAACATATCTGCATTTAGACCAGCTCTAAACAAAATAAGCACAAGAGTGGCTTGAAGTTGTCTCTTTCTTCCCATAACACAATCTTACACTGGATTGTTCCAGGTGAAGGATTGAATTTTAGCCTCACATGCTTAGCTAATATCATACATCTCATTGAAAAGGTCTTTTGCAGAGCTCTGTAGTAATTCTCAAAGTTTCCATGTTTCTTGGCTTGGAGGAGAGACTTCCCTTGTGATCTGAGAGCTGCAAACCAGAGCAGTCTTATTTCTAAGGTGTGACACTAAGCTATCCCTCAGGAAATTCATTTCAAGAAGGATTTAGTACATTTCTCTGATAAGCTATAATGGATTTCCTATATTGTACTTTCAGATAAGCTCATCACTGTCATCAAGATAGTGAACTAGAAAAACATCACTGAAATGAACACTGAAACAAGAAATACAGAGCTGAGCCAAGATAGTGTAAAGCATGGGACTTCAATGCCTATTCTTTATCACTTCAAGAAAATGAATCATTCCTTATYATATCAAGAAAACTCATTAAATGACCTAAAAGTCATCTAAAAATAAATCTCAGCTTCCAAACATATATATATCTGATTTACTAYGAGACTTAGACAGGGCCCAAGGTGCAAAAGATATTTATCCTGTAACTGGATCCAGCTCAGATGTCCATGCTTTAGGGACAATGCTCGGGGTTTTTTATACTCCTGTTATCCAATTAGTGGGAATGAAGCTTTCTTTATTTCTAGTGCTGTGCTCCTGAGGACATGAATGTCTGCCACCCACCTCCTAGTTCGCCATTGTGCTTTTAGATACCTTTTTAATTCTATTCCGATATTCCGTCCCTCTATTTTAATACTTCATAAAATACAGTGCCATCAGGATTGAATGCATCCCACATGTTCCTATTCTGTTTTCATGCGAATTTGACCTCCGACACATAAAATTCCTATCTTGCAGTGTGCACATATGTGAGCCATTTCTGAAAGTGAGGAGAACAGAGCTCTGATTCAGCTGAGTGGAACATTCTTATATAATGATACTCAAAGGAATTTCAAATTGACTAGTGTGTAAATTTATGAGCCTCTTATCAAACAAATGTCCTTTTTAATATGCAGCAATTGTTGCTGTTCTTTTTATATCCATTTTTCATGTGGAAGGGATGAGAGACAGCTAGTGCACTTTTACTTAAATAACAAATGTTTTTTCCATTTTATGAGCTAAGTCATGAGGGAATTCTTGCAATTCAGATGAATCTTTTCCCCCTGTGGTACATTTCCTCCTAGGGAGCTATTAGAGAGTAAGGATTCAAAACTTGGTATAAAACAAACAGGACAAAAAAAATGGTGGGGAGGGAGAAGAGCTGTTTGTATTTTTAATTTTTTTACTGTGTACCCTCCACCATGTTTAGTCCAGACTCATGGAAATAAATCACAAATGTGATTCTCTGTACATTGCAAGCTTTGGTGCAACAGTCCCCAAAATGCAACAGCTACCACTGTTCACCTTTCATAAAATCAATATGCCCTTTCCCCCTATAATATTTAGCTCTGGTTGGATTAATACACCAATCTAGTTGCATCATGAAGAATAAACTTTATTTTTTAAAATAAAAATATAAATTAATTTTATCAGCAGTTTTTAGCCCTTGGTTTTTAATTTTCTGACAGATAACTGTTGGATAAGCAGTCCGAGAGGCCAAATTTGATGCTCAGCATCACACTGCAACACAATCAAACCTGTAGATCTACACAAGACTTTTCATACACAATTGGACATAAGCATGATGTGGCCTAATTGTGTTATTTGCAAAGACAGCTACTTCTATAGGGTTCTWTGTACTAGGACTCTTTCTAGAGCAATATGCCACTTCTCCATTTACCATGGATACAGTGCGTTCTGAATCTGTTCACAATTGGCTTTTATGAGTGGAAGCCTCTGCTTGATAAGCATCCTCTAGGGCTATGAGCAGAGAGTGCTACAGGCCCAATAGCTGCAAGTCTGCAGTTACTGCAGAGAGACCTAATGTTCACACCATATGCAGTACTAGGTGTGAGGGACTGTACTTTGGCCCTGTTCTAATMCGTTCCGGTATACTGACCCCCCACTTTGGTGGTAAAAGTGCATTAAGTGCACCTCAGATTACAGCTAGCTTAGCTTTATTTAAAGGAAATTCAGGTTGTGGGTTCAYATAAACTACACACGCGATTCAGACTAAAACATTCATGCAGATCACCCAAGGAGACTTTGGGTTTGCACCCGCATTTGCCTGAACCAGACTGGCTGCAGATTCTGAGGTCTTGTTCATAAAGCTATGCAACACTCAGCTCCCAAAACCACAGGAAGCTCTGTTCTATTAACCTGAAAAGGCAGTTTCTTTTTCATCCATATGTTTTTCAACAATTTGGTTCTTAGAATCAACCTAACCCCAACAATTTTTGTTAAAATATAGCTGATTCTATGAAAATGTGGAAAATACTTTTAATTTACTTGACAACCCTCATCTGACCTGGAATTCTCAGAAAACATATGATGATAATGATGGCAATTTATTAGCTCACCTTTGCCTGATCTTTTCCTGACTTCTTTAAAGATAGGGACTTTTTGGTATAGGTTTCTGTTATTTCCATTTCCCATCATAATTAAATCCAGTTAAACTATAAAAAATTCTCATCTCTTAGTCACAGTTAACTATTTCATCTTTGTTCAGTCAAACCCTGGTTGAAGTGACATGCCTATTTCCAAATTTGTTATTAATCAAGAACGTTCCATTAACAGAATCACAGATCACAGTCTGTATTTATCCACACAGAAGATACTATCACTATCCTTTACTGGTAATAAACCTCCTTTACTAATATCACAAACATGCTTCAGCCCCCAGACCTGGAGGGATGGTAATGCTTCACATGCTCTTCACTGAGAGAAGAGACCGACAAGTAAGTGTTCCTGGGATGTGATGTCTTTATAAAGGAATACGCCAAAGTGGCTTCAATTGGCAATGATTTACATCACTTAGAGATGAAAGTGAAAACTGTAAGTATTAAAACAGCTAATTCATTATGTCATGAGAGAGAGTAGTTTAAGAATAAATATGATAAAAAGACCAGCTGGCCCTCCTTTCTCCTACAGAAATGAATTACATGAGGCTCCAAAKGAGTCAGAAGAAATGGTGGTTAAATGGAAGTACTGAGATATTTTTAAAGTTCTACCAACTTTTATCTAAATTATAATATTAGCTTTAAGGTGAAACTSCTAGGAAAAAGAGAAAACGGATGAAGGAATTAGGAATACAACACTGAAAATTTCCAAATTTTCTTCATAAAATAAAAAATATCTGAAGTATTCTAAAGTTCTAATCAATATATGACCTAAAAAGTCACATTGTAACTACCACAGTATAAAAATCATTATAAAAATTTGGAGAAAAGAGACTTAAGACCAAAATCATATAAGAAATTGCTTTAAAATATCCAACAGAGTGGTTTTATTTAATGATTTCCTCATTAGATATGTGAAATAGGAAGCAGAAAGCCTATTGTAGGAGAAAGCAAATAAATATTGCCCAAACACATGTTTTCCCAAACAGAAAGGACTTTCAGCTCAGGTTCCTGGGACATGAGAATTCCCATTTAAAACAAACAAACAAAAATAAGTTCTTAAAAATATATCCTCCCCCCTAAAAAAACCCTGAAAGCCAACCATCTCTACAATACCCAATAGCTTGACAACAGATATCTCAGAAAACTGGCTTTTTGCTCCTATTCTGAATTACTACTTATCAAGGCATTTCATATAAAGTAATGGAAGAGCTGGCACATGACTCTGTTACTAAAGTAATTTAATTGATGCAATTCAATACAGACTTACAGAAAATAGATACTGCTAAATTAACTTGATTTTTTAATTTGAGATTATATGTTGCCAAATAAAAGCATTAGCCTTGCTATAATACAGTCTTATAAGGCATTTCTTTTGGTACTACAGAAGAATATCTCACTAAAATCCTAGAACACTGTACAAAATTATTGAAGCAGACATTAAAAAAAATAAAAATATAGCTAACTGATAGGTCTCAAAATATAGCAATAAACAGCAAATCATCTTTAACTACATSTGGTTTTGTGGGATTTTCAAGAGAACTTTTTTTTTTTAACCAGGTATTATTTACCATTTTTATCAATGGCCAGGAAAAATCATGAAATGATCTCAGAAAACATTTAAAGAAGGTTAAGAAAGTGGTTCAGTTGTTCAGCTGCAAAGAAGTAAATGATCTGACTTTCAACACAGTAAATGTTATGACTACAAAATATCTAGGGGCATCTTACTTTATGTCTGTATGTATAATTCAACATACAGAGAACAGTGTTTCCAAAAAAATAAATTGAAAATCATGACAACTAAGATGATCTCACACTGTGCTGTCATGGCTGAAAGATTACAATCCCCAGAATCTCCTAAACAAATCCAAAATGTGAATAAWTTTTTTTTAATTGAAAGGAAACCACTAGAATAGTTGCAGTGAAATTTCTCACAACAGCTATTTTTTTAAAGCAAAGTTTATGGCTGTGTTTCCCAAAAGTATCATTTAGAAACAAATTTAAGGATATCATAGTGCCCAGCTTATGTAAGAGATCAAAAAAGCAGATCACAAGTTCCTTTTGTTCTTATAAATCATGAATCCAGGTAATTGCTGGGACAGACAATTTTTCAGGTTCATACTCTGCCGGCATTGAATTCTGACTTTYACATGAAAACTCCAGTACCTAGAAACATCCTGGGTCTATGGCGAATCTTTAGATTTGCATCAAATCAGTGGCTAATGCAAGAGCTTGTTTGCATCTAATATGGACAAAAACCTTATTGCAGGCTTTTCTTCTGACTATTATAGAAAGCAAGAGACGAGATTGCAGCATTTTATCATACATATATAGCATCCTAATCTAATCCATTTGGTTTTGGAGATGCTTGTCTACCATGTCTAGTGTTCAGATGCATATACTACTGTTATACAAGTACCTTTGGTCCAGGATCTCCCACACCTTTTGGGCCTGCTGGTCCTGGAGGCCCTGCTGGTCCTGGGGGTCCCTGGTATATCAGACGAATAAAAAAAGCACATTAGTAGTTGACCYAAAGGAGTAGTAACTCTGTTCTTCCACACACAAAAACCAAAAACCAAAAAACAAACAAAAAAGTGTTACAAAACTAGTTATGAATTCCTCCATTTCAGCTGTATTTTGTCAAAATTCTTGATACAATTGACATGTACTGAGCAGCAGTCATCCTCAATCATAGGTAGAAACTTGAAAATACTACCAGAGTGTATAAGAAAAGTCTAGTTCTTGACTTAACATTAGAACTACTCTTAACTCAGACAAATCAGTCAGAAAGCCAGCATTGCTCAATATTGCTCAAATACTTTGCAGCCACCTCACATTGTCTCTGGTATCCCAGATCCAACCCATCTACATTTTGGAGTCAAGTCAGAACTAATTTATTTCAGTATATTTGTGTTCAACAGTTTGTTCTGTTGAACTCCTCAGTCAGTCCCTCAGAGCTCATTCAACTGCTCTTCATACAGCTTGGAGGCATGCTTATCTTCCTTGTCTTTACTTTCTTACAAACCCAAGCAGCTTCAAAGTGTGCCTTTTAATGGTCATGTAATTCTTGAACTTATTGAAACAGAATTGACTCTTATATCCCTGTTTTCATACATTCCTCCATCCTATACYTACACTTCAGTTCAAGTGTCTCTGTAGTTCTGAGAAACCATCCTGAGCTCTCCAGCACCTTGCCTCAACTAGCTTCTTTAAAAATTTAACTTTGCTAGATCATTTATTTTTTCCTTTTCAGAACTTAGTTCCTATTCACTATTCTTAAGAGAAAAGGCCAGGTGCTCTCCCTCCCCTAGGACGGAACTGTTTGCACAGCCCTTACCATAAAAATCAAAGAAGCCAGTGTCAGGAAGTTCTAGCAACTCTGTTTAAAAGAAATGAGATAGAAGTAGGCTGCATTGTTGTAAGGAAAAAAACAGAATATTTTCCTTAACTATTAGAAGCCAAGTAAGCATGTGCCAAAATATAGGAGTGGAGAATTYCACTAGGAGCCCTGAGAAAATAAAAAGATAACAAGAAGCAGCTTTTTGAAGAAAGAATGAATATATTGATACAAACTCATGTACAAGTAAGCAATGCCTAACACAGTCCTTCTAGGCTTCCCCACAACTTGGTCCTCCACTGTCAGGAACACGCTGGTTAGTTATCACTGGCTTTGTTACCTGGGCAGCAGCTGCCATTCCCACTCTCCAGTCAAGTGTTTTCCCTGTCTCTCATAGACTCTGTGGAGGACATAGCAGGCAATAAAAATCTTGGGAAAGAACAAGTCTGTACTGAGCTTGAGTGGTCATCTCCACCAGCTGGCCAAAATGTACCTCTACAATCAACCTACAGGAGATAACCGAATTCAGAGGTTGCAGAAAAGATTCAGCCTAATGTTCCCTGGATTTCTCTCATCATGATGCCCCTGCAGCAGGTGGCTGAACAAGGGAGATCTCATAATTTCAGTTCCCTCTCAGTTGGCTTCTTGTTCCATAACACGTCAAAAGAGGCAGATGGCTGATTGCATGACACATTCTAGGATACAGGGTTGTCCTAGCTGTGGTTCAGGATCAGAATATGAATTGATGCTAATACCTAAGTTGTCAAATTCGTCTGAGTGGATGACTGAGATTTAGGGTGAGTGCTGATACGCTCTTGTAATGGAATTTGCCAGCTGGAATGTTCAAGCATTAACTGTCTCAGGAGCTAACTATCAGAAAAAGAAGGAGGGACAAGTCTTCAAAAAAGAGGATCTGACCTCCAAGACAAAAAGCAGCTGAGAAACCAAGGACATGAAGGCTCCAAGATTTGGTTAAGCAGATCTTATTAGAGATCTTGAAGAGAAAATGACAAAAGAAAAGGGAGGGGAGGTAAATTCAAAGCAGTGATCAGATTTAAGACATGAGCAAGGAGGCCATGAAAATGCCGATGGCATTACCGAGTATCCCCTTCATGATGCTGAAATGAAAGCAGCCCATGTTATGTCCTGTTTTCATTGCCTGTAGAGCTGACACCGTAATTAAGACAGAAAAGGGCTTCAAAAATATATAAGATATTTAAATTAGCTAAAAGAGGAAAGAGAAGCTTAAATGCA
This sequence comes from Rhea americana, assembly GCF_003343005.1. Taxonomy (NCBI): domain Eukaryota; kingdom Metazoa; phylum Chordata; class Aves; order Rheiformes; family Rheidae; genus Rhea; species Rhea americana. Next base: position 5,193,469 of record NW_028186446.1, read on the forward strand.
CTTCGCTGTCTCAAAGTAGTGATGACCCCTAAGAAACTAAACATTGAATTTATATTGAACACAGCAATTCATTTTTTGTTGGACGCAAAGCACAGGATCTAACTACCAGCAAGGAAAAGTACAGAATTAAAATCATACTTACAGCTTCACCTTTGTGTCCATCTCCTTTTGCTCCACGTGGTCCAGGTAGCCCAGGTAGTCCTTGGTTACCCTAAATAGAAAATAAATAGGCATTGTGGTAGTAATCATCAGTTATTACCATGATAAAATGTGTATTTACAAACATCTGAGGAAACTAAGATCTATTTGGAAGTGTACAATAACAGTTGTCAGCTGCTGCAATTTGTTTGCAAAGCTCAGAAATTTTTAAGCTTTTAAATGCAGTTTCAGTTGCTGAAATTAAGATTTCAGAAAAATAAGAGGTCTCACTAAGTAATGACTAATTTATAGATTTGTACTTGCAGAGAGAAATTTTCAGAACAGTGACAACTTCAGCCAATTAATAGTTATGATTTAAGGTTTTTTCTAACAGTTATTTACTTTCAAGCTATTCTAAGGTTTCTTTTTAATTACTTCATGATTTTTGAGGATAACTGTTGTGATATTTGAACAGCGAGTTTAACAATACTGACATGATACACCAGCCTTAAATTATCTTGAGTTATGTTGCTCATTTTGGTTCTWTCATACAGTAAAGCAAATAGCATTCTACATGGGAAAGAAAGAAAAGAAGGAAATATAACATATTATAAAAACATATAATTTCTCTTATTTTTAGGCTAAAATGCTCTGTATTAGGAAACCATCACTGCTTATGTTAACTCCTCCACTGACTCCTACTAAGAATTCTGCACATTTGAAAAATCTCATTATTTCCTTTCTCTACAAAAAGGAAAACAAATATCAATCTTCTCCTCTTCCCTCACTTCATTCCTGATTTTCCTGACATTTAATGAGCAAATTGGCAGAGTTTTCAATAGACTGTTCCTGGCAAAAACAAGAAAGYAAATTTCCTTTGTGACAGTATTACCAGTCAGAAATCATTACTGATGCTTGTAGGTCACATATCCACTCTGCTGTTAAGCRTGGTACGTGTACGGCCATACAGGGAGCAGTGCACGCCCGTCGCTCAGTCCCAAAGTGCCATGAAATGTAAATGGAGTGCTGTAGGGTCAGTTGTTAACGTACATACAGGTAACACATCTTGAAGAATGCATGCAGAGAGCATTCCTGTCTATTCCAGCAAAAATAAGTATCTAGAAGACAGAAGTTACAGCAGACTGGACAATGAGGGACTGCTGTCTCACGAGTGCATCGTGTCCGGAAGTTTCATCGATAGCATAACGCTTCAGGACACTGTGAACGGAGAAACAGCAGCTCCAGTCGGAGGGACTGATCTGCCCGAGTCCAGCATCCATGGCCGGAAAACAAACCAACAAATTCTGTAGTTAGATATCCAATAAAATTGGTGTCCAAAGACATTTGGATGTCTTTGAACCTCTCTAGCACAGACACATGCAATCAGATCTTCCTAACCAATTTAGCCCTGTCAAGAAAAAATAAAAAGAACTGCTTTGACTCTCCTCAAGGCATACAAAGCAGGTTAGCTCAGGAGGAATGTGAATGAAGAGAAACAATAAAAAGTCAATATTCTGGTTAAAATGAAACTCTGAAACCATTTTAAGAAGGAATTTGGGATAAGGATGTAGGCATGCTTTTTGCTTAAAGAAAACTATACATGGTAGTTCACTCGTAAGAGTATGAATCTCTCCTATTCTCCAGTCTAAAGCGTCTTCACTGAAAGGCTTTAAACACAACCTGATCACCAGATTCAGACTTGGAAGATGTTTCTTCAGGTTGCCTAAAGAATTTCCAAATCAGGGAATTCTAATCCAGTTCTGTGAAAAATTTAACCAAAAACTTTAACCACAGACACTTTTAGTCCATTAGTAGCTTTGTAATGGAAGGCCAATTTTACCTTTTCTTCACATTAAATAATTCTGAAATAATGGATAAAATGAGAAAGGCTTTTTTTAATGTTTAGTAGCATTTTTTTAACAATAAAGGAAATCATGAATCATGAATTCATCTCTATTTTTACCTCAAATTCCAGTGTATTAAAAAACTGCCAAACTATATGTTTTCGTTTAGTCTAAGCAGACCACTGTAAATACCAAATAAATGTTAACACATTCTCTTCTACAAGAATTGTCTGGTGTTGTCATTAGTAATGTAGTTATAAATCCACTCAGGATTACGTTCCAAATCTGTAATAAACCACAGCTCTCTAGTCCAGATTATTTAGCTTCAATTTGTTTACAGCTACATCCAAAGCACAGAAGAGATAGTCCAGGAATGCTTCTATGATCACCGCCACCTATGGTTTTGTAGAGTCTAGATAGCAGAACCACAGTGACTCACTGCAAGTCAATAAGGCAAGTACCATTGTTGTCACTGATGGTATGTTGAATTCATTCATCTATCCTGCCATCCTTCCCAGGGTAACTTTTTAAAAGTGATTTCATGAAGCAGTAATGTAGGGACAGTTTCTTTTCCACTCTTAATAAATAAGTAAATAAATAAAAGGTAGACAATAAACATAAATCTCATAGAATCATAGAATGGTAAGGTTGGACGGGACCTCTGGAGGTCATCTAGTCCAACCCTCAGCATAGCCTGTACGGGGATTGAACCCATGACGCTGGCATTAATGCTCCATGGTTACAGCACCATGCTCTAACCAATTGAGCTAAACCTGCCTCTGAATATCCATAGTTTTCACTTTCTCTTGACGTCCCCATGTGWAAATAAGAGGAAAAAGTTTCAAAGTGCTTGCAGATAGGATTTTACATATCCAACAAGAACTGCACACTCTCACTGTTGAGAAAAAACTTAAAATAACTTCTGCTGCTATTCTACTGCCTGTATACTAGCCAATTCTGTTGGGGAAAAAAAAAAAAAGTGATAAGCTTCCTCAAAACAATTCTTTCCCTTTGAGGAGTTTGGTCACTTTCCAAAGACTGCAGTCTCCATGATACAACCGAATCTTCATTTTTTYCTCTTGTCTTTCATTTGTGTGTGTTGATCTTGCCAGTTAACTACTAAATGCTTGCATAGTGAGCAGAAAAATCCTCCTAAAGACTACTCTATTCCATCCTCAGTGTTGAAGCTAATAATGCAAAAGATATAACCAAGCAAATTCTATTCTATAATCTAAATGTAAATAAATACTTTCAAAATACATATATTTTAAAGTCATCATGTTGGGTCTTACCTATGTTTTTGAATGTCCAGGGTTTGCAAGACTGAAACACAATAGTCAAATTTACTAGTATCTTTCAGTTCATACTCACTAAAGAGTATGTGTGTCAAACACCATATGAGATAATGAAAAGTACAGATAAATTTGAAGAGCTACCTTCCTAATGAAGAGTACCTCCTGAGCAAAGTTTCAGAAGTACACTGAACTAGTTATTTAATTCATTTTGTGTTTCTTATTTGAAAAGATCAGAAGTATATTTTTTAAATTGGCTCAACTTGCAACGATGGAAAAGTTGAAGAACTGGTCGGTTACTTTTCTGACAAAGTCATGTAAGTGGTTTCTACAGTCTAGCAAAAGGGTTGCATACATCTTGTGTTTGTGTTCCATCTTTTGTCTCGAAGAATTCCTACCATTGGTCCCATTATTGAATTTCCAGGAAGTCCATCATCGCCTGGTGGCCCCCTGGGTCCTGGCTCTCCCTATCCAAAAAGAAATCAACCAAAAAACATTTTGGTTATTTTGAGTTTTAACTAAAGTTTTACAGAAAAGAAACATTATTCAACTCTCTCTCGCAATGACATGACAATTTCTGAGCTAGCGACTATGTCATTGATACTTGCAGAAGTTTTTGCTACCTTAATTCTAGCCTCTCTTATACTTTTGCTTCTCCTCAAGAGTGTCAAAAGGACGAACAACTTGACAGTTTTAGTTTTCAACTCAAGGTTGAACATCACAATTCAGTTTCAGTGGCCAGATTCACCCATGGCTTCTGCCTGCTTTCATGRGCACAACTGAGCACAAGTTGGTGCAACGCTGGCACAACCTTGTTTCTGCCAGAGCACCTAGAGGACAGCAAAGATGATTCAGTGACAAGTGCTGGCCCAGACAGAYGGAGCCTAATAATGCACTGGCTCAGCACTTCAAAGCTGTAAACTCCATATACTAGTTTTTATGAAGGCTCAGGAAGAAACCTCATTTTTTTTTCAAATATTATCCGTTACAGCTGCYGGTGATCTTAGCTCTGCTAGCACCTTTCCTGGAAAACAATCAGGCTTAGATTTCATTTTTCCCTCATATTATCCCTTCACAAAGCAAAATTTGGCTTCTTCTGGTGTTTAATCTAAGGCAACAGATATTTTATTTTACATTAGGATCCTAAAAAAAAGCTTTCAGTTTTCAGTGGAACTTGATAAGATGAAAAGTCTGTATCTCAGGGAACATTCACTAGGGAATGAATATCAAATATTTTATCAAAAGCAGCTGTGACCATTAGAGAGAGGCATATGAGAAACAAACAGCTGTCTAATGTTACYGTCTTTATATTATTAATAGCTTAATGGTTGTCAAGGGAAATAAAACTGTGGTCTCCAAGCGTGGGTGTAGCTTAAAATAAATAAATTTCCGATGGATGCAACCATGGCTGTCTAGCAATTTGACATCTAGTAATCACCCACTGCTACACCAAATATTTAGAGATGAACTAGAAAGACCTCAGGCTCTGACAGCTCTCAGGTTTGAACAACACGCTGATTCACTATGTTAGAAATTTATAATGTCTGGCTTCACTACTGCAGATACTAGGACGTTCCAAAAACTGAGCCTCTCTGTAGCCTGTTACATTATTGAGTGATAGTTAAAAAACAGATATTCTTGCTTAAATGAAGAAATTATTCTGGAGGTAAAGAGACAAACAATTATATATTTTCTAAAAATCAACCTAGATTTCATAATTATCCACTCAACTTGTTCATCGGCCATTCACATAAAAGGCCTGATCTAAAAAAATCTCCTACAAACTCCAGTAGATTTTGTATCACAGCTAAAGTACTATGAAAATGAAATGAATTGTAATGAAGTGAATAAAACAGAAGTGAAAAAGGCAATACAACTTTTAGCTCTTATTTTTCAGCAAGAATTTTATCAGTGGACAATCTTGATTGACTTTCTTGCCTATCCAAAAAGTCATAGTATCCAGAAAAACAGCATCATATTAAGAAGGGAGACCAGTCTTCTAAAATCCACCTTCATACCTGCCAATCTTGTACATTATAATGGTTTTAAACCAATAATAGAGATATGAACAGAATGCCACACTCCTTTCCTTTCTTCCTTCTCTGTGATTTTGTTTTTACTGCATGTGTACCTCTAGTTTCCTCCATTCCCCTTTTCATTCCTCCATACAGAAACAAGTTCAAGCCATGTCCTACCTGTTTCCGATACCCTGTCACCAAGCAGATATATTCAGTACACTGAATATATCATACCTATACGTGTACRTGTGTGGGTATAGTATATCTTTAAGGAAGAAGAAAAATGGGGGTGAAATGACTTCTGAGTGATAGGATGTGAATTAGGGATTTCTATACCCTGAAAACTTATCACTAAAACTTAACAGTGTCAATTATGTTCAAATTACCTGCTATATTGTAAAATTAGCAACTATACTCTTTGTAAAATAAAAATGGTGTGGTGGTGAATTTTCAAGCTTCTAAAATTGTCAAAGTTAGTTTTATTGTTGCTGAATCTGCTTGTTTTACATGACAACTCCCACTCACTTCAGTTAGCTTTTCTCCATAAACGCAATGAGGAGGATATAGTTCTAGTTATCTGGTATACGAGATTTCATTTATAGTAGTATCTACGGGCCGATTGTTCACTTGCAAGGGATATACAGTCTTCACCAAAAAAATCCTGTAGTTCATCATATAACTCCCTGGAACTATGCCCAGAAACATTCCTGCAAGGCCTTACTTGAACAGTTATGAAAATTTTAGTCTTTATAAAAAAATAGGTAAGTGAATTTGAAAACAGAAGGCTTGAAAGTGATTACACAATAAAAATACAACGTATAAGGATATCTTTTTTTTTTTTTTTTTTTCCTCCCTCCCTTAATAAATGGTTTCAGGAGGTAATAACATACACTAAATCTAGCACTGTGTTCAATAGCCTCCAAACACTTGGTTTCTGGTATTTTCCAACCCTCCTTACCCCTAAAATTCATCTTTGTTTCAACCAAAAGAAAATTTAACTCCTTTGCTTTATATTCTTTTAACTTTGACAGAAATGTGTATTASAATTTTTTCTATCCCTGGTCTTCAGCAAGCACATATCAGATAATCACCTTTGGTCCAGCAGGCCCCTGAATAGATGATCCAGCAACACCAGGTGGCCCTCTCTCTCCAGGTTCACCCTGTTACAAAACAGTATCATTTAGGTTTAAACATACACTTACATTTCCAGCACAAGTAGTAAGTTTTGAAAAAAAAAAAAAAAAAAACACTTTAATAATATAGAATAGCTAAACTATTTCAGGGAAAAATGGACAATATTTTGGAGAAAAACATGTATCAATTTACTGCTCTTGTGGAAGATTTTCCAAGTTTCAAGTTTTAAATAACTATTAGTTGAACTGTATATTTCACTTTTTAACTTTATTTTTTTKTGTGTAGAGCTTACAAAGCCAACTGAATAATGTGAACGCTTATGTGATCTGAATTTCCTTATCATTCACCTTGATACTTACTACATACAAAAAGGYCTAATAGAAAGTTAGTATTTCAAAGTCAGGATTTGTGCAAAATGTCATGGTTAAAGACACTGGGACAACTTTAATTTAGCTTTTTGGTGCTCAAATGTAACAATAAAGTCTKCAATTATATGTTTGCCTATCCCTTTTCTCCTCAGGTGCATGTATCATTCAGAGCAAAAGATAGAAATATTTTGGCTTTTCTTTTTTTCTGTTTAAGTCTCCAAGCATCATACACTTGAGGAATTTGTAGGTTATAGAAATCCCATAGGTCCTATATCAAGTAAAAATGGAAGGACTGCCCTGAAAGAACAAGCTTACTTTTGGTCCTACTGGGCCTTGTACTCCTTTATAACCAATTAGTCCTTGGGATCCTTTTTCTCCTGGGTCACCCTGATCAAAATAAAGTTTTTGTTTAAATTACAACAAAGTTTCATTCACACCTGGCAGATACAAATAAACAAAAAAGACAACCACAAAAAAGCCCATAACTAGAAAGGTTTCATTTTCACTCCAACTGAAATCTCTCTCWGTTTTAGATTCATATGACCTAATGTCGTAAATTTTTAACGGATGAGACAGAAGAGCATCTGTCTCTCTATTAATACATCTTTCCAGACTTTTAATTTCATATTCAGGCATGTAAATAATTACTTAATTTCCCTTTGTTCTTCTTTCTCTCCCTATCTGCATACAGAGGTAATCTGCCTTCTAACTTTAAGAAGAATTCTATACTAAATTTTTAGAAAATCTCTATTATTCAATTAACTTTTGTCTCTATGTTTATATAGAGTCTGGTTTTGCTGCACTTGTTCAGGCTAAGGAATGTATTGCTCTCTCTCAAGCCCTTTTAAATCATCAGTTAAAATATAATTACTTCTTTAAGATAAAATGAATGAAAAGACCAAAAWATGAACTCTCATAAAATAGGTCTAAGTTAGTAGTATTTTCTAAGTGTGCATGTTAAGCCATACCTTTTGGCCTACATCTCCTTTGCCAGGGGGTCCTTCTGGGCCTCTTGGACCCTGATCTCCCTTTTCCCCCTAATAGAGATTAAATGGTTAATGAATTTTCATTTAATTATTTTTATTTAATCAGTTAATAAATGGACTTCTGAGAACCACAGCTTGCATCAATACTTCTCCCAAAAAGTCATTAAAAATATCGGTCAGATTTTTTTTCTGTAAAAAAGAAAATACTGAGAATGAAAAAGACACCACCAYTTTCCATCTTTTTAATCCCTCCTCCACCACTCCTCCTGCATTCGTATTCCTTGTTTCTACAAACATTTGTAGTAGCACCAATTGCACTTGCATTAATCTTYTGTAGGAAGAATTCCATGCATATACAGACATGGGAAAGAAAAATGTTTGCAAAGTTATCACAATGAATCCTATGTCGACCAGCTCTGACACAAATGATTTTTAAGAAGCATCAACTTTAYGCAACTCAGTAGCCAAAAACCAATCCAGGCTGCAAGATAYATCTTGATATATATCAAGATATATCTTGCCACAGATATAACTTCAAATAGTTCACAAATAACTGCAYAAATAATGCACAGATTATACTATATATAGGAAAATTATCTATCAAATATTTAGGAATAAGATCAACAAGATTCATATATCAGAATGTTTGTATGTAATTCAGAAATTGAAAAAGAGATTATAATTAATTTTAAAAATCTATTTCTGATTTGAGCTGTTGATGAACATGATATTACAGAACCTGCTTTTGTTAGGCATTAGTCTGAAGGCCATTTCTGTGAGCCAGCTTCCCACYTGCAAATAACTGCAATCATATCTCTGTGCTCACTATTCACTGCAGGCATCAAACACTGCAGGCACTTCCTTGAATATCTGAGATAGCTGTACGAACATTTTCACTCTTAATGAGTTACGACAAAAAGGCGGCAGCACCAAGATGATCTTCAGAATGACGGTAACATGTGAGAGGAAAAAAAAAAAGCATCCTCAAATATAAGAGGCAGCTCTAATTTTAACATAACATCTACACTTATTTGTATCACTTATGATATGCCRGGATCTTCATTTCTGAGCACTTTAGTAACAGGTGACTTCAATTTTATTATAAAACTTAAGTATCTACAGAAAYGGTAAATATTTATCCAAAATGGAAAACTTATCACCTCAGGCTGCARTTGTCAAGCTGGTGTTTGCACTGCATTTGTAGCAGAAATTGTRTGAGTAAAATGAAGCAAAATGTGAAGCTGGATTCTTAACATGAGATGAGAGCTAATCAGACATTTTCTGATTAAAGAGATATGAGTAGAAAAAGCTGTTTTGTGCACACTGAGACATGTTCAATTAATCAGTTCAAAGTGTCGGGYAGCTGCCACCCTCATTTAAGAGCTGCAACAAAATTTGGAGGGCATCTGCATTTTAGCATRTTCTCAAGAATCAGCCAAACAACCGATTTTTGTACACTAAGCAGCTCAGTCCTTTTGCAAAAACAGGTTTGAAAGCCTCCTTCTAATTTATTCTGCAGTGACTGTTTTGGGCACTCTGCTTTGCTTTCCTCTAAACTTATTACTATCATTTTCAAACCATTATTCTTTTTCCCCAGTGATGAAAGAGTTTCTCTTCAAATCTCAGAATTTCCTTTAGAAATGACCAGCATACGTTTTAGTTGCTTGCAACAATTTCWGTATCAGGCTGACAAACTTCAGCAGGAGCTCACAATCCAGCTAGTGTGATTTTCTTTCATCTACAGCTTTTACATGCTTGCAGTARATTATATCGCCTTACCTTTTTCCCTGCCTTGCCAGGGTCTCCCTGCACSCCTTTCTCTCCTGGGAGTCCTGATAGTCCTATATCTCCCTTAGAGAAGAATAGATAATTATATCTGCATAMCTCAGTAAATTCTTCTATTCTGTACAATGAATTAGAATATTAATGTCATACAATATTTTTGTTGTTATTCTCGGTAAGTTGAATATGCTATAAAGTCAGTAACTTTTTCTAATCATACAAGCTAAAATATATGTTTTAAATTTCTTTCTTGGTTTTGTATTAAATAAACATAAATTTATTTGGCAAGTAAAAACACATGATTAAATGCAGTTTGTTTTTCTATATGCAAGAACAATATGACAAAAATGTCATTTACTTGTAAAGTCAAACATCTGAGTTGCAAGGAACGATCAATCTAAATTGCCTGTTCAGCCTAAGTAGTTCCCTTACGCATTTGCATTATAGTCATTGGTTTATCTGACCACTCATCTTTCGTCGTATTCATTGCATGACTTGGATAACACTAGTAAAGTGTTTGTGCCATAAACGAGGTGTTGACTGCAGGACTACTACCTCACCTGCTGCATAAACTGGTCTAGGCATTACTTTTAAGAAAGGCCTTGCCACAATCTGTAGGAAATAGTCCTGCTAAGTACTTCTTACATGATCCTGGGGAAAAAAATCACTCAAAATGGCTGTGTCTTTATTTTATTTTTTTTTTTTTTTGAAATTCTACCTGAAATGCCAAAGACCTGGTATACAGCCTTTAAAAGTAAAGCTAAAGTCAGTTAAAGCTGTAACTCATTACCAGCTCTTCTAACTTCACTGTCAGACAGATTGGGTTTGTTCCAATCTGTACAAAGGAACAGAGATAGCAGCAGCCTTTCTACCAGGTCTTGGAGATACGTCATCAGCTTAGACAACACAGGGACAAACTGTTCCTGTTCTGGCTGCCATAATGATTTTAGGAGAGATGGTGAGAGCCCTAACACAGCAATATATGCTTAAAGGATACAATTGTGAAGTTAAAGCAATATCTGTCACGGAAGTACCTCTTTATTTTGATCATAGTCAATTTATACAATTCCCTCCCTTCTATTTAGTCTATCAGTAATCCTGGAAAGAACTAGAAGCAGTAGCAGTTAAAAAATAGGCTTACCTTGATTCCTCGTACTCCAATCCCTGGGAGTCCTGGTTCTCCTTTTTGTCCAGGTTCACCTGGTTGACCCTAATGAGAAAAAAATCTTTTGTTCAGTAAAGGAACATAGTTAAACTCATTCACTACTTGTACAATTTCACTAATTGCTTTAGAGACGGTTAGATTTTCAGCTGAGTAGTTTTCCACTGTAAAAATTCATTCTTTCAAAACCACAATAACTTGTAGGATTTCATCTACCTTATTTAAATTTGCGATGGGTAAAAGATCTGTGTGAATCATTCCAACTTTCTCATTTGTGTTTTAACTCTCTCTCTCTTAAATACATTTTATATTTTTCATTCAATACCATTATATTTAAGACTCTCTTGTCACTGAAAGAAAGGTGAGTCCAAATAAAGAAAATTAGAATTTCTGTTCTGAACTTAAATATAATATGTTTATATTACTAAACTCACTTGATATGAACGTGTCTGAAAGACATTTTGGTTGTAAATTTGTGTCCAGTCAGAACTTAAAATCCACATTCACAAAGCTTATAGGCTGTAATAAGCCCATAAGAAGCCATAAACAGAATTTGGGGAATACCTTGATAATACTGGAGCTTTCCCCTCAAAGATCAAAGCTGAATTGCTATTTCCAATGACCAGTTACATTTTTACCTCACCAAACATGCTCTTGAAGAGCCTGGCAAAGATACATTGTTTCTTGCTGCTTGCTACTGCTTGTTGCTTTTCACCATTTTTTAAAAAATCATGTCTGAACCATTACCTTTGGACCCGGCAGACCAAAACCTTTAGATCCTTTTGCCCCAGGGTTTCCTTGTGGACCCTGTATACCCTAAAAAACAAAATAAAGGAGTTAATGCAACATACGCTTCCACTCTTGAAATTCATCATCCATTTGGGGGCACCTGATTTATTCCTATGCAAATTATTGTGTAGACTAGACCCAATTTCTATTTGCTTGATTCTAATACCATTCAGATTAGTTGGGATCATTTATGTCAGCAAGCTTTGGCTAAAGACTGGTTTGATACTTATCAAAATGAAAATCGCTGTGAAACTTTTTAATATCTCCACACCAGAATTAGAGCTTTGACCAAATTAAAACCCCCCAAAATGTATGCAAATGTTTGTTATATCTTCAGAGTACAGGCCTTGTTTCTTTTTCTTTTGAAATTAGTAGCAAAACTATTTTCCTTTAGGAGAGCAGTAGGGCCATGCCTTCTTCACCCCTTAGGGCTGTAGAAACAGAGGAACAAGATCAGAATTAAGACTAGTTCTCATGCAYAGGAGATGCAGTCTGCAGTCTAGCTGATGCTATTTATCACATGTTGCTGCTATTGCCAATAAAGAAAGAAAACATTTAATTCTGAGATGTAATAACCAGAATTGACTTATATAAGACAAATTATCCTCATCTATCAGATGAGGGTGAGACTTCAAGGGAAATACTGTGCTCAGTCTYGGTTGGGTCACTTTATCAAAGAACTAGACAAAATGCAGGGTAGATTTCACACTAGAGCTAGGCAGTTTATGAGCTCCCTGCTACTTAAAAATGGAATAGACAAATGTCTGGATCAGCTCCTACCAGCCAGCTTCCTCGTATCTGCTGCTGAATGTCTGTCCTTGACTCAGACTTACCCGGCTTCCTGGATTGCCTATTCCTGGCGGTCCTGCTGGGCCCTGTGGTCCCACTTGGCCTTGTTCACCCTACGTTAAAAATATTGTAAGTATCCCAGAAAGCTAAATTGCAATAATCCATGTTAGCTAATTAACATGTTTAAATGAAACACAGAGTAATAGTTCTCAAGCTGTCTTATCCTGAAGTTTGCTGCTTCAATTTGATTTAAATGAATTTTGAATAACTAAAAGTCTACATGGGGTAGATGATACAATAAAAAAAATATACCTTTCTACACCTTATTTACAACTTTAGACTATYACAGCTCTAACACTATTAGTAAAAGGATTTGTGGTTTATCTTTAAATACCTAGATTTAAGGTAAAGATTTTCTCATACTGAARTATACACAATTTCTTGCTTAACACCCAGAAGAAAAACTTGTAAGTRTAAAATGTAAAGCATTTTTGAAAAATATTTGCCAAGCCCTCACAAAAAAAAGTTGACTTAGTCACAGACTATTGTGAATAAGGTTCATAAAGACAATGTAAAAGAGTTACATGAAAAATTGCTGGGAAGATGAKTTTAAATTATTCTGAGACATCAGATATATATTTATTATATAAATTTATGTCTAYGAGTATTGCAAATAYACAYATATATATACACACACACTCACTTTAACTGTTTTAAAAAATAATAAAAGTTATTATTAAAAAAAATAACTATTAGAACAAGAATAGCAGCAATACACAGCATTTTTAAGTCCCAGCCTAAGGAAATATAATGGATAAGTAAGACATCAATGTGAAGTATGTCTCTCAGAAAGAAGACTAAGCAACTRTGTTAGCAATCTTCACTCTAGAGGGCTAAACAACCAAATTAGCTCTAACCTCTGTCTACTATGTGCTACTTCTGGAACTAAGGAAAGGATTTAAGACCCTAAAGCAGGACTCAGACAAAATTCAGCCACCTGCACTCAAGACTGTGATATTGAAAACTTCTGCTAGACTACACTCCAGGCATGGCCTTAGTTTTTAGCCTACTTTTCAATGAAATAAAGCTTATAACATTGTATTTTCTGTCTATCTGTGTTTTTGTYACTTCTAAAAACTTCTGAAATTATCTGCCACTGTCAAGGAGAAGAGCTGGAAAGGTGAAGACCTCAAAGACTGTAGGTTCCTGTAAGTATGAAAATGGTTAGCTGCATATAGAAGAGAAGCTAAGCACACTGAAGGGTGAGGAGGGCTAAGTATTTTATGTGTATTTGTACAGGGAAAGGAAATTGGAGGTACTGTAGAGCACCTGGGGAGGGAATGGAGGTATTATGGCGGGGAGGTCATAAGGGTATTGAAAGGGTCACAGATCTATGAAGGTGTCATGGATGTATGACACCAGTTCCCAGGGAAACAAAATTGTATCAGTTCCACTTATCCCAGAATGCTTATTTACTGTAATGTTCCTGAGTACTTACAGACTTGATCCTGACTGATCTTTTCCTACACAGATCTGAGAGTAAGACAGCTCTTTCCTGTGCAGATAAAAGATATTCCTGTATCTAAGGCCTTGAGCAAGGCAGGTAGGTGCTCACTGATCATGCTTCTCGCAGGTGGACCAAATCAGACCAAACCACAGCATCTAGCTTGCTCTGAAGATCTTAGAGACTATTTGTTTGGAGARCAAGATGAGTAAGCTCAAATTGAACTCCCCTCATCTGAGAAGAATGCCCTGCTGACTAAGTTGTTGGCTACCTTGGAAGGGAGTGCTATCCTCTGCTCCTGCTGAAGTTGTACGCTGTGCAGTGAGGAACAGGAACTGTGGGACAGGAGGGCAAGAAAACAATAGGAAATAGGACTAGGACTACAGCATTAAACCCTGGGAAGGAAGATCTGGATCACTGCCTCTGCCCTATGGGACATTTGGGCATTTTTCACCAGCCATTGTCTGGGGATGTACAAGATACAGGTTGGAATCTTCCCAAGCAACAGGAATCAAAATTGCTGTGGACTATACTTTCAAGGAGTGGATGCCAAAAAACTAATAAATTACAGAAGCTAGATTACTCACTTGCCAGCCATCCATTAGGCTAGATGAAACAAGTAGGTTTTTTTCTTTTTAATAAAAATATGATATATTTAGAAGGAATACTTATGGGATAGATTTAGGAAGAAAAAGTCCATTTTTCCATCATTGTCCCAGCTTCATACAACATAGTCCTTGGTGTTCTCAGTTAATACTAGATATTTGGACAGATGAGTGCAGTCTGTGAAGCTACACAAAATGGTGTAGAGCAGTTTCTCATGATTCCAGCTAGAATATATTTAAATATTGTTGTAATACTGTGTGAATAATTCATCATTAGTTTTCCTATATACATGTTCAGAAAAGCGCTCTGTGCCTCACCTTATCACCTTTGATTGGTTGCCCTGGCAGTCCAGGTGGACCAGCAATACCTTCAGAGCCTTTTTCACCCTAGAAAGATGTGGCAGCTGTATAACTGTTTTAGGAGCTTATAAATGAAACCATCATAAACAAACTGGTCACCACAATGAGGAGGAAAAAAAGTATTCCTTTGCAAGCAAACAAGATAATCAATGGAATTATTATTATTAGGGAAAGCAATTCAGTTACAATTCATAACATACTACATCTGCATTTACTGAGTTTTTGAACTATTTTTTTTCAGAGGACTTTAAACAAAAGAAAGAAGAAAATAAAATAGTAAGAAGTAGGAAGGTACATTCTAAAAATGCAATAATGTGTTCAATATGAAAACAGATGGGGCATCTGAGAACCTTCTGGTGCAAGGGTGTGCTTAACATCTTTGCTTAGTAGTTCAAGGCTCTAGAGAATCTTGAAACCACTAAATAAGAGGATTATGTTTTGATAGGAAGCACAGTTGTGATTTACTCACAAATCTTTGCTTATCTGTATGCATTTTTTTAAAAAAAAGTATGTTCTCATATATTAATCAAGTGATTGCATTTAAGGATGGAGCAGTCCATAGAGACTCATACAGTCCATGCTTCAGCTTCCCMAAAATGGCAAGATAGAGTGAAAATATTTCTTGCATCCTTTCTTCCAATACAGAAGATAAATAGCTAAATAGTTTTTCAGAAGACAACTTACCTCATTAATGCTACAAAAATAACATCTCTCAGTAAATATAGAAATAGGAATTCCATTAATTTCTTACTGCTAGAGAGATTGTACAACTTGTTGGTAATTAGTTTGATAGAATTCTTCAACTGAGAGGGATATGCTCAACAGAGCATAATGATTCAGATGACCACAATCCATTAGCTGATATTTTTTACCAGTGAAATAATCAGGTCTCTTAACTAACTTAGATACAATTGCAAATTTGCCCCATAAAGTTAAAAAAAAGAAAAATAATTATTGTAAAACTACCTTCTGGCCTTGAATGCCCTCTCCTGGTAGTCCTTTCTCACCTGGCAGACCATCAGGGCCAGGTGGTCCCTGTAAGAAAATAAAAATATCTTCAGTCTCCATCAGCAATTACATTTCTTACTGCATTTTGCCTAACTTCCTAGCATAGCTCCTTGCATCCCTCATGACACTGAAAACTACAGTAAACAACACTTCTACAACAGCTGGTGGAGTCTAGACAATTAAAACAAAGTACAACAACCCTTAATTGGAGGATTCAGATTACAACAAGCTAACACTGCAACAGTGAGAATAACATAATTAATGCCAAAAGATTGTATCCTTAAAATCCAAATAAGACTTTGAATTAATTTAAATAAATACTTTTACTCTTGCAAATTTTATTGCCTAAAATTTCACATACCTAAAATCATTTAAGTAATTAATTTGAATATACTTTTATCTTAAAAAACAGCATAACTCACAATGTAAGAGAGTTGTAAAACAACATGTAACATTTCAGTATGGAAGAAATAGTGAAACAATTTTTTTCAATTGCAAAACATGTAAAATTAGAGAATGTCAATTTGGCTTCAATAAATATCCATGATGCCTTCTATTCTTCCAGAGAATTCAGCTATCTTTCATTATCTGAAGTTACAGAAGAGTTTTTAAGGATAATTTTGGTAAAATGTAAAGTTTCTACATTTTTTGGTGAGAAAAACTCTCTCCTCAGTCACAAGGTGACTTTAAAAAAATTTTTAGAATGAAATGTGGCTCCTTTAATTGCTTTTTTTTTTTTTTTTTTTTTAACCAGTCCACATGTGTGGCTCCTTAATTAATAATGTCTTTGTGATTTTTAATGAAATACACAGCAAAAATACACATTTTAAATTGTGTCTAGCCAGAAGAAATAGTGGCCAGTGAGGATAAACTCAATGATGAAAAAAAAAAGAAGACATCCTTTTGCTACAAATTAAGAACATTGTTTCCAAGAAAGCTATCAGAGGAGAGAAAAGTTTCTGAAAGCTACAAAAAAGCTTGTTAAAGGTATCTAATTTTAATTCAAAACATAAAGATAAAATTAAGAGCATAAATAAAAAGTATGTTGGTAAATTTGGGTTTTTGTTTCTGATGCTAATAAAATCACACAAAAAAGTTGAAGAATACCAAGGCCTTTAAATTTTCATCTTCTTAAAATTTGATTTTAGATAATTTTAAAGAGACTGTCCTTAACTCAAACAAGTACCGGTACACCTATTAATAAATATCTTGCTTTCATGGACCAAGTAAACTCCTACCTTCCCCTGCCCTCTCTGCCCCACCCCCCCCCAAAAAAAAGAATGTTTGGAAATGACTCTATTTCCCTACTCTGGTAAGCCACATGCAATTAGTATTGCAATATTGCGCTGGCACATCCAAACATATTTCTGCTGCTCCAGACTAGGTATTGAGTTGTTTATGGAATCAACAGCCAATACAGGTCCTGTCAATAAATTACGATCACTAAGACTTATTTTATTATTTCTCCTTCCAATACATATATCACTGACTTACCGGTAATCCTGGCTCACCAATTCCYGGGGGACCTGGGATTCCAGTTTCCCCTTTTAGGCCTTGAGCTCCCTTGTGAAAAAGAATATTAGAAATTTCAGTCCTAATTCAACACAATGCTTTTGAAAAATACAACATTTATATATAAAAATGAGTTAATCATGTCACCAGACAACTCTGAAATCAATCATGTAGGTAGCATCTCTTGATGTAAAACAAATAGAAATGATAATTTAGAAACATTCCAAACTTTAACACCTGGAGCGACAGGTTGCATTCCAGCCTTCAAGCCAACAGCAAAAGGGTGTTATCTCTTTGCACTGGGGCAGCTGCTTAGAGCACAGGCCCTAGGAGGTGACAAGGAGGAGGGAAGTCAGTCTAAATTTGGTTGCAGTACAAATCAACYATGAAGCACGGATGCTCAGTTATAAGGGATCCTCCCCTTAGCCTCAGTCTGGGTACTCAAAGTGTACTCAAGCCTGCTTCAGTAGGACATTTAACTGCGTGGGAACACCAGGCACTAGACAGTTTCTGTGTCTCCTACCTACAAGATGTTACAACCTTCAGCATTACTCCAGTGTACAGATGATATGTGCTTCAAGGATAAGAGTATAAAGCAGTTTTATCTCTCCTCACAGTAGTACAGAAACCGTATTGAGGAGTGAAATTCCTCCTTCATATACRTTTATTTTCCCTCTTGGAATGATCCTGTAGAGCCCCTTTCACTGCTTCTGAGCTATATGATCCCTGGCTATGTTCCAGGGCTTGCCTCCACTGCACAGAAAACATGCAAGTGTCCAATGAATGTAGAAATTAGTAAAAGTAGAAAAGTGGGATTATTTTAGACACTGGCATTTGACTCAAAAAAGCAGGGAAGATATTTGGCATAAATGAACTCTAAAAACTTAACAACCAGACTAATTTGGGCRAGATCTGGTTCTGCTTAATTTAGACCTCTTGTTTGAGTCTAAGCTGCAGGCTTCTAACAAAGCTCTCCTAAACTATGTAATCATGGTTCCTATACAGATGCCTTTGAAGACCCCCAAAGGAAGATTTCGCACGCCAACATAGGCAGCCATGATTTCTCCAAATCAGCAAGACTGCATTCCCCCTTACACTCTGTCCCTCAGTCAAGAAATAGTAAGGCAGATCTGTCACTTGATTGTATATCATAGTGCCTGAGATATATTGCTATGCTTTTAAGTACATTTACTCATTAGTGTAAGCATCTACTAGTACTTGAAACTTGTCTCCCATATTTCACTCTCATTTAAACGGCATTATCTCTGACTTCTACTGCTCCACTGGCTTCATAATCAAAACTTGGAGTTGCTGGAAAGGCAGCTCTATTTTCTCCATCCCATTCAAATACTCAAACCTGTCAATATTATCCATTTTACATTTGGATTATAAGAGTTTGAGTTTGATGAAACAGCAAGTAAGAATTTTCATCAAAAAAAAAGACTGCATAGAGTTAGAATTTTAACAGATATATTACTGAGAGTTACCTTAGGTCCTGGATATCCAACACCAGGGAATCCTGGRGGGCCATAGGGACCTATGGGACCCTGCTCACCCTAAAGAAAAAAACATGGTAAGAGACAACTAAGTAAAATGGAACATTAATCAAATTCCCCCAGAGTATCTGTCCACAGCCTCATTTAGGACCACAGAAATATGTATTTACAGTCAAAAAAAATCTGACTTAAGGTTAAATGTTTAGATTAGTAACAGGGTCAATACCCTTGCCACACAAGTGGTTGGGATAGACAATAACGTTATAAAGCTACATAGCTTTATAAGCATCAAAAAAGATCAAAATATRTTTGTTCCTTGCCAATCCTTCTAAATCCAATTACTTTATCTGGTAATTTGGCATGTGCTTTCTTGTCTTCCTCTCTTTTTAGAAATGATCAGCCTTCAGAAATTTAGTAATATTTATGGTTGAGACATTGACCTAAATATTTTTCCCGTAACAATGGAATGGTATGCATATCATGACAGTTCTTTATACAGCTATCTTTGTTTGCAGCTCCTAATTTTCTTGAACCTTTAGTGTGCTTCTAACAAAACCTTAAAGATCTGAATTGTATTGCCTGGAGAARCTGTCATAGACCCCTACTTTGAATACACACTTTGGTATGTTTGATGATACACTCTAAAACCACTGACTCAGCGTCATGAAGGTCTAATTTAACCCAAGTAATTTTCAGATTAAAACTTCATTTAGCTAATATGGTGATGATTTCCAACAAGTCACAACTTTAAGGTCATATGATTTCTGCAAATCAGAACAGATCCAATGAGCCATACTGGAATAATCACAAGTACATACTCTCCAACCATGCACTTCACACAGTGTATGACCACTGCAGTGAAGAATTTTGCTCTATTTATAAATTCCAGTTTAACTATTACAGTATTCTCCACTTGCATTTGCTCTCGGACTCTAAAAAGCACTAGAAAAGTGTCTTAAGCATGGTATCATTGTGCATACTTGTGTGCTTAAATACRTGCTAAATGTACATAGGAATATGAGCAGACGTATGTACTAGCAATTTCTTCAAAGCTTTAGGGTTAGCTGGAAACTGKATGCTTTAAGTACTATAACAAATGAAGAAAATATGCAATAACTCTGAAAAAATTCCATCTCTTCACCTTAACAATAATATGTTTCAAATGTATTTTTGTATTATTTCTAGAATGTTYTAACAACAAAGATCTGCAAATCAGAGACTACTTTGAATTCCTTACAAAAAGGACTTGGGAAATTCTTTTTTCAACTAAATCAAAAACTAGAAGAAAAAGATCTTCAAAACCAGCTAGTTTTTTGCAATGAATAAGTAAATGCACTAGCTTTAAGTCATAAATGAGAGCTTACAGAACATCTTTGGGAGCTTAGCTAACCCTTAGCTAAAGGGTTRGTGTAAACAACACGTTCTCCATGAGAACCTCTGGGGAAAAATAAGAAATAATGACAAAATGGTATTTAATTTATAATTCCAAGATGAAATTCTCATTCTACTAATGCCATAATTAAAAATGAGTTTCAACAATGASAGCAGTTTACCATCAACGTAAGAGAGAAAATCTGTATTTATTATTTAGTGGAGCTGTAAAATGAGGGGATAGGGAAAGAATAAAGAAGGCTCTCAGCACACAATAAAAGAGAGCTCTGAATTCCCCATTAGAAGTAGTTTGGTCTGTCTCCTTATATGCTACCTCTTGAGCTGAGCCAGGTCAGAGGCTGCAGCAAAGCTGTGTATATCACTATTCAGATTAGTCCTGTAAAAAATGTACCCATGAAATGTGATTATTAAAAAGTTTTTTTTATCAAAATGTATTTATTCTCTGGCAGGTATTTGTATTGGGGGGGCAAGAAATTTGACTTTTGCTTCAGAAAATTCAAGTGAGAAGTGGGCCATAGTACAGCTTTGAAGAGTATAGACACTTTATGCCAACATCTACATCCCTGGAATGTAGATTCAGTGCATGTAGCAGCAGTTGTTGACAAAATACAGGATGTTGCAATGAAGTTTACCATATTCCTAGATAGAAAATATTGTTTAGCTTYCAAAATAGTATTTATTTTCCTGAAGGTTTTGGACCAGAGTCCTGATTCAAATTGGTGTATGCCCAGATTATCTTAAAAGGATGCACTTTTTTTTTTACTGATATAAAGCAGATTAGAAACTGACTCTTTTTGTTCATAGATGTTGTTTTCCTCTTATGTTTATTATGAAACTAATCTAATAGACAAAAAAATTGCTCAAATGACAGATCTTCCAGACTTCCAGTTCCTCTGTGGGATTAACTTGGCACTGAACAAGTTGTCCTTTCAAAATCTGCTTATCAAAAACAAATTTTATTAAGTGTTTCCCATCAGCAGGAAATTTAGGGAAGGCCAAGAATAATACAACCAGAGCTAGYATCTATCTTCTCTTTAACTCTGTTGACAAACTCTCCATTGCAAGTACTGTTCTCCTTTAGGTGAATTACTTCAATTTAAGGACTTTCTGAGTTGCTTTCATTTAGATAAGATGTCAGGGATCTATGTAAAGAAATATTTGATATAATTTTTTGGAATATAATATACAATAACACCAATATTTTCAAAATGATTTTTCTGACTTAAATGTTTCCATTTCATTTCCAAAGGTAATAATTCAGACTACCAAATTTTGTTAATGTCAACATGTCACAGAACTCCAGGCATCAACGGAAGTTAAGCTTTGCCTCAGAGTCTAAGGCTTCCCTAACTCACCACCAACTTTTTCCATAGCTGCCAGTGTAACTAGTAGAGCTCACTGATACACCTTCTTGCAATTTCAAGGCCTGGAAACAGTCTGGTTAGCGTTGGACTTCAAGGCAGGGGTGCCTCAGTGAGAAAGCAATAGCCCCAGATTTTCAGAATGGCACTTTCAGCCTGATAGGTTGGAAAATTGACCCGTTACAGTTTATTGCAATCATGCAGCTTTCTTAGCCTGAGCAAAAGCCTACTGAAGTCATTTCATTTCAGCTCAGCAGGCTTTGGGTAAGGCACTATTATGCACCTTGGGTGAACTGGCTTCTGCATAAAAAAGAGGAAGTCCAAAAATGATACAGCAGTTGCCTTGACTCTCTCCTCCTGTATCCTTTGCCACTTAGAATCTCTCCAACTATTCATTTTAATACTCCGTAAGATTTGTTTAAAACATGCTAGCATGATTATCCTTCCTCCCACCCCATTCACACACTGGCAGGATAATCTGGCTTTGATAACTGAAAGAGTTGGATCTTCTGGACTCCAGCCTGAGAAGCTATGGGCTCTGCCAGGAAGCACAAGCACAGGAGGGGCCTTCTCCCCTACTACTGCTAGAAATGACACACACGCAGAACCCAACTGCAGCACAGCTGCTGCTGGACACAGTCTGCTGCTGCTCCCACGAGCACAGCAGCAGGTTCATGCTTTGCCATAACGCTTCCCTCCTACACCCACTCCCCACCCGTATCGCACTCATTCACTCACACAGACACATGGTGGCAACAGTGGCGAGGCTGTGCACTAAATATTAGCTGCTCAAATTCCCATTTCTCATCTCTTTTATGGAAAAGGCAGCATGAGATGTCTCCTGGACTGTGATGTATTATTTCTCCCCACAGAATGAATGAAAAAGACCTGCAAACTTGAAGAAGTACCTAGCAGTAACATTTATAAGTAGGCTACCCTAGATACAGCAAAAGCCACTGATCACATTGGCTGCAACTGTTGAAACTAAACCTATGAAATCGTGTTGCAACCTATTCCTTTTTAAAAACGAGAATTTGAATGATACAAGCTCATCTCTCAGCTGAAAAAATAAACCAAACTTTTGTTGTGTTTGCAGTGTCTTCCAAATCGCATGTTCTTTCTTCAAAATGGACATTCTGTTTTGCATCTATTTCCAACAACTTTGAACAGAACTTTCCAAAGACAATAATTCTGTGGAATGCTTCCTATTCCAAATCATTTGTTCTTGCTCAAGTTCATCCATATGCTAGAGGTATGCTAATTCATGTGCTGCCTTAAATGCAGATGGGAGTCCAACTAACCATTTTTTCCCCCCAAAGCTCTTTTTTAACCATGATAAAAACATTAGTGATTTTTTTTCTCCAGCAACTAGTGTACCTTTAAGCAGCAGCTATTATCAGTATGTATGGATGTAGGTATTATTATTTCTTATCAAAAAAAGATTGTAGAGTAGTAGGAAAATTCTGTTCTGTTGAATGTCTACATCCTTGCTGAAGTGAAGATATTTGAAGATTAAAGGGAGAAAAAACCCCACACTACCAGACAACATGCAAAATTTGGAAACTGAAACTATTTGACTTGTTTTAAAGACTGTGTATTTCAAGCTTCATATGTCTATTAGTGAGCATTGCTTTTATCTTTAACAATCAAGGTGCTACAAGTAATGTGAAATTTATTAAAAACAAAGTTCTGGCAATAATATCATTATCTCCACAGCTAGAAAGAAAATCTGATTTTCAAAGTAGCTTCTTTAAAATTATGTTCTTTGTCTCACACTGCATGCAAATTCTTTTCTCTCTAACACTTTTATTTTTCAGTTAAAGTAATGGGAAGAAAAATGCCATTTCAGCTGAGCTTAATATTTTTACATATTAAAACTGTACTGTTTTAAGCCTGGAATATACATAATAATCTTCCTTCCCTCCACTCCCTTCAAAATAGCTTCTGTTATGATGAGTACCAATTAGTGTCAATATAAATAATACTTTTAAGAAAGTTCATACATAATGTAAGGAACAGAAAGGCTAGGGTATTTCACCGGAAGCTATAATAATTACTAATGTCACAAATATAATATTTTTCTTTTTAAGGTAAAAATTAGCAGCAATAGTTGTACAGACATTTTGACAGATATTATTGATATTTTGTATTTTTAAGCTAGCTGTAGTGCATAGGAACTAAATTTCCTTATAAGGAAATTGGATTTTTCAATCTCCTAGGAAAAATGCAACTTGCCAGATAAATAAGGAAAGAATTAATAAGTCATCAGAGAAGTAGCAGCATCCCTTAGCAGTTCCTTTTGGGACACATTTTTAGGAAAATATGCAAGGATGAATTTTTCATAAGAAGATTATGCCAAGATGGTTTAAGGGAATAACTGCTTTGAATACTTATATTCAAACTTAACTATTTCCTTAAAAATTTGATTATATAGCTGTTCATACAACTTTAAATTTTAATTCAAAATCTTACTATGCATAAGCAATTTTCCAGAGAGGCCCTAACTAAAGCAGTGGCTTTTAAGAATGTGTTGTTTTCAGTCTTTCTATGAATATACTGTGGTTTCTAGAATTCTTTAGAATTCTTTAGGTTCTTTATTTTGAGTAGCTGGTCTAAGAGTTTGAAGAAACAAATCTAATGTCATTTCTGAAATAATAATTATAAGTACTTCCTATTCACAACTTCCTTTATGACTGGTTACCTCAGTCATGCAGATCATGTGCAGTTCCTGATTTTATGCCTCAACTTTATAATCTAGATCCATATTTTTCTGCTTGTATATTATCTACATAT
The DNA here is from genome assembly GCF_003343005.1 of Rhea americana. Lineage (NCBI taxonomy): Eukaryota > Metazoa > Chordata > Aves > Rheiformes > Rheidae > Rhea > Rhea americana. The sequence continues at coordinate 5,217,802 of NW_028186446.1, forward strand.
GAGTATTCCATCTCTCATTAAGAGACTTTGAAATTACCTTGAATATAAAAATTCTTACTGAACCTTACTTGTGCTGTTCTATAGAACAAGCTTTTTAAAAAAATTAAATTGTAATCAAGCAAGCATTTGTGAATAAAAGTTTTGTGAATAGACTTATGCATGTTCCAAATTCAAACACTAGCTGAAAGTAGATATACGTGTTTTAAATTGTTGACCCTAATTAGGTACTGTAGCTTCATAAAACTAAGCAGAAAAAATTAGGTCAAAAATGTAAAAAATAAACGGCATTGCGTACATGTTCATTCCTGAAAATCCTCTGTTTTCCAGAAAAGTCATGATATTCTTATTTCCTTTTCAGAGAGAAACCCAAAATGTATGAAGATTTTTTGTGTTAGAATGTTTGCTTCTTTTTCCCCAGAGCTGTTTTTTATTACTATTGAATGTAAAGTTGTCTTTCATAAGAATATAAATCATATAGTATGTGTCATTAAACAAGCCTCATTCCCCCCAAATGATGACCTAGTTATGGCCATCAGTCATTTTTAAAAGAAAAGCTTAATGTTTCTATGTACAGAATGTACTTACCCTGCTTCTGCTGTACCTTATCTCTATCTGCTTTCTCAAATATAAGATACTACTCAGAAAACTTTTCCTGTTAACTGTCAAACCTCAAAGGTGAAACCCAATTCAAATCAAAATCTTGCTAGGAGGTTGTTAAATTTACAAAAATAAAAATTTAGCCAAAGTCAGCATTGTCCTCTATCTTTCACTAGATTTAAAAGACAAGAAAAAAAAGTGCCATACCAGCTGTGCTTTGTTTTTCCTTAGAAGTTTACTGAGGCCCATTCACTTTAAAGCATTCTTCAGCTTTATCAACCACAACATGTTATGTGCATTGTAAAGTGAAACAAAAACTTAAATCAAAGCGTACCACATACTTAATTCAGCCATAAAACATTTAAGGAAAGTTACAAAAACTCCATGGGAAAAGCTTCTGCATTCTTTTGAAGTTATCACATACAATTAATTAATTAAATTTGCAGAACATTAATTTATAGCTCTGGTTCTAAAAGAGAGACACTTGCCTCTTCCCAAACTGCAGCTTGTAGGAGGAAGAGACTCATATTTTCTGTTTCTTGTCTCATTAAGAAAGCTTAGGTGGCCTCCTATATGATTGTTGTTGCTAATACAAACAGCAGTCTCCAAAAAACAAACGACAGTATCTCACTAAAAGAGTAAGTAAAAGACTTAAGTACAGAAAGCTAGCAAAAAGAAAAGCCATAGAATCATAGAATCAGTAAGGTTGGAAGGGACCTCTGGAGATCATCTAGTCCAACCTCCCATAGAAAATGGTAGACAGGGTTGCATGCAGGCGGGCCTTGAAGATCTCCAGAGAAGGAGACTCCACCACCTCTCTGGGCAACCTGGTCCAGGGCTCCGTCACTCTCACAGGGAAGAAATTCCCCCTCACRTTCAGGCAGAACTTCCTGTGCTTCAATTTCTGCCCATTGCCTCTTGTCCTGTCATACGGGGCAACTGAAAAGAGTTTGTCCCTGTCCCCTTGACACCCTCCCTTCAGGTACTTGTACACATTGATAAGATCCCCCCTCGGTCTTCTCTTCCCCAGGCTGAAGAGGCCCAGCTCTCACAGCCGTTCCTCATAGGGCAGGTGCTCCAGCCCTCTGATCATCCTCGTAGCCCTACGCTGGACTCTTTCCAGTAGCTCCATGTCTCTTTTGTACTGGGGAGCCCAGAACTGGACACAGCACTCAAGATGAGGCCTCCCCAGGGCTGAGTAGAGGGGCAGGATCACCTCCCTCGACCTGCTGGCAACACTCTTCCTAATGCAGCTCAGGAGACCATTGGCCTTCTTGGCCACGAGGGCACATTGACCGTGAGCCAGCAATCTGTCATCCACCAGCACTCCCAGGTCCTTCTCTGCAGAGCTGCTCTCCAGAAGGTCAGCCCCCAGCCTGTACTGGTGCCGGGGGTTATCTTTCCCTAGGTGCAGGACCCTGCACTTGCCCTTGTTGAACCTCATGAGGTTCCTCTCTGCCCAGTGTCCAGCCTGTCCAGGTCTCTCTGAATGGCAGCACAGCCCTCGGGTGTGTCAGCCACTCCTCCCAGCTTGGTATCATCAGCAAACTTGCTGAGGAGGCACTCTGTCCCCTCACCCAGGTCACTGATGAACAAGTTGAACAGGATGGGAGCCAGTCCTGAGCCCTGGGGGACACCACAAGCCACAGGCCTCCAASTAGGCTCCGCGCCACTGATGACAACCCTCTGAGCTCTGCCTTTCAGCCAGTTCTCAATCCACCTCACTGTCCACTCATCTAACCCACACTTTCTGAGCTTATCTAGGAGGATGTTACGGGAGACAGTGTCAAAAGCCTTGCTGAATAACAGCTAAACTAAAGGTATGAAAAGTTCTGTGGATTTCTTGAATGATGTTACTCTGCTTCAGACAAGGCAAATCAAAGTAATCAAGTAAAAATTGCTTTGCTTTTTAACAATAAATGATTTTTAGCTCCACATCTTGTTAATGTAAACCTTTGACTTGCTATAACAGTATTAGGGATAATTAATATATTTTTAAGTATGTTCCTGCTTCTAATCATTATTTAGTAGCAGAAATCTAGCCTAATACTTAATAAAATGAAATAATATTTAAACATTTTTCAGACATACTTTACAGGAAAGTGAGAAGTACTTAAAGGCAGTACTTAACTACCCAGTTACAGCATTTCTCAAACATGGATGCCCAAGACAGTCCTGGCAGATCATACGATGACAGATGTATTGGGAGTTCTTAATCTATGATGGAGGACTGGTTACCAACTAGCCTGCTGCTTCTAAGCATGTTTTGGAAGGCAAAGCTCCACTTCACAGCGCTCTCTCCAGATGCTGCGCAATGCCACAGCCACTCTCCTGCTTGGTGGCCACCAGAATCAGATGCATATGGACAGCATATAAAAGATATTACCATGCAGCTGGGTCTGCCACCTGGCATTGCAAAGCAATAGAGAGGATATGATGCTGCGTTACAGAGGTGTGAGATTAACTGAATTGGTGAGACATACAAGTGAATGTAGACTTGATGAGAGACCAAAAAGTTCTGTAGCAGTCCGGAGGTCTGGAGTTCATATTTTGAGGAACTGAATATCTTCTTTCAAACTTCAAAATGGCCCACTAATAATGAATAAAAATGTTCAGTGGTGGTGTTCTGTTTTATGTCATATAGATACTAATGCAATGAAACTGCCTTTAGTGCTGCTAAACCGGGGTGAAGTCAGTGGTTCAGCAAAATAAGCAGTAAGTATTAGCATGGAAAGGCCACAGTATATGAAACTGCACAAAGAATAGACTTATTTATTTTATCCAAGACAGTTATAAATAATTGCTACTTTTCAGATACATTGTATGACATGTCATGAAACTATTTTTAAAGGAGCACTTGAATAATCTTTTCTGTAAGGACAAAAGATATGGGAAAGATTGCTACATGTCTGAACCAAAAAAGGCCTTGACCTTTACTAGCTGAATGGGTGCTTATTAAACTGTAAACAACTACTGATTATCTGTGCTGATCATTAAAAAAAATCTCACTCATTTCAAATATACTCAGCATTGTAGAAATGCAAAGCTTAGCTTTGGCACTAGGTATGGACAAGAGATAACCTGTAAACATATGTCTATTTCTTCTATATTCTTTAGTTCTAAGTATAATTACCCAAGTGTATTAGCTACACTTGTTTGATAATATTTTTATTATGACAGATGCCTGAGCCTGGAAAAATCTTGACTGTCTTCTAGGCTACAAGCAGCAGAGCTAGAAGATGGGAAAGAAGAAACACATTTTTTTCTTTCATACTGTACCCAGGTAAAATGAAGTATGTATACAGAGACATGCATATATTTTACAAACATGTAAGTGTGTGAAGAGACTGACAGGAGGACACAAAACATTCAACAAATATGATTTAGTATATAATACAATTATCTTGCAGAACTATCTTGGATTTGTCAGTGTGAAATAACATGTTAAAAAAAATGTCATTTGCTGTACTGAAATTAGAGAGGCATGACTTTTCTACTACATTCATGAATAGCTTCTTTTCAGACCTATCATCCTCTTTTTTTTTTTCCACCACTTCTGAAATAATCTGTAATAGCTTTCCTAATCAAGCATTTTGTTGAAAAGATGAACAAACAAGAAATACGAAAAAGCTCTTGTCAGGAAGAGGAAAATCATGATGGATGCCAGAATTTCAAAATTTCTACCATAAATATTTCCTACATATGAAGTTATCTCTGTGAATCTTCAGATGAACTTGTTGCCTAAGAAACAAAACATGAATGTTTACATACTGCATCTTTGACAAATTGTTTTATATGATTTTCGTTGCCTTGTATAACTTAGATACAGCACTGAGGCTATCAAAAAAACTGAGGTAAACTGACTTTATCATTAGACCCTACATTTTCAAACTGATACATGGAAGATTTTTCTGTACAAAACAATGACGTTAACAGGCATCCCACAGGCAAGACAGCTGCATTCACATTCAGCTATTTGCCAAAAGTTGGCAAGTTAGAAGACTGCTTGAATTAATCGGATACTTTATCCGATTGATTTTGCCTGACAAGCTGTAGCCATTATCTCTAAATGATCTATTTTAAATATAACTGATGAATTAACCTTCACCAAATCTTATACCTCTACCCATTTTAAAGTCATTCCTCGTTTTTGTAGTATACAAGAAATGCAAAAATGACTTAAAAAACTCATTCTCAAGATTCTAAATTAATTTGCAACGTTTAAACCCAAGGCATTTTAGTCAAAAATATTTTAGCAACAGACTTCCTAAATGCCAGCAGAAGCAACAAGGCATATTCAGATCATTTTAAATTCCGAACGAAGTTGCCATGGCTTGATACAGATCCCTTACTTTACTTTGTCCCCCCAAAATGCTCTCCAGAGCTCTAATGGCCAGGCTGAGAGACTTAGATGCAGTATAGACTGTGTGCTACCGACAATACAATGCCTTCATGACATTAGGAGACTGCTGTACATCAAGCATTTGAAGTATGCTATTGCCACGCAAAGGAGACTGCTAACAAAAAGCTACTGAGGAAAAAGGACAGTACATTATTCAGATCCTTGAAGATTACACCCAAATTTTCTCCATGACCTCTCCCTATATAACTTCTACATGTATAAAGTACCTACACATATATAATTACATCTTACCTTTCTTCCTTGAATGCCTTTTGGGCCTGGGTCGCCTGGAGGTCCACTGACTCCCTACACAAAATTCAAAGCATAGAATGAATTTCCTTTGAGGAAGTATGTAAAGTTTCTTTTAAATGAGGCTTGCACAGGATTCAGTAAAATGTAGCACAATGCTATGCTCTTAAGGACAAGAATTTTCTGTAGCGTATYCAGAAAAGCACCCAATGCATAGTCCTTTACTGTTAATAGTTAATAATCCATGTTGGCAAAAAGAATATCTTTTTACTCCATGTAAATTGCAACAGTTTTATCCGAAGCCTTCTGTTCCCCTTTTCTCCTACTCCTGACGCCGCCATACTTTCATATTATCCCTTCTGCAAAGAATTCCCTGCCCAAGTAAATTAACTGAGCAATCATGTCCAGACTATTCAGCTCCTTTCAAAAAATRAATCACTTCTCTTAAATCTTGTTCTCTGCTCATGAGCTGAGATTAATTTTAATTCCCTGACAAATTCTTCATTGTTTAGAGTTCTCAGAGCAATTGTTACTATGACCACTGTGTCCCGTCACACAAGGAAGCTGTCAATGGCTCTTTGGGAGAGCCGGAGTAGGTAAGGTACTCTGTCTGGAGCAGCGGCATATGAGGATGCCCCTTCATTAATTTGTAGCTGATAAAACAGCAAGAAGGAAGTAGGTCTGGTAATTATGAAGACAAACAAGATCACAGGGAAAACAGATTACATAAACATCCAGGGTTCTCTATCTCTCACTGAAACCCTCAAGCGGAGCACCACCTTGGGAATTCATGAATACCCACCAGCATTTGCCCAGCTGGGTTATACTGTTTAATATTATTGAAACTAGCATTAACAGAGCTGATAACAAAAAAGAAAGAGGAAGCCTCATGAAGTGTTTTTAGATGACAGGAAGAAAAAAGTCATGCGCAGTAAAAAGAATTAGATCATGAAATTATATTTTATTGTAGTAAAAAAATGGGACATGTATGAAAAAATTTATGCTTCTAAAAAGACAAAGAAACTAGCACAAATCTACATTTATTAGTTTCACTGATGACATTAAAATGTGCTCACAGTGTGTTCTTCACCTCCTTTGATAAATCTGATCATTTGATTGATAATATGATAATATGATAATATGATATGCAATATGATTGCAATATGATAAACTATAGGAAAACCTATAACAAATGGCTATGCAAAGAGAAACAAAAATGATCCATTTCAGCTATAATCATTAATAGCTATAGTAAGTCCTCCAGAATTTAGGCCTAAAAATAAATGTAAGAATTTTGGAATATCTGAGATTTTGTATCTTCCATGATGTACAAGTCAGAAAAAAATATTTATTATTCTTGCTTTTCCTAAACAACAACTCCATTTTTTGCACAAAGCATGTAAAAATGCAACCATGCATGTCAGCAACCAGTTTGTGCATGCAAATGCATAACTATGCATCTAAGTAATATTTATATAAATAAACCAAATATCAGGATGGAAGACAGTGAACAAATCTAAAATAGTCTCCCAAACTATACTTACGTTCAAATCTTAACTTTTCAAACTTGGGAATAACTAATTATGCCATAAAAGTATTGTGGTGCCCCAAGCGGTGTAATGTGCAAAAACAGTCAGCCTTAAGCCCATTAGACAAGGAATGCATTGGCTACTATTTACTACAAGGAATCTTGAATCATAGAATCATAGAATGGTAAGGTTGGAAGGGACCTCTGGAGGTCATCCCCCGTACGGGGATTGAACCCACGATCTTGGCATTAACACCACCATGCACTAACCAACTGAGCTAAAAGTTTTGTTTGTTTCATGAGGAGCAAATTCTATTCCAATCTGCTAATATCTCAGGGTCATATAAAGAAATAAAATATTTTTTAAACCTCTTAGTATTTGAAAAGTATTTCCAAAAGAGGCTTTGAAAAATTGCATTCTTCTTCAAGCTAYTCTTCTTTTTTTTCCCCCCTCAAAATCATGATGAGATGGACAAATGCTCCAACAGTAAAAAGGAAATGTGCCTCAGGCAGGATGGTATAGAATATGCTAATATAAGTATGTAAATTAAGATAAATCACTGTGAAGTTCATTGCATGCTATGTTCTTCTTAGTCACTGAGGGGGTTGCAGTTCCCATGGTAATTATTTAGTTCTCATAGATCAGAACTACAGTAAATCCTTGTAATCTTTGGATTAGTCCTCTGTTAGGGTGGAACATTCATCTGTTTCCATTCTCTAGCAGTTAGCATATTTTGTGTAATAAGTCTTTTAAGCCTAARCTGAATGTAGACCATTGTACTGTATGACAATATGTAATATTAAGCTTGAAAATGGGATATTATAGAAGTAACTCTAATGATGCTGTATATGAAAAGAAGGAGGTTATTTACTTAAATTTGATTTTGCCTTAATACAGCCAAGTTACATAATCGTACAGGAATTTAGAGATGGCTTGATTTGCAGCAGCTGCTGGTATTTTACAAAGTGTGCAAAACTGAACATATACTGCATGTTGAGTTGAACTGATGTAGAGAAGTGCTGGTGACCTGATTTGTCTCATTAATTCTTTTGAAGATTGGTCAAAAATCTCCTAGACTCTAGGTTTTTTATTTTCCTAATAAATAGGAATAACTAAGTGACATCTTTTTGGGCAGGGACCATGTCTTTACTAGTTGCTTACTAGGCAGAAACAGAATTACTGAGGCACAAAATAATTAATAACTATTATATCTGAATGTATATGTACATACATGTAATACATATACACATATAACTAATTAATACAACTATGTAGCATTATTGCATCTCCACTGCTAAGTGAAAATAAAGCTGAAGAACATAATTTAAAACTAAATGTTCACATCTTAGTACCATAGAACAAATTCCCATTAATTTATTATGTCCTCCATTATGCTTTCATTCATCTAGTCCAGAAATACATTCAGTAGAGAAATGAAGAGGCAAGTGCTGTCTGTCTTCATTCCGCATGACCTACGGATTTACTAAGAGACTGTTATAAGTTCTTGAGATCTCTGCTATGTAAAGCAGCTCTTTTTAGGTCATCAATTTTCAGGGAAATTATGGACAAAATACACAAAGACAGCAGTAACCCTTTTCAGCAACTGTGTAATAGAGAAGAGCAAGATATGGACTCCTATGTAGCTTATCGAAAATAAATGATAACTGATCAGACACCGGTAACAGGTTTTGCTTCTAATAGGACTGGAACTTTTTCTGACTCATTTCCCAGGCTTTTAAATAATCATGTCAGATTTTCATCTGTGCAATAAATTTCAGCCTCTCTAGCTACTTATACTTCAGGAGGAGTGTGTCCAACTTCAGAGATTTGGTGGTAACCCATGTAATATAAGAGGGATGTAGGAAGTAGGAGTATGATTCAGCACGATTTTACTGTAAGGGTAAGTTGAGAGCTCTRCAGCTGGAGACCCTCAGTGGGCCACAGATCTCTGAATAGCTGTAAACAGCAGCAGCCAAGAATTTTTCTTTAAAAGCTATTTTTTAAAAATAAATATTTGCCAGACTCTGCTGCCCTTACCAAACAGGCTGCTCTGAACAGAGTTAACAAGTTGTCTGTAGAATAAACGTATAGAAGACAGCGTGCCTTTCTTTTTATTTGATAGCTTTCAGTTTCCTTACCTGAGGTCCCCGAGGTCCCCTAGGCCCAAAAGGACCTTCCAAACCCTAAGGAAAAATAGACACAATTATATAAATAGATTATATAGAAAAACAGATTAATATGAAATTGAAAATACATAGTAATTTTCAGCAAATAGAGTAGTTTCCCTGCCTTTTCTTATTCTTTTTCTCAATTAACGATAGCTCCAAGCATACAGGCATCTGCAGAATYCTGCATTTTTCAAAGCGTGCCACATTTTTAAGCTCTAATAGCCTTGAGGAATTTAACAGTGACACCTACACAGTAACACTCCACTGTCTTCCCATCCAGACTCAGAAATTGTAACAATTCTCTACACTCAGGCAGAAAGCTAACCTCCAGAGAAAGTATGTAACTCCACTGAGTTCTAGCCCATTTATAAAGTTACGCAAGTAATGCATGGCACCAATAATAGTATTTTGACGTGGTGATAGCTACTTTTGGTAGAATACACACACAATTGGTATTAGTTTTGCTTTCAAAGGTGAACACAAACTTCCTGAATTTCAAGCTTTATTAGCTTTTACAGAATCCCAGATTAACAGCATCAAAACCTCTGCTGAAGTCAGTGTGATGAGTGAAACCAGAAAGCAAAGGGATGTTTCTGATGTTTTTCTAATGGCTCAGTTTTCTTTCACACACACACACACCCCAAAAAAAAAACAACCTTGTTCTATCTTCTTCTGCATTTGTAAGTGTGAAGCTGGGAATTCTGATTGTGACTGTACTTCTCATTTGTTCACTAAGTTCTTGAAGTCCACAATACATTATAATTGCTGAACATCTACAGATGTCAATTTTTTTTTCATCATCTTCAACAGAAATGAAACAAGCAAATTTCCAGCAGCCCTGACATACGTTTTCTACATCCAGATTTCTTGGCTGCCTTGATTATGTTCTTTGCCAGCTCCTGAACAGCTTCCTTTTATCTTAACTGATATTTCACATAACTTTGTGCTATTTCTCAGATACTGCCTGGATAAAGAAGTTATAATCTTTTTTTATTTCTATGACATATGCAACTCTTTCTTATTCTTTATTAATATTTCAGTCTTTTTTGCAATTCACTTGCTCTCACTTTGAAGCCCAGCATCATGTATACTCAACAAGATATACATGGTCTTCAGATTTTTATTATAACTTTTTTTTCATTGTAATAAATATTGCTGATTTAAATATTTCCTAATTCCTATCAGAAATTCATCATCAAATAACAGTGTTCCAGGAAATACAAACCTTTCAGGTTTATCTTTGATGAAATCAAGCTTAATAAGGATGATAACACTGAATAAACATGCTTTGATATAATGATTAACTGCAATCGAGCTGTTAGTACAACAAAAATCAATCATAAATCAATAGTCTGTAGTATTTGTACAAGCTTGCTTACATGAACTCAAGATACATGATCACCCCATTCAGGAGTACATTGTCCTTCCCAAGGGCATGATTCAGAGTAAAATCCAGTTGTGGTTTCATCTTAAATAAACCTTTCAATACCTAAACTGTAGATATTATATCTGAACTAGTCATATGTGACTGCCTTTATCCTGAAAGAAAAGAAAAAAAGCATCTCTACAGTGAGATGCCTCTGTGTGTGTGTGTGTGTGTGTGTGTGTGTGTGTGTGTGTACACGCATGCCTGTATTTCTCACTACACCCTGATTAGCCAGGGAGGAGAACAGTATGACAGTATTAGCGTTGTTTTGTGTGAGTGCTGTGTTTTCCTTCCGTGTTGATCTGCATGGCTGGCTGTATTTGTGCCTATTGGCAATACCTGTTTAGATTTGCTGGACCTGGGGACGCACAGCTCTAGCAGCCTTGCTTCTATTGGCCTGCTGGATTCAGCAGCTTCTAACAATTACCCAAGCAGCTGGGACCAGATTGCATATTCACTTATATCAAGAAGAAGGGGAATAAATAGAAGTGTGAATATATATCAGTTTAGATGGACTGGCAGACGACTTCTTAAAGTTGTTCAGGTTGTAAAAGAACCTGTTTCCAATGTCATATAATTTTATGCATTTAAATTTAAAATTTACATTTCAAGAAAAAAAAATCTGGTGAACTTTTCTGTGTTAACACCCTGACAGTACTTTGTAAACAGGACTAGGCCTTTGCCAGGACAACCTTTCTTTTACGTATATGACTACATACATTTCTTAGGTATATGATATACGTTTCTTCTGCAAAATGCAAAACAAGAATATAGTGAAGTGTTGTTTCAGTTTCTGTGAACAGCATTTTTACAATAAATATATTCCTACTACCAGAGAATTACAAGACGTTCTAATTTTACAGTAATCTCTACAAGCCATATTTATGAATGTCACATAATTTCTAATATCTTCACGGCATGTGCAACAGTTTAAATAAAAACTGTACTTACTCTTTCCCCTTTTATTCCTGGGGATCCACATTCTCCTCTTTCACCCTGTATAAGAAATGAAAAAGTTAACAGCTAAACAAGACATTCTGATTATATTAAAGGCATTAAAGACTGGGCAAGCAGTTCAGTAATTTAAGAGCTTAGTAGTTTCTGAGGACCTGAGAGTAGCACCTTTAGACATGGTCTGCAGAATTTCAGTTCTGCTCAAGATACATACTTTTTCTCTCTGAGAATGTCTACAAAATTTCCAGTCTACATAGTAAGAGGTTAATATCTGGTAAGTCTTGCTATATTTTTCCAGCTTGTTGTCCTGCCTCCAGAGATTCTCTCTCTCCCTCTCTCTCTCTCTCTCTAGATTCTAATTTCATTACTGTGACATCAGAGATTTTCCTGAATAAGCACTGTGAGACTGTGCACATGGAATGAAGAAAGTGAATTAAGAATGCAGTCTACTGATGAATTAACAAATACGTATGATTCTAATTTTCCAATTTCCAGGAAACGTTTCCATAAAACTAACAGAAGCACTTTTCTTGGGAACATGAAGGTTCAGAGAAGCACTGCTTTTATTAATAATCCTTGTGGAAAGGTAASTGTCCAAATCAAGCAAAGTCAAAATGAGGTTATCTCTGTTTATATATTGGCTATGATGTTTTGAATTCTAATTTGGGCTCCAGAATCTTGCAAGTCTTTGAAGTGTTTTTAGCTTCTTGGAGAGCCTATCTGAAACACCTAAAGATGCTTTTTGGTCAGGCAACAGCCCTTGAAAGTTTTACTGTTAGTTTAAAAACAAATGTCCTCGTGGTATTTTTTAAAATCTAATGACTACCCCATCTATTTGGTTTTGTAGTAATCAATTTCACATTCTTTCTACTTACCCTTTTATTCAATTCTAAGATTTTTTTCTTCTAGCACCTAGTCTTTTACATTTTCCTTYTCATATTTACATTTATATTTTCTGATCTTTTACTTTTTCTTTTAATTCCAGAAAGTCATTCAGCAAACAATTCCATAAATGACAAATTTACTGTCATAAACAATCACATGGGTTGCACTGAGTTGCATCTCATGACAGGAAGAAAAGACAGACCTTTTTTTCCATTCTTTCACGTACACTGTCACCCAATGACAATCTGTTTTCAGGCTACTTCTATTCTTTTAAAATCTTACCTTTTCTCCTTTATAACCAGGAGCTCCCTGTTTGAAAACAACAAAAATAAAGAAAGAAAAATCATAAAAGAGAATGTAAAGGTGTAATGCACTCTTAATTTAAGTCAGAAGAAAAACATAGTAAAGAATTACATTTAATAAGTTTAAGTCTTCATGAAAATGAAATCTCTCTCTGGAATCATTTAACTTATAATTCTCTGTAAACTTAGAAATTTATATTTATGACATTTAGCTGTAAATATTCCAGTTTGACAACCACTTAGCACATATAGCTACCCTTTAAACTGGATTTTTAAACTGAATTGATCTTATGCATAGACTAGTGTGATTCTTTCTATTGTGAATCAAGAAGAATCCAAGCTGAGAAATATTAGATGAAAGAAGCCACTGAAGAACTATCTAGATGGTTGTTTGTGATGACATCTTCAGTTCTATCTTCAGGGTAAGTATAATGCAGGTTAATACAAAATCATAGAGCTTCAAAATTTCCTTTTCTCAATAGCATTCCAACACTTAAACATATGGTTAGCTTGAAGCAATTTTTAATGTGCCTCTCAGTATAGATGCTTTAGTAAGACAGATCTTTGTTTAGGTACTTCCAGTAATTAAATAAAGCATATAAGTGAAAACTGAAAAACACATTTTCAGTTCAGTGGAACTGAAACATGATATGCTCAGGAATCTGGAAGATATGAATTAACACTATAGTAATCACATACCTCTTCACCTTTTTCTCCGTGATCTCCTTTTTGAGCATCACCCTATTAGAAGCAAATTAATGCAATTAAGAAATGTATTGCTCTTTAATTTATTGCTACTGCACTAAAACCTAGAACACTCTTTAAGGATCAGAAGTTGCTTTTCTTATTTACAAAAATTCTTCCAACAGTCAAGAACATGTAGTGCTGAACATTAACACAGAAATCTCAAGAACTGCTATTAGATGACTGAAATCTTAGTCATCAGCCCTGCAAGTTGCTCTCTATGAGAGATTCTTGCAATATTAAAATGCTCTTTTGTATTTAATGAGCCTTCCATCAGTTTCAGAGACTTCTGCTGACAGAGAAAAGCTTGAATGATAGGCAGGTTAAGTTGGTAGTACTTTTGTTTCAAATTTTTCTCTCTGTCTTCTAAAGCTGCTAACTGTAAATCTCTCAAAGCAAAGGCCAGTCTTTTAAACCATATTTTATTACACCTTTTCTTGGCTATCTTCACATCTATGGTTTCAATAAAACCAGGCAGAAATTTACTTTGTTTTTTAAATTTACCTTGTTTCCTTTTGGTCCTGGCTCACCTTTCTCCCCTCTGTTACCAATACTGCCCTGAAACAAAGGAAAAAAATGTTCTTGTTGTTGTGAGGATACATATCTCCAGTTTCTTTAAGACTCTAGTTTAGGAGCAGGCCAAAATTACATTAGAATAATCTTAGGTAGAAATCCACACTGATGTGTGCAAGACAGGTGTGTCACTACTTCTACTTAGCTCAATGGTTCTTCTGGTATTACAAGGTATCTGTGATTCTTTTTTTTCAGTCAAGGTTCACTGGTAAACACATTGTTTACCTTCAACTTTAGCGAAATAGAGCATTAGAAAATCTAACCAGTAATGTGTCACAAAAACCACAACACAATGCCTTCTCCCTGTTTTTCAGAAGTACTCATTACTACCTGTTCTCATCTGCTTGAAAGTAGCTATGTGCAGAACACCTTACTGTCAGTGTCCAGCAGCAACAAAGACAAAAATCACTATACCATTATTCCTGCTTGGAAGATGATGAGGATGAGGAGTAGAAAGGTATGCTTCTACTTATTATAGAAAGGGAGTAGAAAGGTGCTTTTCTTCTTATTACAGGATAGCTTATATCTAATCATAATGGAAAAAATATCTTAAAAGGTTTGGATCTTAAATTTTAAATTGGAGAGAAGGGTTTCATTTCCAGATGCATATTGTCTAGAGTCTAGGGTGATGGCAGGCCTTGCTGTCATAACCTGTTACACATATGGTTAACCAGCCAGTTAGTGACTAGTGAAGAAGTGAAGAATCTCTGTATGTACCTTCACTGTCTCTGGGGGAGTTATTAAAGATACTAAAGAGACAAGTCATATACTCTCTGAAGTCCCAGTGCCAAAAAACAGGTATGTGCTCAAGTGCCTAAGAGAAAAGAGAGTGCTGGAGACAGAGTTTTAGCCCTTTCCTCACATGTGCTGTCACTGTCAATCTTTTGAACCTTTAATTCTTACACAAATGAGATCCATTGGTGGAAGTAAATCTGCCTAATGGACCTATCCTCTCTAGCACTCAAGAATAACTTTTTGATTTGGGCTTCAAACAAAATAATATGAATGTATTCTTTCCAAGGTCAGTATACTATTATGGACAGTGGGTTTGAGCTCCTACAAGAATAGCTGCCTTTCTGGAGATTTCATAATGATATATTATGATATGACACTTCTGTTTGCACTAGAGGCATTGATGATATGTCTTTTTTACAGAAAAAAAAAAGTCTTTTACAGGAAGAGTAACTGTAGTGAGAACGCCTGTGGAAGATCTGGTGAGGAGTCAGTGACTGGCAGAGTACATAGCAGCAGCCCCAGAGTGTGAAACTACACACTGACCAAATTCCCATCAGGGCCAGGCMTCCATATTCCGTTTTGTCAACATCTAGCTGCTTCCCGGGCAGTAGCAGCTCAAGGTTAGCACAGCTGAGGTAATGAAATAGTTCAAGCACATTTAAGGGGCCTTTATGAACGAGTGCTTGGGCCTCAGACCTGTGCATCCAACCCGTGACTCCAGCAGCTTTCCATCAGCAACACCTCCTCATGGCTCCCGCGGCTCCCCATGCAGCTTGCAGTGCAAGTCCTTTACTAAACCTTTTCCATTTAACCCTCTGTGAGTCTTGAGTGCGTCTCTCTGCTGATATCCAACCCTCTCTGGCCTGCCTTGCAGTCACAATAACCAGTTAAAATACTGTGTAACATTGATCTCAATGACTAATCTTCAATTTTGGGAGGTTTTTCAAGCGAATGCATACTTACAGAATCACCTTTGTCTCCTTTTACTCCCTTTTCACACTCACAGTTCTTCCGCATGCACTAAAAAGTTAATAGAAACATTCAGGAGACTATTTTCAAATGTATATTTGAAAATGTTTAAAGCATAAAGTTTGTTTTTGCCTAGCCATATACTAGCAAGTATAACAGCAAAATAACATGGAAATAAAAGATTTTATAAAATACATTTCTTACACAATCAACATTATACTTCTATATAACCTAAAAGAATTTGAATACCAAACTTTATGTATAACACAAAAAATCAGTTATAGTATAAAAATATTTAAGGTAACATATACATAGTAYATAGTACCATGAAATAATACACAATTTTTCAAAAATATTGACATTGTCTTCTAATGAGACAACTAATGAACTTGCATGTGTTGTGCTAGCCCTATTCCACTTTGAGTTCTTTATGGCTTACTGCTGCTATTACCCACTCATGAACAGAAGTTGTAGATTTATCAAGAGAAGGGATGGAAGAAACAGATGAAAGCTAAAATAAAAGCAGCCATGGTAGAGATCTCTAGTCAGGTCAGGAAAATTGATCAATCAATCCTGCAATATTTTGCACTGTAGGAGAATTAGACATCGGAAGAAAAAGAAATGATCTAGTACTCCAAATGGTGATAAAAACATATAAAACTCAAAAAAATCCTACCTGCTTTTGAAGCATGCCTTCCTGAAAAAAAAAATATAAATATATATTACTTCCATATACATTTCTTTTACAGTGCATAAATTTAACCCTCTTCCTCCTTGGACTAGATGATCTCCAGAGGTCTCTTCCAACCTCAACCATTCTGTGATTCTGTGATTCCCTCTAGTTCATAGGATTTCCAATGTGAATGGTAAAGAAAGTGAATGCCTTTCTTGCATTGGTAACGACTAGCCTATGGAACTAGTCATACGAAAAAGGATTCTCCAGCATAAGCAGGAGGCTGCTCAGTAAAACCCATAATGAGCAGAAAGCAAACTAGAGATAACAGGACAGCTACACAGACAACGTTAAGGACTAAGGCTAAGACAGGGAACATGAAAAGACCCAGAGGCCTTATTAGTATAATATATAGGGGAAAAACTTTATCAGCCTTATTCATGGGAATAATAGTTTCTTTTAAAGTATTATCCTATACTCAGAGATACAATCAGAAAGCTAGGAAATGACCTGTCCCTTCAAGTGATCAGTTCAGCTGAGCAAGATCTCTCTGTTTTAAGTTTCCTTAAATTTCTTGCCTGTGCTCCATAGGAAATCACTGAATAAGAAGGTAAACATCTGTATCYCAGGTGGATCTTTTGGCAGCATTTCATAGCAGAATGTATTGATAAAATGTCTATAATGCCAAACCAAAAAGAAATATATGGTGGGCTGCAATGGCTAGTTTACAATGTTCAGGATCCTTCTCTAGTGGAGATATGCCAGAAGTGTCAAAATGGAGATATCTTGGGTAAAAGATACTCTTGTGTCCATACACAAAATGTCTGGATCTTCTTAGCTCAAATATATATATAGCTCTATATTGATATTGATATCAATATAAAGCTAGTTGTCTATTCATACATCTAATGACTTAATGAAAATTCATCCATTAATAAAGAGCACATTACTATGAGATTTCAGGGAAGAATTCTGTTTTGTAAACACATATACCTTCCTAGGTATAAATCATAAATTTGTAGTAACATAAAATATTTTATAATTTCCTTTCACTGCCAATATCTGTGAGATCTATAGCCATATGCTTAGTTGTACAACCTAACCCTTTGTTTTTATGTATATCAGCTAGCAAGTTTCCATTTTGTATTTTAAATTTTCCTAAGTAATTTTTTACCACCTTTAAGATAATGCTACAAAAATATTACATACATTCTGCTTTAACTATTACCTAATTGAAGTTACTGCATTTTCCAATAATTATTTTCCTCTAAATTACTTTATTACTTGCAAAATGTTCTTTTACTGAAAAATTCTTTCAAGCATTTTAAAAAGCAAACACTAGGCTACCCCAATACTGCACATTAGGGCTCATAAGCCAGAAACATCAAGTCCAGCTCACATCTGTCTCACAGCAGCACTTTTGTTTACTCTAAATTAAGAAATTAATAGTTTTCCCTATATTTTCTTATGTGTGCTCTATGCTGTGTTAGAAGGGCAGAGAGTTAAGTGTCCTTAATTAATAACTGCAGTGGAAGCTTAATCTCACTTAAGTCAATAAAAGCAACTTCTATTAACTTCAGCAAACATTCTTGAGCTGCAATGGCCAAAGTACAAGCTTTTGAGTAATTCCAGCAACTTTGGAATAGCAGTATATACAATCTGTAAAGGGAAGTCTGCTTGTATGTCTTTTTAGGATCAGGCTCTCCCTCTTTTGTTCATGATCTCTTAAATCTATGATGTAATCCAAAAGTTGAGCAACCTGGCAGCAGAATGTGTAGTTCTTATCGTTAGTCTGAGTAGCAGAGGAACAAGCATTGGTTATGATTAAACTGGGCTGTTTAACCTTTTGGGCCTCAAGCCTTAACCTAAGACAGTACTTGAGCCTATAGTCACCGACCCTCTCTGCARTCAACCCTGGAGCCCAGCTCTCGCAGGTGTTACACTCAATCTTTAAAACCTTCCTGAACTTCCGAGCCTGAGGTCAGTTCCAGCCCCTAGCTCACCTGTACACCTGTGACACTGTGTTCAGGGCTAACCAATCAAAATTAAATGAAATTTCCCAYGGATAGAAGGGTGATAAGAGTCCCACCAACATTACTTACCAGTTCCAATGCTACATCAACTATCAGGTTCTGATCATCCAGGCATAAGATATATTTAGAAGATGAATCACCAGATATCAAACGCAATTTTCCTTCTTGGACATTTTTCTTAGAAAGGCCAATGGTAAAAAAGTGTATTCCAAGACTCCTGGCTGCTGTGGCTATCCCCTGGACATTAGGACTCTTTGGATGATCCACACCATCAGTCATTAAAAATGCCACTTTCACGCTTCTCTTACGACTTTCAGTTTTAAAGAGTTGAGTGGCATTGGAAATTGCATAATAGGAGTAGGTGCCATGGCCAATGAAGCCCATAGCCCTGATTTTCTCCTTAAAATTCTGCACATTCTTCCAAGCTGTAAAAGGATGATCAATGCTGACTGTGCTGCTGAACTGCATACTTGCTAGTTTGACATTATATTTCTGAGATTTTACYAGCCTCATCTGGAAAATTTTGTCAGTTAAGTTTTGAACAAATTCTTTCTGTAAACTAAACAATTGATTTTTGGCACTTTCTGAACTGTCCAAGATGAAGACTATATCAATGAGACACATATCACCTGTAACGAAAGAAGAAAGTTATGTCTATGAGTAATTGGCRTACCTGCACTACAGATTTTAAATTATTTTCTGCAACATTCCCAATCCTCAAATCATTCCYCCAACTCCTCTTCCCTCTTCCTAGTAAATAATTCTGAAGAGAAAATCCACTCTAAATTACATCACTGCAGATGCCAAGAAATTCTACTGAAGTCAAATAATATAATTTAGTTCAGTTTAGTTTAATTCTTATCAGTATTATTAAGGACAGTTTATAGCCAAAAGCATTCAAATCAGATCTTGATGGGATTGTTTTAGCATTTTATTTGATTTTGTACAGAAAATACCAACTTTCCACATGCAAATTCAAACTAAAAAATATCCTTCTTATCACTTATCTTAAAAAAAATGTATATGTGCTAATGAAAACGATAGGCCAAATTGGAGTGTAGGGCTAAGTAACTGTGAAATATACCAAAATGTTTTCCAGGCCCAACGATCAAAATAAACTGCATTGTAAAAGAAAATGCAGAAGTTGTCAGTTACTAGGGAATTGCCCTGAAAAATAGGGAGACATCCTACATGGGCAGTCAGAAATTCTAGGAAAATGGTTTTACCTTCATCTTTTTGTACCAGAGAATAAGCATTCTTTCCTTTCTTTCTGTTTTGCCCATATACTGTCTGGTTCATGGTCACAGCCAGAAGTAAAAAGCAAAAGAAAGAATRTTTGTTCCACATAGTGACTCGGATCCCAAATTAGACTTTTCCTTCCTGTTAAGATAAATAATCTGTAAATATTTTATTAATAGATACAGTAAATACATACATATACTTTATATTCAAAATACACACTAATGGGAAGCACTGCTAGATTCTGGAGACAATATGTATACAAAAATTATAAAATTCTTTGAGTAGGTGATTCAAGCACAGCAGCCAGTGGAATCTCAACTGTAGCTCGTATGTACTTGTATATTATAATCTGTTTTATTAGAAAAGAAGTATAGGTAGAAAAAATGCAGCATTCTCTTTTCTTTGTTAAAGAAATAATCGTGCTATCTTTAGCTTTCATCTGAACACCTAACAAAGAGGGGTAAAACAAATTGTTATTAATGCATGTTGCTATTAGCATATACTGCTATTAAATAATTATATAAAATAGTAGAAATATTACAGAAAACACGAAGTATCATTTGTTTTGATAARCCCCTAACTGTTAGGAATAAGCAAAGATCTGAGCGTTTTTTTGATACAGATATATTACGTAGGTCTGAATCATTAGTATGAATAACTTMTTATAAAAAGTGGTTGGGTAATGAAATTCTAAACACGAATGTATTATTAATGTTACATGGCTGTAACAGAAAGCATGTAGTATTTTCTATAAAGACAATATTGGATTATAATAACAATATATAATAACAAATAAACATTAAACCATTTKTCAGTGATTCAACTTATTTCTAGAGAAAATTGAACTGCATTAAAACTAATTTTCAAAAAATACCTGTAATTTATAATAATTAATTTTAAATAKCATTAAAGGGTAACATGCATGAGCTAGCTTTTTAAATATCCTTACATATTATTTCCGACTCTATTCAAGTTATAGATAATCCATAGAGAGAATCCATCAGTACAGTCCTCTAAAAATACAAATGTAAAAACTTTATAAGCCTCCTACCTTCACAGACATTCAAGCAGCAAACTGTGGATTGAATAATCTGTCAGTACAGAAAATACATCTAGTAGGTCATACTGGAAAATAAGAAAAGAAAAGAAAAGAAAATAAGGCAATCTGTAAATAAATAGTCTATCTACTTGTAAATGRATCTACCTTGCATCGAGATCTCTTATGGTCCATTATTCCTGTTCAGTTGGCCAAAGTTTAAATGAAAATAGTCAGGCACTTAGCCAGAGCTGAGTGGGAGACCAAGCCGCCTTATTAAAGGGACAGTGTCGTCTAGGAACATGAGTGTTTCCTCATTATACACAACTGAACTTTTGCATTAAAGAATCTTACTTCTAAACAACTTGTATCTTCATCTGTAACTTCGTCATCCAAAAGWCTTCAGCTTCTCCATGCTAGTGCCCTGCAGGAAACGCTGTTCACCTGCCATGTTATTCTACATGATACTCCTGCCCTCTTTCCTCAGTGCAGCRGAGGAAGGATTAGTTGTCCCCACAACTGCACCTTCTGTCCTAGAAGCCTGAATGTCAACTCCTGTCAGAAGACACATGTGCATGTGTCACCTGATGGAGGCAGAGGGGTGTAGGATGCAGGCAACACTGGGACAGGCCATGGATGGATGACATTTCTTGACCAACAGATAAGTTTCAATGGCTATAGACTGAACATACGTTACTCTAACAACAGTCTTTATGTTATTTACAATAACTCATAYCGCTTCAGTTTGTGTTTTAAATTCCATTTCCCTTTTTCTTTTCTGAAAAGTATCTGAAAGTCTCATGAATAAATGTATGTTTATTTATTGAGTTTAATTTTCTTAATTAAATGAATATTGCCACTATTATATACACTRAGCCTAAAGAGTTTCAAAAGAATGCAATCTTTTACACTAGATACCTCTTAATGCTATATATAAAWAATAGTAAATAGCAATATCCAGCATCTGCTGGGTCAGTCATAATGGTGATGATTAAGATGCATTTCATTAGCAGCTAATTAGTCACATGGATCACTTGTACTGCTTATATACTTATTCTTACCCGTATGTATGCTTCAGACTTGTTAAGTAGCCTATCCWACCAGACATGGAACATCAGCTATCAAAGAATGCTTTTTCCAGGAGCAGTCAAGGTTTATCTGTACTGTGTGCCAAAAGAATCGACTGAATGGGTTTTCAGCTGCATTTAAAGATTTCTCACTCCTTTTGGACAKGCAAACATGACATCTGGCAGAGATCAGAAAATGTTAACATTTATGATTTTTAGACATAACAACCCCTGACTGGTCAAATACGCGTACAGCCTAAGAGTTCTCAGAGACTTCCAGTATACTGTCAGYAAGGAGTGCTGTATTTCTCTGGCCAGAAAATCCGTGGATCTGTTATGTTTTGTGTGATTGCTTTGTGGAAATGGCCTCAGTTGTTCTTCACTGCTTACTGTGATTTGGAAGTAAAATAAGGCCCTTGATAGTTTTGTTACAGGATTGTAGATTTACAGTGCATAGCTTTATTTTTTTCATCAGTTTTGACAGTAAATAGTTCTATAACTTTGTATTCACTTAGAGGCCAAACCTGATGAACATAATATCTCCAGATTTACAGCTCTGTTTTTAACATTATTAATTCTTCTTACTGAGCTGTTTAGAACAGCACTGTTTCAGTGGCTGTTCTGAACCACATGCAAGTTCAGTTCAGTCCACCTAGCTTCTAGTGCCATTCTGGTAATCTGCCTGAATGCATTCATTACATGATCACACTAAAGCTCTGGTCTGTGACACAGTTTTATCGGTAAAACACATCTGATATTGCTATTGAATTTTGAGTTCTGCAAGAAAAGCCTTTTATTTCTACATTCTTGTTAAACCACCTCTCCCACTGGAAAAAATCATGCATCACCTTTTTTCTGGTACTATACATATCCTCCTTAAATAATGCCTGATATTCTAGTTACTGCAACTCAAACATAATAAAGGAGAAATAAAAAGAAACAGAGAGAGATGACAAAGGCATGGGACAGCTTCTGTATGAAGAGGGATGAGGTAGCTTAGGATTCTGTAGCATGGAAAGTCCAACTGAATGCGAATATGATGCAGATTTATAAAATCATGAAGGAAAGTAACTATTTCACAGTACAAGAACAATGAACCATTACTTTAAACAAAATAAAGTATTTTTTCATGCAGTACACAACTATATTGTGAAACTTGCAGCTACTGGAAAGCATGAACAAAAATATAATAAAGTTAAAAAAAAAAAAAAGATAGGACAAATTCAAAGAACAGGCTGAACAGTAGCTATTCAAACAACCTGTGTACTTGAATGGCAATATGAACAAATTGAGAGCACACCATACACAGCCAAAAGCCATTCCCCACATCAGCTTTTTAAAAGGCAACAAAATCCCTATCTCCTTGACAGAAACACAAACAAAAACAAAAAAAATCAGAAAAAACAAGAAACTCCAAACTAGGCAGTCCAATAAAATACACAGACATTCAAGTCTCCATAAGCAATCTAAATTGCCCATTCTGTGTACACAGGAATTAGAGTTAACTGCAAACATAGAACCTACATTTTGGAAACACAGTCAGCAATTAGATGCTGTTCTTAGACACAGATTACAAATGTTATGATATTGGCTAGTGACAATTAACTGAGTTTGCTCACAGAGCAAATAGAGAGGATGGTAAAGGCATTTCTTTTGCTCTAGTCTGACACCTAAACCTGACTTTCTGCAAGAAGTTCCAGTGGTATCATTGTATGAAAAGGCTGAAAGCCTCAGTGCTGGTGAACTCAAGCTACCTTCTCTCAGTCTTTGCATCACTGTGAGCAATATATCTTACCAATATCGAACGTGTTACGAAGTGTCGTAACATTTACCTTTTTGTGTCTGCTAAGCTCTTAGATCAAATATTTGTCTCTTGCATGAATGGCTCTGGCTGAAAACATGCCTGATGCTCAAGTGAGGAGGAGCTGAAAGTCAGTTCGATGAAACAGGAAAAGAAGTGAGTAGATACTCTCAGATTCCCATGATTTCTGTGCACAGGACATAAAACTAACAGCAGAGCAAACACATGCAGGGACTAAAATCTAAATCAGGAGGTTCAGTGAAGCATTGTGCAGTTCCTCAAACTGCATAGAGTTACTTAAAAAGTACTGTGCTGACAAAACAGTTAAGTTTTTCTTCAGACTTAAGTCACACACCCACACATACACAGCACGCCAACACGGTCTGAAATCAAATATCCCTTCTGTTCAATCTCTGGGGAAGGCAAAGAGAATTGCTGAGTACCCCGTGCTTCATGGTAGAGGGACCAGAACCCTTAACCTTGTCTTTAGCTGTTCTTAAATTATTTTCTAACTTATTACTATTCACATATTTAATTTGTGTAAAGCATGATTTAAGTGCTTTATTTTAAACACATACACACAAAGCAAACAACCCTTCTAACAGCCTTCCCCAGAAGAAAGAGCTCCTCTTCTCCAGATCAAAACATAGTTCTTCCTGAAAGACAGATAAAATAAGAGAGTTTATAATTCATCTATAGGCAATGTGAACATGAGCACACTGTTTAAGCAAGATTCTTCTGTCCAGTTGTGCTCCCACAGTCTGCATCACCTGTACCATCCCTGGATGGGCTTTGGCCACTGCTTTTGTGCCAGGCTGCTCAGTTTGTAAGAGTYAGCTTCCTTAGCTACCCAGTTCCA
The DNA here is from genome assembly GCF_003343005.1 of Rhea americana. NCBI lineage: Eukaryota > Metazoa > Chordata > Aves > Rheiformes > Rheidae > Rhea > Rhea americana. The sequence continues at coordinate 5,242,046 of NW_028186446.1, forward strand.
TTTTAGCCCAACTAGAGAGCCTGATTATATCACATAATTAATGCTGAATTTCAGAAATGTATTTTGCTGATAAGAAAATACTCCTGCTGTAAGAATACCTTCCATTTTGTCTTCTTTCCAGAGAGACTGGGGCTCCATCTGGTGGCCTTAGATTGTATGTCATAAAATTGAAAGTCAATTTATTAACTGAGCAAGTGCAAGCTAAGCTTTTTATGTCATTTGCTCTTTTTTGTTTGTTTGTTTTAGGCATAATTCACTAAATTGCATGTATTTGCTCACAAAACTTTTGGTTTAACTGGGAAGAAAGTTGGTCACAGAGCAAATGGAGAGGATAGTAAAGATGTTAAGCTGCCTGAAATCAGTGTGGAAGTGCAGTATATTATAACACATGGAATACAAGTGTATAAAACATACATTTACACTAAAATTCTTAAAACCTAGTTACATGTGTAAGCAATAAACATAGAATTCACCAACAAACCGTCTCTGACAAAACTCTCAACTGCACCACCTCTGCCTCCACCTCACGAGAAATAAGCCTAAAATCTGTAGGTGTCTGCTTTCAGTATTAAAGTTCCTGAGATGGGCTGATTAAAACCCTAGTTCTCCAGACTATGCTGTATCTAATGTACTTAATAATAGTATTTTTATATTTTTTTTTTCTCCTGTCTTTATAGCTTGTTCACTTTTTTGACTGAAGTAACACATAAGCTGGGAAGTTATTAAACTGATGTTTTCTGGAATTGATACATTCATCCTCCCTTACAGTAAGAAACACAGATACTCCAGGATGTAAGACTTTCCAATAGAAACAYGAATATCACAACATGTAACATCTTAATAATAAAATCACGCAAATCTTCCCAGGCTGAAGAATGCACCAGCTGGAGAAATAGGATGTTGTTCTAAGTAAGTCATAACAAGTACAGAAGTCCCATGGGAGATTTTTTATTATTTTAAAATTGATACACAGAAATTGTAACACCTCAACAATTTTTAGACTGTTACAGAGCACTATCAGAAACATTCTCTGGGGCAAAGCAGCTACTCTGTCATCAAGCTACCATAACAACAAATACTCTAAAGAGACAGAGACAAACATATTTACAAGTAAATCACACAACACTAAGTCCTGATAAACTCTTTATTACTTAATTCAATAACCTTCACATCTTTACACAGCAGGTACACTCCCCTACAAACACCAAGACGGTAGAGCTGAATATCCACAATGAAAAGTATTAATCAAAGGGAGAAAAAAAGACATTTTTTAGCATCAGCGAAACAAGTGTGGTGCTCCTAATATGTAMGTTAGGACTTTCCGATATGTTTTTTGGTGAGTATCATCACCACAGGCTACAGTGCTGGAGTATCATTTGCATTAGAAGTAGCGACAGCAAGTCTCACCAACAGGAGTGATAACTCCAGGCTCTGAACTGGAAGTGCTATTCTGAAGTGTCTTGGGAATTATTAGTGTCGTTTTTACCATAGTTGTTTGTTGAATCTCTACACTAAACCCTCCTGGGGTACTCAACAAACCGTTCTTTGAACAGCTGAGTTAAAGAAACCTAACAATTTGTGCCTCTGCATAATTCCCCACCATCAATATCATTTATGGTGATCTACCTCCTCTCCCTTCTCATATGGATACGGAATGATGTCTATAATATCCTCACTTATCAAAAGGTAACATATATTCTTACTAATTAAGAGTCAGACATGCTAGCTGGATGGTCAATATTCATAGACAAAATGGCCATCTGGTAACTACCAACTGGATAAATAAAGCCAATGTTTTCCCTGTCAGCTTTTTCTTCATTAAGGGTATTATAACCGCAGTGCAATTACCTTTGCACCTGGAGCCTCTTCTCCCAATGACCCTTTTTCACCTTTATCGCCAACAGGTCCAAGAAGTCCATAATGGTTAGAAAACAAGCAAAACCCCAGCTTCAAACTCCATATGCAATTAATGCTTTTTCTTACATGAAATCAGACAATCCAGTACTATCTGGTAGGCATTACAGCACTGAGGTCTGTAACTGCACATCTGCTAGGCTCCATAAAGCAACAGCTTCTGTAAATGTAAATAATCCAGTAATAAATAATCCAATAGTGAGAAAGTGTGAATGACTCCATGTGGCACATTTTTTAATCTTTTTGTAAAGGGAAGAGCAGCAGTAGACTCACATAATTTGTTTAGAAGTTGCCATATCTTAAAATGTCAGTGATTGCAATATGCAAAACTTCAGTAGAGTCTTCAGGTGTTCTGTTTCAGTATTCCTGAAAGCATTTGGCTAGTTTGGGTCCCCCTTGGCCAGGCATTACACAAATATAATAAAACTCAGAGATGGCACAAACTAAAAGAAAAAACAGGAATCAAATATAGAAAAGTATGGCAAAGTCACAGGGAAAAATATGTTTCCATTTAATATATCAAAAAAATTATGCAATTATGCACAATCCTTGGTATACCTTGACCCCCCATGAATTTTAAAACGTCCTTAAAGAAGAAAAGAATTTTTAAATGGAGCTTTCTCTGTACTTAAATTCACTATTTGGTTAGAAATTCTCAGAAATTCTCAGATAGAAGAACTCAGACTGGTACATAGAGCAAACTTGTAATATTTTCCAATCCAAATTACAAAAAAATAAATAAATACATAAAATTTATACCTCAACTATGAAGAGAAGTTGCTGAAAATAGTTCCAGACATAACTGAATGAAAGAATGTCTCACATACATACCAGAATTCAATAGATCTTACAATAGATATAAAAAGGACTGCAATGTCCGAGACAGAAAACATGATTAAAGTGAGACATGCAGAAGTCAAGCTGAAATAATAGGAAAATTTTAAAATTTATGTTTATTTAGCCATATAAAATAAAAGGTGCAAAGAAAGGCAAAATGACCTGCAAAACAAACATTGTGAAATGGAGATGAAGAAATTGAGGATCATCTAGGTATAACCTGAAAATTAAACAAACACTCTGCATTTATTTATAAATAAAGATGCTGTTACTGGAAATAGGGACAAATGTAGAGATAACTACAGGAAAACTAGAAGTGGAAATCACAGCATGGAAAACAAGCAAGAGTCGAGAGCTCCAAAAGCTCAAACACTGAGAAATTCACAGTATTACCAACTAAATACTAYTCAAGTATGTTGAGATCACCATAGGAAATATCATTTCAGAGAATGGTAGTAGGATCAGTTATAAAATGTGTGTGTCCCAACAGCTCATATGTTCTACTTATTTAAGGCAGTGATCTCTAAGGTGAAATTCTTTTCCACTCTTAAACAGAGAATGGTTCTTGTGTTTCCACTAAACCTGCTTTGTATCTGTCATTAGAACTAATATCATTTATTGGTTAAAATGCAAGTTTTCTTTGGATTTTTCAGATTTTTCTGAATTTTTGTTGTGCCAGAGATACAGGAAAGATTATTTCCATAGTCTGGGTATATGTGGGTGTTTTTGCACTATTGTTAGGACTCAAGAAATGAGTAAGATGTCAGATATTTGTCCTGCTAACTCCCTCATACACACAGAATTTCCTATTACAATCCAAGAAAGATAATGTGATTATTTCAAGTATTCACTAAATTCATGGCCCTTAGGTTGCTATACAAAAATGTTAGGAATACACAAACTGAAGCTTATCCTTGTAATGCAGAGAACCAATAGGTGATTATCAGAAACAGACAGGAAAGTGGGGGAAGTTGAATGATGAAAAATGAGATAGAGAAGCATGAAAATACAGACTGCTATTTTTGCCTTTGATTTATGATATATTACTCTATTTGAATTACTATTGATTTTTCCATAAATTTCTATTTTATCGAAGCCAATGCTGAGCTCCTAAGGATAGTCATCATTAAGGAAAGATATGCTGTGTTTTTTATGAGGAAAGACACTTAAAATGGAGTATCAGAATGAAATTCAAGCCAATTCACTGTTGTACCATTCAACCACATTTGTGACTTAAATTAGTAATTTTTATGACATATAACACATGAAATGTAACTTCTTGGATAATACACTTACTGCTATATGTTTAGTGACAAGAAAAAAGAGCCAAAAAGCATTAACAAAAATGATGAAAAAAGCAGTTCATCCACAAGTCTGCAAACTAACGGCTCTGAATACAAGGAGATTATTGGAAGGATGCAAGAATCCTTCCAATCATATATTTATCATATGTTTTCTTTTAAAAATTTTGCAAAGCTATAAAAAAATTGGAAAGACCACTAAAAATGACTTACTGTAATTCAAAAGAGAAAGTAGGAAAATATTTAATAGGGGAGCCAAAGACTATGCGTTTCCTTTATTTCCCTTAAAAAGGAAGAAATATGAGAGGCAGTGAAAATAAGGAGCTAAGATCCTTACTCTAACAGTGCCAGAGGAACCGTTAAAAATATGTGATATTTAACTCTTTCCAGGAAAACTATCAGTATTTGAAATAATAAGATATATACAAAAAATTTGAAATGGTCTAATTACTATTTGGGATTTTAATTTCTATTTCAGATCATTCTAAAGAGAGTTAATACCAAGAATATGAAAATGGATAAAAGTGCTCAGCTCCCCACCTAGCAGAAAAGCAGGTTCTGAAATCCAGATCACTTAGGACCTGGAAAATCTCTCTCTCTCTCTTTTTCTTTTTTTYCCCATATTGCTTGGAAATAGCACGGTCTTCTCCTTCAGCCATGTCAATGCCACTGTTGTCAGTGCCACAGTAACTGCCACATACAGGCACATTTTCACTGGCCTTGCTTTTCACTTGCTGCAGAGAAGACCAGTCAATGTAACCAAAACATTCTGCATCATTTTCATTTCTTTTTGTCTGTTTAGACCTTTGCGACAGACTTACAGGCATTCCTGGTTCATCAATTCCAACAGGTCCTGTGGGCCTAATTCTTCCTTCTTGGCCTCTTTCATCTTTAATAAAATAAACATTAAAGAGTTGTTATTGTTTGAAATGGGTATTCTTTCTGTAGCAGAGCTGGAGATTGTGATTTTCTAAAAGGACTTGAAAAAATTGTAGATTCAAAGGGACACATTTCATATTTTAAAGTCAGTTAGAAAACAACTCATTAGAAGGCAATAGCTGGGATCGTAATTAAGCTCAGGATGCCATCCTGTGCAAATCTGAAAACACAGGAACTGAATCACTTTTAACTTCAAATGTTAAGAACTTAAAATTGATGCAGTAGAAAATGAGAAAGTTCATTAAAATATTTCTTCATAACATCAGCACTCAGATAGAAACATGCTACTGGCAATTAACTTAGGTCCAGGACTTCCACTGCCAGGAAGACCTGCAAGGACCTTGCTCTCCCTAAAGAAGACAAAAATAATTAAGAGAGTTTTGTTGATCCCACAGAAGTGGCTGCTGTATAAATCATATAAAAATACATTAGTACATTAGAATTATTAGAAGTCGCAAATCCAATAATGAAAAAGGTAATTAAAATCCCAAAGGAAATTGATTATCTAAGTATATAAATTTTTAAAGACGTGACCAAGAACTCAGTCACCCTAGAARCAGAATACTCAAATTCATGTGTCTCCTTATTTTAAACATTGAAATCAGCTGATCTGCTTAAAAGGAAAGACAGACAAACATACAAGGGCTAGGGCATAAATGGTTATACATTTAATATACGGTTTTCTTGCATTTTAGTTTTGAGCTGACCACTAAGTAAGAATGATCCTAGCTATTTTAACATTGTTTTCTTTTCTTTTTTTTTTAATAATAAAATCTACTCTATTAAGTTAATACCTATGGGGCATGTAAAAATCACCAACGTATTATGTAAAAGTCTGTTAGAAGTCAAAAACTGAACAGGAATCTCTCAAAAATATCAGTCTTTTATGACACATTTTATTTTTCTTTATGAAATTACAGAACTTACTACTATGTAATTTTCTAAAAATATATTTATATAAATTGCTATGCCCTTTATTGCATACTATATTCATTTATATACTCATTAGTACTTAGTTCATTCCCACTGTTTGCCATTATAGTAAACAATTGGATCTATCCTTTTTTAGTTGAAAAATCCATCTGTTTTTACTTTTCTGTAGTTGTTTTATTTGGCATACGAACTCTGTCAAATATAAACAGAATGTAGGTTGTAGTATGATGCAGCAATATAACAACATACTTGAAGTAATGAATGAGATTGATTCTGTAATCATCACAATAACTAGTACATACTTAAAAGAAAAAAGTAACTCAATCTAGCCTGCTTTCACCTTAAGGTAATTAGTCTGTTTTACTTTCTTGTTATTGATAGAAGCCAGTTGTGACTTGACCTGGAAGATCAGCTGATATTTTAAAATACTCCAAATGGGTCATATRGCATTAACAGTTTAATTTCTGCAAGGAAATGCTGTCTATTTTATTTCTCTTGTTACTCTCTTTCATGGCAGATYTTAAATCTCTCAAATCTTTAACTTTCCTATTTTGTAATTAGCAAGAATAACAAAAGTGTTTGTTCTCTCTCAGACAACAAATATTTGTTTCTGCTAAACACATAGCAACCTGCAGGTGCAGATAATAAACTAATTTTGCATTGTATCATAAAAATGCTACTGTTCAACAACCATAGAGGAAACTGAGTAATATTACTTTAAAATATCCAGAATGATGTTTAGGATTAAAGGTTCATGTTCTGATGCAGGTAAGTTCTCCTTAACCCCCTACACCACTCTCCACTTGCTCTATTGTTTCACCTRTTTCAGAGATGCTGGGGTCTAGGGAGTTGCACAGAAGTGGGGTAAAATTCCATCCTTACTTTGTCAGATATAGAGCTAGCAATATATCACAATGTTCACGAGATCCCTGTCACAGTAAGCARCTCTCTACAGATTCTTACCTCCTCTCCAGGGACTGTAGAAGTTAAAATACCCAAGCRCAGCTGTAACCCTTCCAGCAATCGCACAGACCAGAAGAATTGGGGACCCGCCATCTACAATAGCTAATGAAAACAAGCRTGGTGGGAAATTACTACCAAGGGGATTTTCCATCTTGATGGGTAGGGATTTCTGTTAAATAAATCAGTGTAGAATCAGTCATAGCAAATTTCAGAATTCTTGATCAGATTCAGTTTCTTCAGCTGYGAAAAAGACTTTTTCAGTCTTTTGGGGATACTGTGGAAGTTGCCACTTTGTCTACTTGAGGAGTTTACCAGAAATACTAGCAGTAGGAGAAATGAATTAGCAAGTATTCAGTGAAAGGAAAAAGGTATAGAAGGCCCTTACAGAGCTGACTGCATGAACTCTGTGCCCTGTGCCAGATATGCAGCACCTTAATGCAATTACTAGAATGCACCTTTTTGCCCCAAAACTTATACCACTCAGCAACAAAATAGATTGCGTATGAAATACAAAATGAACTCTCAGAAAACTATGCAAGAGTATTTCTATGGTTTGATAGCTTTCTTTTCACTTACCTGAGGTCCCCAAGGTCTTCTAGGGCCAAACGGACCTTCCAGTCCCTATGTACAGAAAAAGGAAAGACAGATACAAAATAATTTAATTGACTAGTATTTATTAATATTTTAGTTAAATTGATAAAATTAAAAGTAAATTTAAAATAAAATTAATTCAACATTAATTCAAATTTAATAAAAAATAACATTTTAAACAATATAGCAATATTCATTGGCAATGACAATGAATATGCCAATATGCACTGAAATACTCTGAYTCATCATCCTTTTGTAACAGACCGAGTCTTCTGTAGCCCTTTACAGATCTGTTTAGCTCATTATAGTTTCTGCTACTTTATAGATGGCAAATGCYTGTTTCATCATTATCTTTTACAGGGTAACTAACAGACAAAGTATAATCTCACCACACAGATTCTACGTCAAGTTTTCTTGGCTGCCTTTTTTTTTTTGTTTGTTTGTTTACATTCATAAGGCCTTCAAAATACACCCTGAATAATTACCTTTTATCGGATAAGACATTTCACTTAGCCTCCTAACAACTTATAATAAGTCCATTTAAGACTTATTTCTCTCTTTAATGATGTTTTAATTTTTTTCTATAATTCCCTTGTTCCTTAAAAGATGTTATAAGCCCCAGGGGATGCACAAAGTTTCCTGTGTTTTCAGAATTTTACCACATCACAGACTACTTTTTCCTTCCTTTGATAGAACTAGTTGCTTGCCTTTGAGCTTTTTATTGAACTAATTTGTTTAATGACTGCTCTGTAGGTATTTACAAATATTTGCACGTTGTCTTCAATACTATATATATATATATATATATTTCATGTAAGGAATAATATTCAGAAACACTATAAACAAAATTTCATTATGATTCATGACAAATCTGAGCAGTGACAAGAATACTTTTTTTCATTGTTTTGTATATTACTTGCAGAAGTATAATCCTGGCCACTTTGAGTTTATCCTACATGTTTAGATAACATGAGCTCAATCATTCTCCCCGTGAGCATGATTCTGAAGTCTACGAAGTCAAAAGAATACTCCTGATTGGCATCTACGGGCTTGGATTAAATTCCATATCCATTTAGCCATTCCCTTCACAGGTCACATTCAAAAACACAGATAAAGCAAAGGATATATTTAGAGAGTGTGTATAGAACTTATCTGTATCATTACTGACAGGCTGAGTACCACTCCCTTTTATTACAGTTGCCTGATACATCATATTTAAGACTGGTTTTGGTTGTTTATAGCTTTATGAAACTTCAAAGATGTAAACTGAAACTATTCATGCCAGATGCCTTTCTGTCTCAGCTTTAGCCAGAGCAATTCAGTCATTTAAAAAAATGAGGCTAATGAAGAGCATGTGTTTTTCTTTRGTTAAAAGCATTATTTAAAAAAATCTGTTTCCTTAATGTTTTGAAGCAATAGTGTATTCTTTGGAAAGTACAGAGCTTAGCGGAGGAGGAAGAAAGGTACTTGCTGTAGTTCTGATACTGATATTTTGCCAAATTGTAAGCTTTTGAAAAATGCAATTTGCACACTGCCATAAAACACTTAGATTTTAGTAGCTAAATTTCCAGAAGGTTTCATTTGTGCTGGGCATCCTCCAGCTCTGGAGTTGGGAAGAATTTTCTGCATGAGTCCCCGTGCAAGAAATGAAAGCAGAGAATCTCTCTCATGCTCAGAGCCCTGGGTTCGTCCCACTTAACATGAGGCACCTGTGAAGCCTAAATTAAGAGCCTGGTTTCTCAAAGCTCCAAACAGAATTATTGGAGAAGGACGCACACTTCAAACATAATTCATGTAGGATTTCTCTACTGCCTCCTGGAAAGTGTAGAGCATCTAGTCTCTTTAGCTACTGAGGCAAATAATTTTTTTTTTTTTTTTTAGTGCAACGGGACATATCTACGGCTGAAAACCATTCAAGGCTCTCACAGTACACAGGAGAAAGCGTTGTGATTCAAAATAAGAGTACAACAGTACAATAGCTTGCAACAAGGACATCTAGGACAGACCCTGATGGTAGGTTGGAAAAGAAACTTCAACTGAGAGCTGCAGTTTATGTTAGTGAGGAAACGAGATAAGGAAAGAAAAGGAAAAGAGAAATAAGAGTCTGCCATTTGTAGAACATAGAAGCACAACAGAGAAATTTAGGAAAAAAAAAAGTATTTCAGGAGAATGGAACTGGGAAAAAAAAGCACAGGAATKTGGAAAATAACTCAGAAATATAGAATCTGGAGGGAGTAAACGYGAAAAGGGCTGAATATGAAAGTAACAGCCAGTCTGTCTTCCGAGGTCCATATTCCTCTGTAGAGCTTCAAATCAGATTTAGGATTCCAACGCTCCTCTTTCCTCCCTAGTACTGACAACCTACTCTTGCTTTCTTTTACTACATCAACTCAGGAGGTAATGTCTGAGGGAGAGATTTCAAGTTTTACCTAGGAATAAAACATGATCTTAATGAAATCATTTTTTTTTCCAATTGTGAGTGTGACTAATCCACTAACACCACTTCCTCGTGAAATGGACTTTATTTTTCTGAAGTACCCCTTCAAATATTTTGAAGTACTGCATACTTTGTATCATGCAAAACATTTTAATTAAAAAGTGTAGCTTACTCTCTCACCTTTTAGCTCTGCTGTTTCACATTCTCCTCCTTCACCCTATAAAAGGTGTTAAAACATTATATGTTTGAAGGATTTTCTTTAAATGATTTTTGCATTTTAGCATAACTTTAATATATTTAAAAGTTTAAATTTAACTATTTTATTTTTTCCTAATAATTTAAAATCTTTTAAATAAATTCCTATCTTTTAAAATGTTTTAACATGTTCTTCCAATTCAAGAATTCTGGTATGTAGGGAAGACTTAATTCAGCACTAAGGCTAATTCACTGTAGTTAAGACATATAACTCTTTTTTTCCCAGGAGCAGCACAAAATAACAATACCTACAAAGTTAAAGAATAATATATATTGTAGTATAAACACAAAATATGCAGCCTCTTTTTTTAGGCCAAGCTTCCTTTAGACAATTTCTCTCTCCAGGTTTATATAACAAGCTAATTACTGTGTATTCATGGTCTTTGTTTGAATTAAGGTAACGAGGCTGTTTCCAGAGGATGAAGACAAATAACTTATTCAACAAAGTATTTAAGAAAAAAAAATTCACTGAGAAATGAAATTCCACAAAATTAGTTACAACAGGAACTAAGGAAAAGCTTATGTCTACAGATGAAAATCCATATGGATTTTCATGAGTATCCATGAGTAAGGACTCAAACAATTACTTTTATAGACATGATTCCCCTTTGCTTAGTATTTTTATGATCATACCTTTTCTCCTTTATAGTTGGAAGTCCCTATTTAAAAAAGCCCCCCCAAAAAAATCCAAAGAATTATTATAAGTAACAGGGAAAGTCTATTTAAACATTCTGATTATTTTTAATAAAACAAATTTATCTCAAATAGTATTAATTTATCTTGTACATAGGTTAAATGAAGTATTTTACTAATGCAGTCAACAATCTTACAAAATGAATTTTCTGTATAAAAATGTACAGCAAAATGTCCATTAAAACAATCCCAAATTCTRTAGCAAACCTCCAGCTCTGTCACACAATATGAAGATAATAAGCATTTTTAACAGTCAAGGATTTTCTAATTCTTCCTCTTGAACCAAATAAAATGCTGACTTTTAATTAGACAAAAAAAGGATATAGTTAGAGAACAAGTCTTCTTTTACTATTGAAAGAAAAGGCTTTTATTGCACAGCCCAAATTATTCATTCTCACTGCCTAGTGAGAGGGCTGTATGGAATTTAAATCAAACAGTGATCCTACAGAAATTCTTGGGACAGATTTGGGCAGGTTTCAGTCACCTATCCCACAGTGAGTAGTATTTTATTCCACAGGGTGGTCCAAATGACACCAATGAACACAGTCAAGAAGGAGGAATGACCCAGCAGTAGTAAAGGTAGCRGGATCTGGGTGAGCAACAGCATCAAAAGACATCTGCATTTTGAAAATTTTGTAAAAAAATTCTCTCAGGCAAGAGAAAGSAAAATGTAGGGTTCTGATACAGCTGAATGACCCTGACAGGGCAATCAGTCATACTGATACCTGACAGAAGTAACAATTTATAAGACTCACCTGTGTTGTAAGTCTTCCTGAAAAGAATCCTACAATGTATTAGCTTGATAAAAGATGTAATATATCTTTTTTTTTTTTTTTTTTTAACGAGATTGCTTTCACAGGCTGCTGTATTTTCAAGGCAAATAGCAAATAAAGTGAAAAGCACTAACCTTTATGTAGTTCTTGGAAAAATTAACAGTTACTCAGTAATGCTGCACACACAAAAGACTCAACAATATGAGAAAGCATTGCATAATACATCATTTTATGAAAAGATTGTAAATTCAAAATAAAATGCCGAAGTAGCATACTGAACAGTACACACAAATTAACATGGGGAACGATTTTGGAAAGGGAATGAGAGAGATACTGGTAAGACTTGTAGGGAGAAAGCTAAAGAGTTCCTTTTGCTTCTAAAAATGGTCACTGCTATCCTTTCTGCATGAGCAACACACACCATCTTCATAAATATCTAATCTGCAGCTTTTAGAAATAGCCTGGTTGTCTCATTAAGAAATTCTAAATGAAACTAAGCTACTACTGTCCAGCTGTACAGCTCTTTATAGCCCTTTGCATTACTGCAATGCAGAACAGAACTATGTTTCAGGGCATTTTTTCCACTGGAGCAGCACATAGCTGGGTAAAAGCTCTGGTAAGTCTGTCCATAATCACGCCTAATAGATCAAACTASAAAGGTTTGTAACTGTTTGTTAGCTGTACTAACAAATAAACTGAAATTACTGTTCGTATTTCTAAATGGAACTTTATACATGGATTTACTTTCAAGTTTACAAAGCTGAGTGCACATTCTCTTCTTCTCCAGAGGCACTGGTTCACAAGTGAAATTCTAAATCTTAATACCTTATAAACTCTTAGAAACCAAGTATACAGAATTATCTGGAAAATAAAAAATACTAGTCAATGTGGTAACCAACTTCTACAATATAGATTCCCAAAGACACTAATTTCAAAAACCACCAACATGTTTAGAYCAGTTAATTTAAAATATCACCATCAAAATCACACAATTAGCAGTATAATAAACATCTTTATTAAACATATTTTCAGTATTTTTCAGTAGCTACAAATTTATTAATATTTTTCTGAGAAGATAAAAAATACACCAAGCAAAACAGTAATACAACAACTAGAATTAACAGGAGCAACACACACATTTTACTGTTTCTGTTCAGTACTCAGAAAATCTCATTTGTGAAAAATGCTCTAAACTATGTATTTCTTACCTTTAATGAATTTAAGCAGCAAAATGAAGACCAAACTTCAAATGACAAGATGACTTGAAAATATGTTTTTATAAGATGAATAAGTAAATGAATAGCCTCTCTGCTTACAATGAAGATTACCTTGCCTATGAATCCTTTTGGTGCTGTATTCATGTTTTGTTAATCAAAATTGAAACTAAGGGTGAGGCATTTAGCCAAACTTACATATCTAGGTGAAATAAGAAGTCATTTATTAAAGGGACAGTATCTATGAAATATTGTCAGTGCTTTCTTAACTTCAGTTACTAGAGTTATAGATGCAAACTCTACTTATCAATAACCACTGTCAGCACTTCTGTCTATTTTCAGTCATAACATGCTTCTTTTCCCTGCTGATGCACTGAAAAGTGCTTGACAAGTGCTGGCCAGCTCAAAGTACCATCAACTTTCTTTTCTGGAGCCCCCTATGTGCCATCTGTGCCCAATACGCTAAGGAGTATAATTATATCATTTGTGTTTCCAAAAATAATTTAAAAAATAGACGAGAAGGAGATTGCATCATTTAAAGGACAAAAGATTATTCTTTTATTATGACCTCCAGTATCATACGACGAAATCTCAGCAACTGATTCTAGCACTGTATCTGTAAAATATGTAAATAAAATAAGGTATTCCCTTAAGTTGATTTAGAGTTCCAGTGCTGGAGAATAACACCATACCTTTGATACCTGTTGCAGGGATTATTTCTTCTTCATAATGTGAACTTAATATTCTACCAGAAAACATCAAGCCATGGGTTCCTATAGTGCCTCCATCTGCAAGCCTGCTAGTATCAGCCCTCTATCTCACCTATTTCACCATTTAGAGCAGAAATATTTAATTTTCAGTTGCATTAACATGTCACAGAATTACTTGCATGGAAAGCAAAACTGTAACATAGAAAATTAAAATTTGACTTAGAAGCTCCCCAAGCTCCTGATGTGGAAAAGCGTTGTCAGATTTTTATATATATATATATATATATATATAAGCTCTATTTCTCAATCACAACCAACTTTCTTTTCATGTTTGGAGAAGCACTGGATTTACTGCATACGCACCTGAGTAAATCTGGATTTGCTACCCCGCCGTTACTGAGAGGCACTCAGAAACTAGGAGACATCGTGTTACCAGAAACCTATGTTACGTCCCTGTTCTGTCTTGGAAAGGCTCTGGAGAACCATTTGGAAGGTAAACAGGCAACAGCAGCTTACAAACTCAATAAAAATTTATGGCTGGTTTCACATTTGTCATCTCAGTTCATACTCACTGCATTTTTCAGGAAAAAAAACACCGTTTAATAAATAATTTTAGTGGTTCCACATTTACTATTTAATTCCACTTAAGGAATCTTGGACTCCTTACCCCTGTTGCCCTTTTTCCATCCTCTTCTGCCATTGACGTGTTTATCAACACACACCTTTTCACCACGGCTGACACACGGAACAACCCTGCGCCGAGCGGTGACA